>NC_073302.1:86430296-86754046 GCF_027595985.1 Sorex araneus | reverse complement strand
GTGTTCTTCATTACATAACATACCTCAACTTCTGATACATAGCTCATTTCCTAGGACTTATTTACATAAAATCTATGCACACATAAAATTTGTACATAAAAGCCTAAATGGACTCTTCACTGGTTCTAAGAGATTCATTATCCTTTCTATCAATATCTGTTTTGTTCATGCTGTTCTTTCTACCTACAATGACCTGTTTTAACCCTAAGTCAAAGATGCGATCTCCCATGAAATCTTTCCTTCCCTGCAACTTTTTAACAACAAGAATTCTCCTTTGTTGGGGATTTCTCTGTCTCTCCATCAATTGTATTCTCTTCTAACTAGGAAAATCCAACTGAGTATAGTATACGACACCTCACAATATCCCTGTCACATAATAGAGTTTAAGAAATATTTTAATCGAGTTTCAAAGTGAATTCATACTTATTAATAAAGGGTAAACAACTTCATTTGGTACCTTAGTAATTCTCAACATCTTCTTTCAAATCCATTTTATTTCTGTCTCCCAAATTTGAATGTTATTTTACAATTTCACAAAGGAAATGAGGTTCCATTATTGTACCTTTATTCTATATTTTTACCTTTTTGTGCAATTTAAAATTGTCATTTTACTCACTCTTCTTCCATTTTTTTTTCGTCAGTTTCACCCGGAGCTCTGAGCAAACCGGGGCATCAATTTAGAAGATGGTTTTCTTAAACTTTTTCCACTCATGGCTCTTTCTGGCAAGAAATGCAGCATCGGCAAGCACAGCCACAAAGAACTCAAATTCATTTTGAGGTTGATTTTAGTCTTTGTATGCTCAGAAACCTTTTACTGCTGACAAAAAAGTTTTTTTTCTACCCCCAGTCAATGTTCAGTTATGTGACTCTTTGAGTCAGAGCGAACAGTTTAAGAAATGAGGCTGCAGAATGCTGAGTATCTGTTCAGGTGATCTCAGAGATTTCTGTCCGTTACTATAGTGAATGGTTTAGTACATTTCTTAAATAGAGAATCCTAGTTATCCCAAACTTAACACTTGTGTTCCTCAGTCTTATTTTTCAAGACAATTGCAATGAAATAAAGCACAGTAAAATACTGTGGGGCCCTGGAATGAGAGCATACAGTAATCCACTAGCAGGCAACGCTTTTAAGCTGAGAAGTAAAGAATCCTGTGAAAGACAGAGCTCGGGACATATTTCTAGCAAAACAGCATAACTGTGAGGTGGGAAATCCCATTGTTTGAATGTCCTAGAGAAGTTCTGATACCGTATACTGGTTTCCAGTTTGTCTTTGGGGAATGTTTTATATTTTTGTATCAAGTTGTGCATTACAACTGTACTAGCTCCTCAGGCACTTGAAAAATTCAATATCACTGTACTCCCCAATGTAACAATATGAATTAAATGAGGCAATTTTGAAAGAATTATCTATTGCCACATTTAACTTTTACCTAGTCTTCAGTTTGGGAAGACAACAGAGGAATAAGAAAAGCGTGTGTAGGGGAAAAGAAAAGTTAGTGCTGATCCTCAAGATATATATATATATATATGCATATATATATACATATATACATATATTTGGGGATACACATCCAGTAGTACCTCAGGTGTGACTCGTTGTTCTCAGAAATCACTACTGGCAGTGCGATATGGACCATATGGGATGCCAAGGATTAAATCCAGGCTAACCATGCGCAAGGCAAGCACCTTACGCATTGTACCATTGCTCCAGCCGAACCCCAAGATATTTTTGAAGCAGTTTATAGCTATAATTAGAAATAAGTAAGGGAATGAGAAGAACAAGAATGATTTAAGTTATCTTCTTTCACTGAAAATAACTGGCAGCAGCTATGGTCAAGACAGAAATTTTAAAAATAATAAAAAAATAAAAGATACACGCAAAATATCTACCAAATGATAACTAAGTGATCTAAGAACTAATACAAGTATAGTCATTCATCGCTATGAATTACTATAGTATATAATTATGAATATTTATATTATATAATATAATACATATTTATATTGATCACTATTATTAGTCAAATTAATCTGCTCTCAGGAATCCATTATGATATGAGTCATGGGTAAATAAATCTCATAGCAATAATGAGCTAATAAGCAGTATCTCCTCTCTTCATACTTCTGTCCTATCATTAATCCCTGGGCTATGTAATTAGTCTATGAGAATGACAGAGCAAAGCAACCGGAAACAGAGTTTCTTTTGATATACAGTCCTGTTCGTGGTGTTTCCGTTGCTTTGTAAAATAAATTTTATGTTCTTTCTTCCATTATTCATAGTGTACTTGTTTTATAAATCTTCTTACCATTCTTATAAAAAAAATAAAAGACATTTTTATTTCTCTTTCCTGGATAAACTAAGAAACACACTGTGAGTCAGAGATAAAGAGTCATATAATTTTAGGTCATCTGGACCTGGGCTTTGAGCATTTCATCGCTAGTGATTAGTCACAAGACAAGGAGTAAACTTAAGTTTTTAATTCTTCACATGAAAATATATTTATAACCTAACAGAAAAACGTTGTTGTGAGGAATCAATGAGAATGTGTTTCCGCACATATAAACACACTCCCACATAATCCTTTGCTGGCGCATTTTAAGTACTCATTAAATGTGTATAGTGTTTTTAATCATGATTTTTCATAATTTTTCTATATTGCAATTACATAACTGTTTCTCAAAAAGTCTATAGTCTCCAGTCCCTCCAGTATACTTCTCCAGTACCTTTCAGCTGCCATGTACCACTGGATTATGATTTATCTATCATCAATCTTTTAGAGATGACATTTGCCTCATTATGTTGTTATTATGGTCAAGATGTTTTGTTTGTTCTGGTATTTGTTCTGTTGAATGGTTTGGGTCATACCTGGATATACTCAGGGATTACTGCTGGCTGTACACTTAGGGATCACTCCTGAGAAACTCAGGAAATGATACGGGGTGCCAGGGATTGAACCCCAGTTAGTTTTTTGCAAGGCAAGTGCCCTACTGGCTATACTATTGCTCCAGTCCAATCAAGATATTCTTAAGAAAGTCATAGAGACCCTTGAGTTTACCATTATTTTTAAATACAAATTATTTAGAGGCCAGGCCATTTTTGTATAAAAGATGGAAAAATCAGAACACTTAACGATATCCTGCGTATCATAATCTCTATAAATATCATCACCTCTTTCACTCACCTCAGCTTTACAGTGTCAAAGCCCCAATCTGAGTGAAAAACAGACAATGATATCAGTAGCTTTCATTTTTTCCAATTTATAAATTCCACTGCCACCACAACACCATTATCATATTCCTATTGTATATCTTGAAATAATGCTAAAATTATAGAAGAGGATTGCACAAGGATAATACAAAAAGTCACCTAATACATACCAATCAGATTCCAGATTCTCTCGGCTTCTCTCTCTATGTA
Organism: Sorex araneus; assembly: GCF_027595985.1. NCBI lineage: Eukaryota > Metazoa > Chordata > Mammalia > Eulipotyphla > Soricidae > Sorex > Sorex araneus. The sequence goes on along the minus strand of NC_073302.1, from coordinate 86,750,628 downwards.
CATGTATGTGTAATATATATACATACATATGTGTGTGTATTTTTTTCAGAACACATTCTTAGTGCAGTTGCCAAATTCAGGATAAATATAATGCTGTTTTTATACTATGCGTATTAAAATGTTCACCAGTTATTTCTATATGTATCATCATTGTGTTTCTTTTTCCTGATTCAGTATCTAACCTAGTTTCTGTGACACATTTAGTTTCCTGTGTCTTTCACCTTTTACCTAGAGTTCATCTTTTAGGATCTTTGTGAAAGTATAATGCAAAAATCAAAGCATCACTTTCATTATCTTTCCTTTCATTATTTAAAAACAACTTCTATTTAGTAATTGTCAAAATAATGTATGTGGTTTACAAAGAATGTTAATATTTGTGCCTCAAGGTAATTTTTTTGAAAAACAAAATATTTTATAACATATAACAGAGGCTTTGTAAATAATTTTGGTCATCAAAACTTTGTACCAAAAATAAAACAGTGAAAAAACTGACTCCGTAATAAAGAGAGGCTTATTTAAGAAAGTTAGTTTAAGAAAGTCTGTTTCTATAAAAAAAACATTTAAAATTGATACAGCTTTGAGTCTGAATGTAAATGGAGTCCCTACTGAATACTACTCTGAAATCAAGATTTAGACCTGAAGCGGCTATATATAAGAACTACCTATATAATGTGGTTTTATTCATAAAGTAGCTATAAGTAGCAATTCTAGAGAAATAAAAAGCAGTTTAGAAATTAACCAAGATTGTAGGGCGGGGTCAAAACTTGTATTGATTGCAAATTAGCATAGTTAGCGTAGAGGAATTTTCTTGATGATTAAAAATATTTGAAAATTAGATTTTGGAGAGGGTAGTGAAACTCTGTAAGCTTACAAAACCCATTGTAGTTTACTATTGAAATATTAAGTGTTATGCTAAATTTTCCTCAAAGAAAAATAGAAGGAAGGAAGGGAGGAAGGAAGGAAGGAAGGAAGGAAGGAAGGAAGGAAGGAAGGAAGGAAGGAAGGAAGGAAGGAAGGAAGGAAGGAAGGAAGGAAGGAAGGAAGGAAGGAAGGGAAGAGAGGGAGGAAGGAAAAGGAAGGGAGGGAGGAAAGGAGGGAGGAAGGGAGGGAGAAAGGAAGGAAAGAAGGGAGGGAGAAACAGAGGGAGGAAGGAAAGGAGGGAGGAAGGGAGGGAGGAAGGGGTGGAAAAAGGAAGGGAGGGAGGAAGGAAGGAAGGAAGGAAGGAAGGAAGGAAGGAAGGAAGGAAGGAAGGAAGGAAGGAAGGAAGGAAGGAAGGAAGGAAGGAAGGAAGGAAGGAAGGAAGGAAGGAAGGGTGAGAGGGAGGAAGGAAAGATTGTGAGTAAGGGTGGGAGGAAGGGAAGGAAGGAGAACTCAGAAAAAAGATCTGAAGGTAGAAATATTATTCGTAGAGCAGTACAGGCAAATTTCTGGGACTCATGAACTCCCAGTATAAGAGGAGAGAAAAGACAAATTTTCTGTGGCCTTTTCTTTACCTGAAACCTATTTGTAGAAACTAGCAAACGCTGTGAGTTATGTAAACTTGTTAGGAGCAGAGAGAAAACATTTAATGGCACGTGAAAACTGGATAATGTACACTGTTTCTTTGTGTAATTTTTTTTACCTAAATTTGTGAGCACAGATTAACTCACAATACAAAATTAAAGAGAAGTCTCCAACAATGTTTTCAAACATCTGAACAAAAGGAGAGGGATTGTAATTCCCTAGATTTGTCTTACTAACAATCTCTGTATAAAACTAGAAAGAGTGCAGGTCTGCATTCAGACTGCCATAAGTTCTTTATGGTGACATGAGACTCTGGGCAAAAGTCTACCAGGCAAGTTTCATTGAAGAAGAAATGAACTGAGTGAGAGAAATTTTAGAAATCAGCTACGTAAAAGTCATTTTAGTGCCCCCCCCACCAAAAAAATCAGGTAACAGATCTTTAAGTATTCTTTCTGTGTTGTGGACACCTACCTTCCGTAAAAAGCATGAAGTGAACTTCGATGGAGCAACAAAGCTGTAACACTGGGGGAAATGATTGATTTCACTTGAACAGCACCACCAACAAAAATGTTTAAAAACAGTTTCACGGCTCAACTTTCTCCTTGCTTTTTTTTTCTTCCTCTTATAGTTGGAATGTATTTTATCGTCTGTCAGTTTTGCCCTATGATATGTCCTCTTAAATTGGATCTGTAAGCCCTTCATAAAGTTTAATAAATCTTCAGCATTTCACCCTAAGGAAATTATATTAAAAATCTTCAAATGTGAAGTTGGGCCCGCAGACACACAGCGCTGGGAATTTTATCACCATAATCAGCGTGTAATGAAAGCCTCTGTCGCTGTTCCTTCCCAATCATAATCTGCCTGTCTTTATGAAAAAAGGGGGGTTTGTCTGGGTTCATCTGCAAGCTTTAATTGGAAGATGTCTTCATTTCATTCCAGCCTACTGGGATAATAACTCAGCCCCGTGTTTAAACACAGGCCCTTGCCGCTGATATTTTTTCATTTAGTAAAGCATGTCTCTTTAAATGATTTAGCAAATCATCATGAATGCCAAGCCAGGGTGATTGGCAGCTCATTGCTGGTGCACCATTTGCATGACATTTGTTCTTCAGCTAAGAAAGCTGCCGCAGGTAAACAAGCAGGCCCTGTACTGACTCCCTTTGAGTCCCTTCCTGTTTATTTTCTCATAATCAAATGACATTTATGGAGAGGCAAATGCAGCTGCACATATATGAGGGAAATGCAATCAGGCTAAACATGATGACTTCATTCAGGTGATATTTTGATTAGCGAAAGGATATTTTTATGACATAGGGGGCTTTTTATTGAGAAATCTGGCAAATTCCCTGTTGTGTAACCAACAGTTTATATTTTATCTATATTTTAATGCAAAGCTGGAACTCAATTGGTTGACCCAGTATTCACTGTTGAGGGTTATAATAAAACCTTAGGGGGCATCAAGTAAGGGATGCTAGACAACCTTCTTTGTCCAACTTAGAAGAAAACAGCCTTGTCTCTCTTCAAAGGAAAAGAAAAGAAAGAAAACAAGGTTGTATGTTAGAAAGCTATTTGATAGCATTAATAAATGTTGTTTTTCCTAAAGGACATTTTTAGAAAGGAAACTGTTTTAAGGTTAAACATTTTGCAGATATTTTCTGACTCATCATCCTACCAAGGGATGTGAATAATAGAAAATCATAGGTTTTCATTAAAAATGTATAATAGTAACATAAACTCTTTCTATGTAATGTTCTTGAGATACAAAGGGAAGATCAATCTAAAACTTAGCAGCCTTATTAGAAATGTAGGCATACACTGGATTTTGTTTCTTTATTTCTAAAAAAAAATGTATCTTTCGCAGAGAGGGTAGACATAATCATTCTAGCTTCCGCAGTTCCTAGAGTTGAAAGCTTATGGCAGAATTATGATACTATTTAAACTCTATGATCAGGATGCTTTTTCACCATCAGTCACCAAAACTCTGCTACAGAGTATCTCCACCAATCAGATATTTCAGGTGGTCCATGAACTAGAATAATCATTCTACAAATATATTGCCTTTTCTCCTCAGTTCTATTTCATGGACAAATAGACAAAAATGCTTATTTTAAGGGTGAGAAAGAAAGACTAAGGAATCCAAATACCTTTTATTGTCATTGTGACCTGGGGTTTCAATCCTGGACAGATCGTACCTAATGTCGCTTTCCATCTACAATCCTTAAAGTACTTGGGCAATAACATGACCTTTAAGGATGTAAAAGAATTCATTTGGCCCACACGTCTTAAGTTCTAGAATGACCCAGTTCATCATGACATGATACAAAAAATACTGCCTTATATAATACTGAGAACTGCACAGGCCATCTATTGTGAAACTATTTGAGAGTGGGGCTTTAGGAGCCCAAGAAATAAGAAGAAAAGGTGCAATAATCTTAAGAAGGAATTATAGCTGACAAGAAAGATGGGGATCTAACAGACTATAGTTTGTATTAGTTTTTGTTTGTTTGCTATATTTGAACATTTGAAGCATTCCCTTAGTAAACACAACCCAATCTGAAGGTCAATTACCTTAAATAATAATGTTTATATGCTTCTCTATAACTTCTAGAATATTAAAACACTTGGTAAATTATGTCTAGTATAAGCTCTATATTAAGAGGATAAAATGCGTTATTACTGATTGAAGAAGATTTATCCTGGTTCTTTCAATAGACAAAGGTCAATAAGGGACTTTCCTTTGACATAGTCGCTTCCATGCAGTACAGGGTATGGGTCCAAAATCTTACTTATGTTCTTGTACAGATTGTAGTAGAAGGTGGTTTCTAGCCCTCTTCTTACTAAACTACCTCACAATTTTTATGTCTTCTTCTTTTAGTGATATTTTTATTTTTTCCTTGCTCTACTCCAAAAATCAAAATAAATAAATTTTATGCAAAAACTCTGATTCAGGTCAAGGTTGAAAATAATTTAAGGATTATCACATGTAGACTGCACTTTGTGAATGAAGAAATTAAGTTATCATGAAATAATTCTGAATGATTTTACATACAATATTATTGAAAGATCATCCTAAATCCATTTACTCAAATTGGGTATTATGGAGATTACGTACTTTTCATGAAACTCTGACCAATGAAATCATTTTGAAAGGAATATTTGAAGCTGATCTTCAGCCCCATCCTCCATTACGAAAAGACTGAATTAGGTATATCTCTTATATCTTCCTTTAGAAAGCTATACTAAAAGCTATGTGGTGCAGAGCATTTGTCATATTATTGAGTAATTGATTATTCAGTTGTCTGTGGCCCATATTAAATAGTGAGCAGGAACTCCATCTTATTTACCGCAAGTCAGTTATCAATTTATTACCTCTCAGCTCCACATGCATTCTTCAATATATGCTCAATCATAAGCCACAGAAATCCCTCAAGCATTCCAAGAGAGCACGATGCTATACTTAGAGGCTAAACAGTCATTGCAGGATGCAGAGGACGTCTATAATTTCTGCTGGGATGGTAAGAGAAGACATCCATTGTTGTCTTCTCTGACAGATGTGGATAACCCCAATCATTCCACAATATAGGTTTGAAGGTAACCTATATTGTCTTTAACACTCTATGGTGAAATCAATGTCACGTAGTCATCTTCAGGCAGCCTGCATGGTCTGAATACAAGTTGCTATTGACTGTTCCCCTCACATATTTTGCTGTTTGTCTAGTGAATGCAGACTCACCCCTGACTGGAGAAAAAATAAAATTATACCTTCAATGGAATCTCTAAATTGGTTCTTCTTAGATTCTTCTTCAGCCTCAGAATACTATGTAGAGTCTTGTCATATATATTATTGTTCACAACATTTTTTACATTTAAAAAATTTAAAATGAATTGCAGTGAGATACACAGTTTCAAAATTGTTCATGATTGGGCATCAGACATATAGTATTCCAACACCCACCCCTTCACCAGTGTACATTTCCACCACCAATGTATAGTACATAATTTTGTGTTAAACTTCCCTCATAAAACCTGATGTGTAGTTTCTGTCTCTTATTGCTACAGTTTGAGTGCATTCAGAGATAAGTGTTCTGATTGGCACCTTATAATATTAATTTAATATTCATAGAAATTATTGACTGATTATTAAACAAACAAGTGGATAGTTGTGTAGATCAATGGATGAATAAGAAGAGGAATGAAGAAAGTATGGGATTCCTAACTTTTGCATTTTGTTCTCTTGCCAGAAAGCATTCCTGACACCACAGCAACTCTACTTTTGTTATGATTCATCATACTGTCATCATGCTACATAGGAGTGTAGCGACCTATAATTATTCATTTGGATCCTTTTTATTAATATTTTAATTAATTTCCAAGTCCCAGAAAGTAAATAATATAGATATATAGATAGGCATGAGAGGTAGAGAGTGGCAGAGAGAGAGAGAGAGAGAGAGAGAGAGAGAGAGAGAGAGAGAGAGAGGGAGGGAAGTAGGGAGAGATGGGGGCATCATTGGGGATGGGGGCTTCCTTTCCAATCCAGCAGTCATAGACTTTCTAGAAAGAGAACTTTTCTGTTCTCCACATTAACTGGTCATTTTCATAAAAACATGGCATTCTGTTTTAATGCTGCTTCAAACCGAGAAATTGGCATTTAGGTAAAGCTGTAAGTTATCCCAGTGGAAGTGGAAGTATGTTCAGATTCTTGAGGTCTTGTTGCATGGCAATAAATAATAGTTTAGTGGTCCCACCTTGAAGGGAAATTTTATGAATTCTGAGACTCTAATGGCACTCTAATAGAATTAACTTCTTTTCCTTCTACATTAGAATGTTGTAAGTACTGACAACTGTGGGCAAGGTTCTGATTCTTTCAAATGATATTTTGAGCATACTTCAAACATTTTAGACAGAATAGTTCTTTTTCCCCATCACTGCTAAGATACTCAGTTATATTTGACATTTCAGATTGGTCAAAATTCAGCCTGTAACAAACCATGGGGATTTGTTTTGCAGGAACTATGTCCAGATCATTAAAAACTTGGAGTTGTGTCCAAAAAAGCAATAATTTGATCTTTCTTTCTTAAAGCTGAAAGTAAAAAAATTCTTCCTCAATCCCATGCTGGAAGAAAATTTTTGATCCAGTTGAATTAAAGTTTTAATTTTTTAATAAAATAGTCTTTGGTCTAATGTTGAGCCGAATTACATTTATTTTCTATATTTTCCCACTTCTTTCCATATTTATGTTGTCTGCCTTTTCTATCACTCTGACCCCCCATTTTATAGGCAAAATAAACATGAGGCAGAACTTTGGCATGACAGGAAAACCCATGTCAATTCTAAGTATAGCAACAAGAGAAAACAAATTGTTTCAGTGTAAGAAGTTAAAAACTATTTTTTTACATTGCTCTTAAATAAAACTTGACATTGGCCAATCTATCCACTTGCCAGCATAAAATCTCTACCTAGGCATGACCGCAAACTATGCATTGCAATGAGCATATATTAGGGGTGCAGAGTATGTGCAGAAATACAGAAATTGGAGACAAAGAAAAGATAACTATTCATTTTGTTGCCTGTTGCCACCAAATTCTAAATATACATATACAGGATTTTCTGTGCAATAATGGTGACTATTTTAATACACATAAGCCATTTTAATCTTTCTCTGTTCTCCTCAAATCTAGAATAACCTCTTCAAATATTGCTGAATTAAGGTGGTCAACCTTTTTAAAAGAATGACTTGTCATTTGTCATTGCGTTGCTCATTGACTTGCTCGAACACGTACCAATAACGTCTCCATTCGTCCCTGTCATGTGCTAGAGTAGCCCAATGGCATCTGGTCGCTACAGGAATATGAAGAGCCTCAAACTGTTCATTCAACATCTTGACAAAGAAGTCTGATCATCTCTTAGGTGGGGGGCCAGGTATTCTTTTGATGTCCTGTGGAATTCAGTCACTAACAGCTCTAGTCCAGTGGTTGTCTTCCAATTGCATTACACTTCCGGCCTATCTGATTTTCGACACCTTGGCAAATGAAACAGCATCCCTGATTCTTGATCGTCAATGGAGGTCAGAACTCCGGATTCCTTCTCTCACTTGAGTGAAACGTGATACTCCAAGCATAGCTCTTTCAATTCCTCTTTGGGAGACCCGAATAGTGTTCTCATCCTGTTTTCATAGGGCCAAGGTCTCTGAGGCATATGTTAGTGCAGGAAGAACAGTGGAATCAGAAGGATGTACCTAGAGCCAGAGTTTCTTCATCCTCTTAACCACTTCTTCGACTCTGTTGAAGGCATTCCACACTGCTCTCGTCCTCCTGTGTAGCTCTGTTGCCAAGTCATTTGTCATGTTGAGTTCTCGAACTAGGTAGACATAGAACTAGGTAGACATAACTGCTGCATTCAGAGATGTTTGTCCTACTGAGATCAAATGGAACATCAGGAACTAGGACATTTCTTATGAACATTGTCTTCGTGAAATCAGCTGCAGTCTGACCATTCCACACTCATGGTCAAAGTCGGCCAGCATTCGTGCTGCTTAGCTAATGTTTGGTGTTATTAGAACGATGCCATCAGTGAAGCATAGGTGGTGTCGTTGCCAACCGTCTATCTGTCTATCTTCACTCTCATTCCTTCCCATTCAAGTCATTGCATGATATTCTTGAGGGTGGCACTGAAGAGTTTCAGTGAAATGATGTCGCCCTTCTGAACCTCTCTCTTTACATTAATGATAACTTCCTTGTAGAATGGTGAGATCCTGGTGGCGAATCCGTAATACAGCTCACAGAGGATCGTGAGGTACTGAGTTTGAAGGCCCTTTTTGAGTAAGGCTTCTATGACCACTTCAGTCTTAATAGAATCAAAGGCCTTCTTTAAATCAATGAATGTTAGACAGAATGTCACCTAGCACTCTCTCAAAACCTTAATGAGCTTGGTCACCATATGGATATGGTCAATCATGCTGAATCTTTTTCGGAACCCAGCTTGCTTGCATGGTTGTCCTTCATCTAGTGTTCTTCCAATCATATTCAGGATGACTCAAGTGAACAACTTGTGGATGACTGACAATAGGCAGATGGGGCAATAGTTGCCAATGTTGTGGATGTCTCCCTTCTGAACAACAGAACGGTCCTGCTGGTTTTCCATTGGGATGGAACCTTGAATTCAGACAGGTAGCATGTGAACTGCTGAGCCAGTGTATGGAGGAGTACTGGAGGCAGATTCTTCAGCTGTTCAGCTCTGACCTTATCTGGACTGGGTGATGTATGCTTTTTTTCCAACAAAATGGCATGTGGGATTTCAGAAGGGAGAACGCTGGAAACGATGTATCCATCTTGTGGAATTTAGTATATGGGCAGGTAGACGTGGCTATCGAAGAGACCTGAGTAGAAGTCGTGGATAACCTTTTTCATTGCCCTTCTGGAAGATGTGATAGATCCATCAGGATGTCGGAGGGCAGTCATCTTGGTCTTGTAGTTGGTGAAGGACAGGAGAGCATTGCGAATACTTTTCCCGGCTTCTGCTGCATCGGCCAACACTGCTGCTCTTCTCTCTTTGAGGTCTTCCTTTATTGTTTCTCTGCACAGCTCTGTGAGCTCAGATGTTAGCTTGTGATTGTCTGAGGCTTGCACCAAACCACATTGGCAAATGAACTCAAGAGTTTCCAAAGACAGGTGACTTTTTGTGGCTTTCTCTCTGCATTCCTTGCAATCATGAGGTGCTGAACCAGTCCATCATATTCCTTATCGATGTTGTCAAAGATGGCATCTTCCCATATTGCTGCAATAATCCAAACTTCTCAAGTTGGTGGTCACTCTGGGAGTTCTCATCTTAAACTTTGCAGCCCTTTCTTCCCACTCTGTGAAGTAGAATTTCACACGAAGGAGACGGTGGTCTGATCTTGTTTGGAATTTTGTGACAACAGCGACATTCGTCAGGCAAAACCGTGGATTGAATACGATGTGATCAATTTTGTTGTGAACTGTCCACCAGGAGACACCGATATCCAATGTTTAGATTCAGCCTTCTGGAACTGCAAGTTATCATGGATGGTCTTGGTCGACATGATGAACTCAGACAGTCTCTCACGCTGTTCTTTCCTGGTTAGGGCGTGGGTCCCAATGTGGAGTTCTTCCGGCAATCTTCTCAGTCCTATATTGACATTAAAATCACCAACAATGACCCTTGTAGTCTTCTTTATAGAACTTCTCCAGCCCTATGTAGAACTTCTCAATTTCTTCTTCATCATAGTTGGATGTTGGTGCATAGGCGACTAAGATAGGAACTGCTGGCAATGAGCCACATCTATTAAAATGCAAGAGTCTGATTTGGGTTGTTAGGCATTCAAATGAATCAATGCTGAAGGTCAAGTTCATATTGACAAGGACACCGACACCACTGACACCTCTACTCTCGAGTGTTCCAAGGAACAGTTCTTCTACAGTGTCAAAAACGGCATAATGTGATCAATGCCTTCTCATCTCGTTCAATCCAATGACATTGTACTTGATCTTCTGCGCTTGCACCATCAGGTCCTGGATGGATGCTTCTGATGTCAGCATATGTGGGTTAAAAGTGCAGATTGTCATTTTAGTCCTTCTTCATATTGGTCGCCTAGTTCAGCCCTGAGATTTTAGCAGCCTCTCCTTGCTCATCCTTCTCAATGCTGCCGTATGGGGGTCTTCCAGGGTCAGGAAAATGAGGCCCATTTTTGTTACTGCTTTTGTCATATCAAATACGCCACGGGTAGTTTGCCGGGCACTACTGTGCAGGTGGTATACCCTGGGTAGCTTGCTGGGCTCTCTGAGAGGGACGGAGCCTTTTGGGATGGCCTCTAATCGCCCTTACATATGCTCCCTGTGTACCGAATGCAAGCTTTTGGTCGACTGGCATGTTCCAACGATCTGCATATTGACCATATTGATAAACATGCCACACACCTTGTGCATGAACATGCTGCTCACATGCAGAAAATATGGGCCAGATCAACACAGTTGATGCAAGGAGTCCATCCTTGCACCTCCCTGCATCTTTGAGCAGCACCTATGGGTTCGCTCTTCGCCAGTCAACACCATTGCCACCCTCTCGCCACAATGAGGTGGTGAACCATTGAAGGGGTTGACAATATAGGAATGACAATATAGTATAGGGCATTGAATAAAAATTCTAATATATAATGCAATTTTTCTAGGAAGATTCTTAGATGCTTTAAATAAACAAAAAGTAAAATTTCTCTCTGAATTAGGAATCAGTTTTTGAAAATTTTAGCAATTTTTTCCTGGAAAATAGATTTAAGGAATGTATCCTCTATTTGTTTAATTTTCTGAAATCATTATAAAGGGGAGACTATCATAATTGATATTATAAGTTTACTAAAAAAGTCTATCTTCTTGTTATGCTTATACTTCTGATTAGGTTTTTTGTAACACAGGAGAATGCTGGTTTTTATATTAATAATTTAATTCATTCTTTCTGGTACTCGGGGACCTCTAGGGTTACACCCAAAATGCTCAGATGACCATGTGGTGCCAGACATATAACCAGAATTGACCATAAGCAAGGTACCTCTCTTAACCCCAATACTTTCTCTCTAACACCTATCTTATGCTTTAGCAGTTGTTATGAAGTTGTTAATACATACATTTATTTCATGATCTCTACCTTCATTGTTACCAATTATTTAAATCTACCATTTGATCTATATTGCAAGGACCATACATCAGAATATTACCCCTTTTGTTATTGTACTACTATTATAGTTTTTTTCTATATTTTCTATAATAACTTGCTAATTTTTTCCTGATATTTAAAAAAATAAAACTTATCTCCTTTTCACTTTTCATGCCACACAGGATGCTTATGAAATTTAGATGGAGCTCTATGAAATGAGCACTTGTTTCTTGATTTTATTAGACTACAATGTTTTATAGATAATTAATATCTTGTATTCCCTTGCCACTCTAAAATGTAAAAGTCTGGTTGAAAAAACATTTAAGCTATTAAATAAAATTTAATTTTGTTTTTGTTTTTGTTTTTTTTGGGTCACACCCGGCGATGCACAGGGGTCACTCCTGGCTCATGCACTCAGGAATCACCCCTGGCAGTGCTCAGGGAACCATATGGGATGCTGGGATTCGAACCCGGGTCGGCCGCGTGCAAGGCAAACGCCCTACCCACTGTGCTATCGCTCCAGCCCCTATTAAATAAAATTTAACAAAAACCATTTCACCGAGATCATGTATAAGAAATCAACTTTCAGTTAAAATGCCTGATAAGGACAAGTAAGGATAGTAAATCAAATAGTCAAGTTATCATTTTCTGAGGGAGCAACTATTCTACATGGAATAATAGAAAGAACATTTTTTCCCTTCAAAAAGACACATGTCTCCTAAACGGGGAAAGAGAAAAAAAAAAAAAATCTGACACCTATAGGATGAAAGTGCATCTATCTGGCAATTCTTAGTGTTTATCTTCATGTTTTCCATCCAGAGGAAAACCTAAGCCAAGAATTTCATCTTGTCTTGTTCTTTCAGTATATTTGGCATTAATTTCCTGGCTTACAGGTACTTTCCTAAATGTGAGAATCAGGTACACATTGAATTTTAATGATCTATCACATAGCATTCACTGTGCCCACCAACTAGAATCCAGAAGGATTTGATGGCTTAAGCTACTAGGCTATGTTGGTGGTTATTAAGTGATGCTCCAAAAAGACCTATGAATTTCATGAAATATCCCTAAAATCCAATATCAGAGATATAAGACAGTTTAATGAAGGAGAGCTCAAAGTCCACCTCCCACATGACCACATTTATTTCCAACTGAGAACTTCCAATTTTGTCCAGTTCAGCCTATCCAGAGTTCAGATAATGCTTTTAAAGAAAAGAGTCCTTGAACACACATACACACACACACACACACACACACACACACACACACACACACACGTTAATACCAGCATCTTCTAAGCAGTTTAGCTTTCCCACAGAACTTTACAAAGTTTCAGTGAGTATTGGTCACCCAGCTTATGAGTATGTGAAATTCCTATAGTCAAAAGACAGTTTTTTCCTTCATGTTTCCTTTTAAATTTCTCTGTGCATCCTTGTTTCTCCATGATTTAGGAAGTGAAGAAGGAAGCTGTATGACAGTTCAATCATTTCCCTGAGGAAAAAAAATATTCTCAAACTTTAACTGGTTCTCAGAAACAGCTGTGATTTAGTAAAAATAAAGAGCAAGCCTAACTCCATCACTAAATCTCTTCTCCTATGTTCAAGATCTCTATGATAACACTGGCATAAAATGTGCTTTGAGGAGCACTCTTTTAAAAGAAAAGAATTATTGCTCATCCCCTTTTTTTTTTGCTGTCACAAGAACAAGATGCCATCATTATCCTCCCCTGGTTGAATCTGAGTAGAAAGTAGAGCCTCTTTGAAAAAGAAGAAATGAAAATAAATCTAGGAGTAATATTACAAAACATCACAAGATGTACTTATAATAGATAATTTTGTATAATATAGTAGAAGCAAATATTAATTTTATCTAAGAACGCAATATATTGCAACTATATCATTGTTGATCATTATTTATTCTCTTAAAACATGTTTAATGATGAAAGGGAGAGAAACAATCAAATAAATACAGAGCAATATGTGATTCAAGAGAATAGAAAGAGGGACAGAGCAATATTGCAGTGGATAAGGCCTTGCATGAGGCCCAGGTTTAATACCTGGCCCCCCTAAGAAGCTCCCAAGCCCTCCAGGAATGATCTCTATAGAGTGTTACAACATATCCAAGTGTGGCTTTCAACTTAAATAAATGCTTCACATGGAAAACATTCAAGAAATGATGCTCAAGAAATCAGAAAATCTGAATATATGGTAATTCTTAACTATTTCATCCTACAAAATATCATATTAGCATCTAGAATTATAAGAAATAAAACCTAACTGCCCCATTTTAATTTTGCTTCTCTATAATTTTCATGTGAAATCTGAAATACCAAGCACACTGACAATCCTATCTCAAGTCAGTGTTGTTTGTCTATTTGTTATCTAAGAAACTATCTACTCCCCATAATAATACATATTCTTTTTTGAATCAAATCAAGAGCCAACCCATTAGAATCATTATGTTAATAAAACTGCTTCAAGTTATCGTGATATAACAGAATCTCTAATACCTAAACATCTATCTATTGTTACTAAAAATGGTTTACCTTACCTCAAAGATCTTAGGTTACAGTGGTGACTTAGACTTGGGGGAGGGAGTGCTTTGACAATAGGACACCATGATTAAGTATGATTAAATAATATCAGTATCAATACACTCTAGCCCTCACACTAACACCTACCATAGGTCCCCTTATGCCTTATGGAAATGCAAATTTGGCTAGAATTAATCTAGCCTGAAAACACACTTAAACAATAGGAGAATTGGGTTGGGTATTAAGATCAAGAGGAAAAGCATTTTAAGTACACTCCTCTTCCAGTATAAGGAGTGTTTTTTTTTTTTCTACAACAAGGGAAATTGGTGATAGAAATATAGTAGAGATGGTAAAACTCTTGCCATGCACTCTGTCCCCAGGTTTGATCCCTGATCATATATCTGTCCCCCACCACCCTCCCAAGAGTGGTCCCTGGGCATAGCCAGGAATAAATCCTGAGCATATCTGGGTGTGACAAAAAAGCAAAACATTAAAACAAAGAAAGGAAAACAAACTTGAAGTATCTAATGTAATGAAGCATATAAAGAATATAGCTAATTGGTTCCCACATATAAATTAGAGCGCATTTAAATAGAGTGAATAGACTAATAGATGGAGCAAAAAGGCCAATATTTATATTCCTATTTTGATATTTATTATGTTACTTTAAGCAAATAACTAAGACTTTTAGCGTTGCTTCTTTATCTTCCTTCTTTTATGCCTATGTAAACCTTCTTCGGAGAGCTATTGGGAAGATCCAGTTATATAATATGTGAAATCACCTAGAACATATTAGGAACCCCTTGGATTACTCTCAACATTAAATTAATTTTAGAGCACTTTCATAATTTATATTAAATGCAATAAATTATATATTTTTTCAAAACTTACATAGGAACTCAGATAATTTTTAATTCATTACTTTGGGAAAGAAACAACCAGTTTGCTTATTCAAGAAATATTGAGTATCTGTCATGTAACAGGAATTGTCTAAATGTTTAGGATTTTTAACTGAATATAAAAGAAAACAACATCTTCTGTCATCATGGAATATATATTCTTTGAAATAAAAATATAAGGTGGTTATTTTAAAAGCTCAGCTCAAGTCAGTACAAAACAAACATATACCACATACCATAATCATTTTGACTTTTATGGTATATATATTTTTTTCTCTTAGTCTTATCAAAAGAATTGCAACCGCCCACAAAATCAAGTTCACATAATGTTAAACACATTGACAATGGTTTGGGTAGTTTCCTTGGAGTTATACAAATATATGTTTGAGTGTGTGGGCATGTGCGTGCGCACGTGCACATACACACACACGTACCTGTCACAAGACACTGTTTTCCAAGATTTATGGTCTTGTTGATAGCCTCTGTCAAGAAGCTCTGAAATATATAAGCTCTTTGTGTAATAACCAATGAAAAGTAATGAATTAAAGATATTTTGTAAATGCCCTAAAGTCATGCAAATACATTACCTATACTCAAAGATCTTATAGACAGACTCTTTGGAATATAACCTAACCCTAGAATGAGAAAATAAAGCTGGCCCAAAGAAATTAAGAGTTGAAATCAATATTAGAGACCAAAAACCCTCACTGGTTAGGGACAATTTAGATTGTCAAGAATGCCCACCCTTATCTTCTCCTAGTGGAAAAAAGGACAGAATCCTTAACTTGAAATCTTAGTGTACAATCATATCAGTCCTTGAGTGGGTATATTAAGTTTATTGCCTACCAACAGGTAATCCATTTTTTTCTAAAGCTATGCTTCTATGGTTTCTTTTATTTTCTCTATTTAAAAAGAAAACAGGACTAGAGTGAGAATTTGCTCGAGTGGGCACCAGTAATGTCTCCATTGTGAGACTTGTTACATTTTGACATATGAAAACGCCACGGGTAGCTTGCCAGGCTCTGCCATGCAGGCGGGATACTCGATACTTGCTGGGCTCTCTGAGATGGAACAGTGAGAATACAGCAGGTAATTGCCATCTATTCCCTTGTACACAGCCGACCTGGGTCAGATTCCCCAGTGCCCAACATGGTCCCCTGAGCCTGCCAGGAAAGATCCCTGAGTGGAGAGAAAGAAGTAAATATATCAAAGACCAGTGGACTATCATTTTCTTTTGGATTACAAAAGAAAATTGGGATGACAAGGAAGACTGAAAAAAAAAACTCTTAGAAAAGAATTTCTCCTCATATAAATTCACTGAAGGAAAAGAACAATTTTACATTAAACAATGTTATGAAAAGGAGACACCTAAAAGTCTGAGCAGTTTCTACTTTATTTAAATATATTACCTCAAACTTCTGACTCTTTAGTTCCCACTGAAAAGAATATTACAGATATTAAAACATGTTTAACAGAACACTGCTTTTGTAACAGCTCTAGCCCTCATTATATAAATCAAGAACAGTAACATCCTATTTATTGTAAAAATAAAATTAAATTAAAAAAAAGAAGCCTAAATACCATCCAGTGTGGCCCAAAAACAAAAAGAAAAAGAGAAAACATTTTTGTGATTATGCAGACAAGATAGTTGTTTTGATGAGATCATAAAACCACCAACTTCCAGACTGCAGATATATTGCCAATAAATTTCTTTAGACCCACCACTGTGTCTCTTGTTTGATTGACCCTCAAGCTTGCAAGGCTCTCCCATGTGGGCAATAGACTCTTGGTAGCTTGTCAGGTTCTCCTAGAGAGAGATCAAGGCTATTAGATGTCCAGGAGCTTGGTCTTATAGTCTCTGGATATTGGCCTTTGGTGGGATTACATGGCACCAGGGGCAGTTTGTGGTACGGCTGCCAAGCCACTGGAAAATGGGGGGTCTGGATGGAGAAGGCCCAGTCCCATTCCAAGCAGGCTTGGAAATCTCAGCCCCGGGTCCCACACTCCTAGGTTCCTCTGCCGGTCCCTTCAATCGTGAGGCTCGTCTGAACGTGTGGAGAGTGACCTTGAGCATGGCCGTGGCTGGGTTCTGGAGGTCTTCAACTGTCAAGGCTCTGCTTGGGCGGGGAGGAAAAGGCCAGCGATTTCAAAGTGGCACCTACTGAGTACCACCAGAAAGCAGTGTGAGGCACAGACACACTCACGTTGTTTGGATCTCTGTGAACCAAAATATATACAAAAAATAATAATAATAAGGAAGACTTAAAAACAAAGGATTTAGGAAAATCTCTGAGATTTTCTCAGAGATTAATGCTTGATAGAAGAATCATACAACTGTTCCTCTCCTTTGCGAGAGTACCTGACTATAAAATAAAGCCATGCAAATACTTGCATTCACCCTCATAATAAATCAAGTGATTAGCTATATTTTTCCTGTAAATTCCTCCATATCTAAGCCATGCTAAGAGAAACAATATTAATTGCAAATCATAGTATCTACTTGAGGACTATAGCATTGTCCCTAAAAATGGTAGAAATGGATAAAATACTTAAATGGAACATGCAAGATGAGCCTTGAAGAAAGAATCAGCATGTTCCCAGGACCTAAAATTATTAGTGTTCAATGATTGTGGTTCAGTGTCAGATATGGGAAACATCAAAGTTGAATTCCTAGAGTTTCTAAGAAATAAGGATTTATTATAAGAAATAAGCTTCCAAGAAACAAGGATTGTTTTTCTTGTATCAAGTGTAAGCAATACATTAGATAGGGCTGGCTCTCTAAATGGGACACTGGATCTCAGTGAAAGTTGTTTGTGGCATCAAATTTTTGCAGCTAAAAACAGAGTAAACCAGAATGGATACAATCTACATTTGATAGATCAGACTTTGTCAACTATGAGGGAAATAAGAATGGTCTGAAAAAATCAGAGGAATAGAGCTAGGGGCCCTGATGTCTATGGGGGTGATGAGAGTGGTGGTGGAGAGGGGGGCTTCACTTAATAGAATCTAAACCAGTCTTTGAGATAGAGAGCCCACCTGAGGAGAAAACCTTTAAGATGCAGATTTCTGAGTCAGACAAGGCTCTTCTCCCTGAGGCTCCTCTGAGAGAACAAAGACCATGCTAATATCAAAAGAAGCCCATCAACTGCTGTCCATCCCACCTGGGCAACCACCTTAGGCAACATACTTTGGGAACAATTGGGAGAAAATGTGTCAACTAATTTGGCAGAGGAAAAGGCACAGTCTTGCCTGCCTCTTTTCTGAGATACGTACTTTCCTAGTTTAGGTGCATTTATCTATCATTGACAATTAGCCACATTCTGGCCTTTGATATGCACTTTCTTACTGTCTGGTGCATATTCTCCATCTTAAAAATTTACTTCAAGTCTTCTTAGGACTAGACTTGTTTTATTCAGTTTAGAGAAGCTTGCGGTCTCTCTTAAACATGCATCTCTCTTTCTCTCCCCTTATTTACCAAATAAGCGTATTTTACTAAGGGCCAGAGAGATAATACAGTGGGTATGGTGCTTGCCTTGCATGTGGCTTACCCAAGATTGATACATAGCTCTCTATGGTCCCCCACACACCATCAGGATTACAGAGCCAGGTGTAAGCCCTCAGTACCACCAGATGTGGCCTCCAAACCAAAACAAAAAAAAACACCTTTTTTCACTTCATTATTAGTCTCCTCCCAAAATTGTAAGAGAAAGGAATAGACTCAGAAACCCTTGGGTAAGACTTATGACTGACTCTCTGCTCCTCCAGTAGGCAATTTCTTTCTCCAGTCTGAGTTCTACTGCACCTCGAGAACTCAGGTGACAAGGATAGAGAACTCAGGTGACAAGGATTATCTACCATGCCAGGCAAAAGGAGCTGAAGCAAGGTATAGTGTGACGTCCACACATGAGACTGTGAGACATGAGGTCTGCACCATTCAGGTGTTCATAGAAGAGTTTTTTCTGTTCTACATTTCCCAGGCATTTCCACTGGTGACTGAGGTGGGTACAAAGCTCTTCTTTTCCCCCACTTTACAGGAGCCACCAGGAAATGCTGACTTCAGGTGCAATTCGCCCCACCCACCCACAACACGTCTTAATATCTGTTAAGTCTAGAAAGTAATTACCCAGAACTCAAATGACAGTACCCATTAAGCTACATTCTTGACTTCTTATATTTTATACCATCTAATAAGTCATTAGCAGTATATGCACTATAACACTGTCATCCTGTTGTTCATTGATTTGTTCAAGCAGTCGCCAGTAATGTCCCCATTGTGAGACTTGTTGTTACTGTTTTTGGCATATGGAATATGCCACGGGTAGCTTGCCAGGCTCTGCCGTGCAGGCAGGATAGTCTTGGTAGCTTGTCGGGCTCTCCAAGAGGGACAAAGAAATCGAACCTGGGTCGGCTACGTGCAAGGCAAACAAACACTCTACCCACTATGCTATGCTCAGGCCCAGCAGTATGAGAAGAAATCAACATACTAGTTTAGTGAAAGAGAAATCAATGATTCATGCTCTTTGTGAAATAGAGGCTTCCAATATGAAGGGGACAGTAGCAAAAGGAGAAAAGTTTTAGTTTTTTTTTTTAATTTTTAAATTTATTTATTTTTAATTAGAGAATCACCGTGAGGGTACAGTTACAGATTTATACACTTTTGTGCTTATACTTCCCTCATACAAAGTTCGGGAACCCATCCCTTCACCAGTGCCCATTCTCCACCACCCGTAAACCCAGCATCCCTCCCACCCTCCCCAATCCCATCTCCCCCCACCCCACCCTGCCACTGTGGCAAGGCATTCCCTTCTGTTCTCTCTCTCTAATTAGCTGTTGTGGTTTGCAATAAAGGTGTTGAGTGGCCGCTGTGCTCAGTCTCTAGCCCTCATTCAGCCCGCAGCTCCCTTCCCCCACATGGCCTTCGACTACAATGTAGTTGGTGATCGCTTCTCTGAGCTGACCTTTCCCCGGAACGTGAGGCCAGCCTCGAAGCCATGGAGTCAACCTCCTGGTACTTATTTCTACAGTTCTTGGGTGTTAGTCTCCCACTCTGTTATCCTATATACCATAGATGAGTGCAGTCTTTCTATGTCTGTCTCTCTCTTTCTGACTCATTTCACTCAGCATGAAAAAAAGTTTTAGTTTTTGACTCGTGATTGATGTGTTAAATTTAAATCAAGAAGGATTGAATTTATTATTATTGTTATAGACAATGTTTGAGTTTTCCCCTAATTCACACGTTAAAACTCAAACCTACAATGATATAATATAGAGAAATTACATTTGGGAATAGAAATTAGGTCATAATGGTAGAATTCTCAAGATATAGTTGGTGTTTTTATAAGAAAATACTGGAGAACTTGATTCTTTTCCTTTGCTGTTTCTCAAGTGAGAACACAAGTAGATAGCTATCTGCAAACTGGAAAGAGTGTCTCCATCAGATAGTGGATCTGTCATAATTTTAACCCTGAACTTCCTAACCTTCAGAATTTTTGAAAACTAATAGCACAGCGTTTGGGCATTTGCCTTTCACATGGCCGACCCGTGATTGATTCCTCCGCCCCTCTCGGAGAGCCCGGCAAGCTACCGAGAGTATCTTGCCCGCAGGGCAGAGCCTGGCAAACTACCCGTGTGTATTGGATATGCCAAAAACAGTAACAATAAGTCTCTCAATGAGAGATGTTACTGGTGCCCACTCGAACAAATCATTGAGAATTGGGATGACAGTGACAGTGACAAATGTACTACTTAAGAGGAATAAATTATGATATCTGTAACAGTTGAAGCAACCATGAAAGTTATTTAGTTCAATAATTATGAGAATTGGTTAAAGAGTATTCTAATATCCAAGGTTGCTGAGTTGGAAACTGAGTTTTTATCTAACAGCAAAACTTGGGAAATACTAGTAAAATTAAAAAGTACATTAAAATTAAAATTAAATTAAAAGATGTTTGAAGATAACATAACCAGTATTTAATGTCAAGGTAATAGGTTTACATTTTGATTCATCTTCTAATAATAGTGATAATTTCTGTTTTACCTTTGGAGTGTAAATATGTGTCTAGCTTTTCATAGTCTAACAAGGATACTCTCTGTCCAGTTTTTTTTATACCCATTTGGGAAGATTTTTAACAAGTGAAATTATTCATGTATTTCAGGACTATAGTTAAGAATGAAGAGGGGATATGAGTGAAGCTTATAAGCTAGCAAATGTATAGGACACAAAGTTTCCATGAGTTTTTAGCCAAATGCCTAAATGCCCCATGGGGGTGCTCCAACACTGTTTTGGTTTTGTGTTCATAACTCCTTTTGTTTCGATCCATGTTTCCAGGATAAGTTAGGATTACTAATAAAAATACTTCTCAGGCTGTCAATATATGTGTGAGTTTGCCATAAATGATCACTATAGGTACTACTCTTTCTTTAATACTAAGATCTTTTCTACATCATCCATAGTGTTATTACAAGTCACACCGTAAAAGATTCTGAAGTTTTTACATGACAGATTACTTCTTTGTCTCAGAGCTGATGACTAGAATTACGATAATGAAAAATAGTCATCCTTCCTATTGTTACACATAAAACTTACACCAACATGATGACTTAAATATATCCTAAATTGCAAATGTCTGATACAGTCCTAAAAATCAATTGGGTAACAACTGTGATATTACTAAAGGTGAAGTAAAGGTCAGCAGGGAACAAAAATAAATATTTTTCTCAGAAAGCTAAGAAAGGCATCCTCTACAGCCAGGTATCTCCTGTAGGGAGAATTATTAAACTGAAATGTGCATAAACCAGTTTCGGTCAGTGAATTACAAAATACACACCTGGCAACCAAAGATATCATGTTGTGAAGTTCAGAATTTTTTTGGCATCACAAAGATGGTAGACTTCTTTATTCAGTCTAACACCCTTTGAAATATTTTCCAAGCACATAACTTTTAAGCTGCTAGACTCAACTATCACTCTTTTATCTCACTGTAGAGATTTATTCTTATCAAAACTGGACTTCAACAGTTCTGAATCACTGAAATTACTTGTGGAATAAATAGTAGATATGAATAATGTGTGTGGTTTGATTGTTTTTAATCACCTTAAAATACAGCACTCACTTTCCTCTTCACAATTCTTTTTATTGCAATCTGGTATTGTTTCATTTCAGTTAATTTAAATATTTTATTATAATGAAAACCATCGCTTTTAATCATTAACTAGAAAAATTAATTGTGATTTTTGCTTAATAAAATTACTTCACTTTTAATTAATATTTTCTTGGTTGCAGTGCTGTTGGACATAGTGCCGTGGCGGCAGTGCAGGCAGTGGCTTACCCACTGTGGGGTGCTGTCAGGCCAACCACCAAGTGATCTGGGACTCAGCGCAGGTGTTTGACCTGGCACAGACCCTCCGCGATAGGGTCCTGCTCTGCCAGTGACTCAACAACCTCCAGGTGCATTCTATCAGCCTCAAGGAGATCAACCTGAGGCCGCAGATGTCCCAGGTGCTGCCTAGAGATGCAGGCAGGTGCGTGTTTGTCAGTGTGCAGATCGTTACAACGTCCCAGTCTACCCAAAGCTTACATTCGGAAGACTGGGAACACCTGTAAAGGTGATTAGAGGCCACCACAAAAGCTTCCGTCCCTCTCAGAGATCCTGGCAAGCTTCCGAGAGTTTCCCGTCCACACAGCAAGCCTGGTAAGCTACGCGTGACATACTCAATATGCCAAAAAGTAACAATGACGGTCCTCATTCCCCTGGTCCTGAAAGAGGCCCCAGTGTGCCATCAGGCTACACTAGCACGTGACAGGGACGAATGGAGATGTTACTGGCGCCTGCACCAGCAAATCGATGAACAATGTGATGACAATTATACAGTGATACAGTGATTTTCTTAGTAAATCTGATTCATTAAGAATACTATGTAAGTAACGGTAATAGGAACTTAATATTTTTTATGTTGTTTTATGTTCAGTAACCAGCATTATTCTTTAAGTTTTTCTTTTATAAAACTGTAGAATTGACAGACATTTATTTCTGAGTATGTAATAAGAAAGAAAACAAATGTAAGTAAAAGTGGCCAACTTTTCTAAGGATATTTCCAGTATTTTGCTTATTCTCTAAAGCAGATAAATTAGCAGCGCATATGATTGATGGATGAACAAAGCTAGCATATCTAACATGACTTTTTTTTTTTGCTTTTTAGGACACACCTGGCAATGCACAGGGGTTACTCCTGGCTCTGCACTCAGGAATTACCCCAGGCCGTGCTCAGGGGACCATACGGGATGCTGGGATTTGAACCTGGGTCGGCTGCGTGCAAGGCAAACGCCCTACCTGCTGTGCTATCTCTCCAGCCCCGACTTTTTTTTTTTTAATTGAATAACCATGTGGAAAGTTACAAAGCTTTCAGGTTTAAGTCTTAGTTATACAATGCTCAAACACACATCCCTTCACCAGTGCACATATTCCACCACCAAGAATCACAGTAAACCTTCCACCCACCCCCGACCTCCCTAACACCCCCACCCTGCCTGTGTAATTGATAAATTTCACTTTACTTTCACTTTACTTTGATTACATGCAATATTTCAACACAAAACTCACTATTATTGTTTGGAGTTTCTCCTTCCAAAATCGGACCTGCTGAAAAAGAAGCATTTGATAATTTGTTTTCCATTGCTGAGAATGGAGAGATATGAGGTTCAAGCGGATGCAATAGCGACTGTGTGGTTTTGGATTTCTGTATTTTAGTATTTTAGTAACTAAGTCCAGAGAAATTTCTGCCAGAAATTGTATCATTGCAAGCTTGTACCTCTCTGCTACTTTATATTCCACAGATGAGTGCAATCTTTCTATGTGTGTCTCTTTCTTTCTGACTCATTTCACTCAACATGATACTTTCCATTTTGATCCACTTATATGCAAATTTCATGACTTAATCTTTTCTAACAGCTGCATAGTATTCCATTGTGTAGATGTACCAAAATGTCTTTAGCCAGTCATCTGTTTTTGGGCACTCTGTTTTTTTCCAGATTGTGGCTATTGTAAACAGTGCTGCAATGAACATATAGGTACAGATGTCACTTTTACTATATTTTTTTGCATGTCTGGGATATATTCCCAGGAGTGGTATTGCTGGGTCAAATGGAAGCTCAATTTCAAATTTTTTGAGAATCGTCCATATTGTTTTCCAAAAACACTGAACCAGTCAGCATTCCCACCAGAGTGAAGGAGAGTTCCTTTCTCCCCACATCCACACCAACACTGGTTGCTTATGTTTTTTGGGATGTGGGCCAGTCTCTGTGGTGTGATATAGGATAACATAGCCTCAGGTAGTTTAGGTTTATTGGGTTACTCACATCACAGTGCTCCCATTCCTCTGTGTTTATTTGTAGCTTCTTTCTTAGTGTTCTGTTGACTTGTAAATATTGTTTTCCTCTTCTCCTTGAGTCCTTTGCATAGTTTATTCAGAGCAATGTCCTTTTTGTATGGACACAGGGAAACTTAGCAAATGCTATGCTTTTGTAACCTGGGAGTCATTTGACTCTACATGATATTTTCCTCCTGGGCATCTGTTCTCTCAGCTAAGCCTCAGCTGCCCTTACTTCCTAGCACCTTCTAAAGCAGGGTCCCTACGAGGGACGAGATAGACCCAGGGCAAGCGGTGAGTTGTGTGCTATCCTGGCATCAAGATGGGTCTGGCTAAAGTTCCTAATGCTTAACTATAACTTAAGAGCTTGGTCATGGACAAATGTTGTCATGATCCAAACAGTGATAACTAGATTTGCACCCTGCTAGGGTTAGGAATGATTAATCTGGCATGAGCGCTGTAGTCTGAGTCTGTGGCAAGATGTTGCCAGGAGAGCTGCCTTGCAAGCCTCAATGTATCTCTTGCTATGTCCATACAAAAATAACTAGTATTAAGATGTTAATGAGTGTTTAAACTAAGGAAAGGAGAAAAACACCTTAAGAGTCAGGAAGGGCTTTGGAATGCCCTTCCATAGTGTTGCCTTTGAACCTGATGGCCCTCAGGAAGGGCGTTCTTATGTTGATTTTACTACCTGGCTGTGTGTAGCCTAGAGGGCAAGGTGAAGAGAGACAAGTAGGGGGGGAGACAAGTGAAGGGGGAGAATCCAGAGATTCAGCAGTAGATCCAGAGTGAGGACAGAGCTAGGAGTGTGGGAGATGAGAAAGATGGAAGATTGAATAAACAGTAATTAATCAGCAACCAGCTTGGTCCTCGTTCTTCCTTCCATCACCTGCCCTTGACCAACAGCCACACACTGCGATTCCAGAGAACCGAACACGGGCGGTGAGACAGAGCTGCTTGGAGAGCCCACGAGTGTCCACACCCCTTGGCGTGCCTTAGTTTTTTACAGCGTGAGATGATATCTCATTTTAGTTTTGATCTGCATCTCCCTGATGATTAGTGATATCGAACATTTTCTCACGTGCCTCTCAGCCATTCGAATTTCTTCTTTGGGGAAGTTTCTGTTCATTTCATCACCCCATTTTTTTTTATCTGGTCAGCAATTTTCTTCTTGTGGAGTTCAACCAGTGCCTTGTATATCCTTGATATCAACCCTTTATCAGATGGGTACTGCATACATATCCTTTCCCATTCTGTAGACTGTCTTTGTATTTTGGTCACTGTTTCCTTTGAGGTGCAGAAGCTTCTTAGTTTGAGATAGTCCCATTTATTTATCTCACTTGCTTGGCCAGTGGCGTGTCATCTTTGAATATACTGTTGGCTTCAATGTCATGGTGGGTTTTGCCGGCCTTGTCTTCAATGTATTCTTAGGGATTCTGGTCTGATGTTGAGGACTTTAATCCAATTTGATCTGACTTTTGTACATGGTGATAGGTGGAGACCTAAGCCCATTTTTTTTGCATGTAGCTGTCCAGTTTTGCCAGCAGTTTGTTAAACATGCTTTTCTTGCTCCACTTCACATTTTTTGCTCCCTTATCAAAGATTAGATGATCATATATTTGGGGTGGTGTGTCAGAGTATTCAACCCTGTTCCATTGGTCTGCAGCTCTGCTTTTGTTCCAGTACCATGCTGTTTTAACCAGTTTGTAGTAGAGTTTGAAGTTGGGGAGGTTGATTCCTTCCATATTCTTTTTCCCAAGAATTGCTTTAGTTATTTGTGGGGTCTTATTGTTCCATATGAATTTCAGGAGCGCTTGCTCCATTTCTTTGAATAATGTCAAGTGTATCCTTATAGGGATCTCATTGAATTTGTACAATGCTTTGGAGAGTATTGCCATTTTGACAATATTAATTCTTCTAATTCATAACATTACTCTTATGAGTCTTATTTCTCTTGGAAAGTTTGTGCATTATATAGCAATGAAAGCTGGAAAATTACAGACAACCTATTGAAACTTCCCAATCAATTTAATTATAAAATTGTAACAACTTGTTTCAGGAGCAGTCTTGAGATAAAAACAGGGAAATTGGTTAGGACCCATAAGGCATACACATACAAGTCTAAAATAACAAGTTTTATAAGTGTTGGTGAGGGTGTGTATGTAAAGGAACTTTTGTAACTTTTGTACAGTTGATAATTGGTAAATTGATTGAACTATTTTGTTTAAAACATTATGGAGCCTCCTTAAGAAGACTTTCCATATTATCAATCCAGAATTTTTCAAAGACTAAAAACATTTATACAAAATGTCATCCCATTCCAGGACCACTGGGTCAGAGAAGCCTTCTTTCACTGAAACAAGATGTTTTGCTGGGGGGCTCCTGCCGGTACCTAAATAGAGTGCTGGACTGTGTGCACAAAAAACCTAGCAGAGGGATAGGCCCCTGGCCCTGCCCACTAGATCAGAGACACCAAGGATCTGAGGCCCACCATCACTTCTGCAGCCAAGAGATACTTACCTCCTTCATATCCCACAGGGAACACATCTTGGCCTCTTGCACTGAACTCATGATAATGTGAACTCAACCCTAACTCCTATCTTCATTTCCTCAAAAACTTACAAAGATAGCTATGACAGTAAAAAATAATAGAACCTTAAACTACAGAGTAGCAACAGAGTCAATGATAGAGAATGCCTTTTTAGAAAGAGTGCAAGAATTTCCAAACAACTAGACTGTAACATTAAATCAGGTGAAAATAGTTTTTACAGGTATGGAAGATAGTGTTCTGCCTATATTTACCTTAATTTAGCCTATAGAATCTGGACTAATTTAAGAATTCTATTTATTTTATTTATTATTTATTTATTTATTTATTATCATTTTGGGCAACAGAAGAGGTTGCTCAGAACTTACTCTAGACTCTGACTCAGGGATCATTTCTAGCAGGACTTGGGGGACCATATGGGTTGGCATACTGGAACCCTGATTATCCCCGTGCAACTCAAGTACACTTCCTGGTGACTCTCATATCCCAAGAATTTTGAAACATTGTGCACATATTCTCTGTTTAAAAACATAATTTATGGGGTCAGAGAGATATCACAGAGGGTAAACCATTTCATTTTGAAAACAAACCTATAGCACAACTATATATTAAGCATGTGATATTGTTAATAATCAATATTATATACATAGAACAAAGAGTAGTTTTATATTATAGGATATTAAAGAGTAACAGGTTAATACAAAGTGATAAGGGAAGGCCTCTACCAGGATAAGAATTGTAATCCAAAAGAAAGAATTCCCACAAAATAAATTAACAAATGGGAAAGTTATATGTTAATGCAGCATAGGGAAAATTTAAATCACTGGAGACAATGACACCAGAGAAAAAAATTCAAAACATGACTAATAAATTAAAGGAAAAGAAAGCCATAATTTGTATATGTAACATTGCTCTTTAAACTGGGAATTTCAGAATCATCTTGGGTGCACAAAAAACTTCTAAATGTTTGGGAAAGGCATAACATTTGATCATTCAAAATATAACTTTTGGTAGATAATTAACTGCCCAGCGTTTTCAGTTTTATGAAACTACCTCAGATTAAACTTGGGTGTAGAATAGGTAGCAAGGGCTCTCTTTCAGCTTCCATTTTATTCAGAAAGATAAAGATACACCACCAACAACAATAAATATATCCTTTGTTCGGTCAACAAGACAGAATCAGAAGCAGGAGACAGACTTCCTGAAAACTAATTTATTTGCTCTCTCCCACATCAATAATCTTTGTAACATTGCTCTTATGTATTTTTTATTGTAAAATAAATTAATTTTACCAAATGGCATGATAACAAATGTTTTATTTTGCATATATTAAGAAAATATGCAATTCAAAACATAATAATTCATAGATATAAACTCTCCAAATTTATTTCTACACTACCATAATTAATCATGTAACTTTTAACTAAAGTTTTAACTTTTAATTTGCTAGTATTATTCCATTTTATATTGCAAATTCTGCTTGGTCCATCTATTCTGTGAGCTACTTTGCTGAGTAAGGTAACCAATTAACTGAAAACACCATGATTTCATTATTAATTCAAGTACAATGTTATATCTTTAATACTTTTTGATTAGTTGTATATGAATCCTTCTTAGATGGCTTCTAATCCTTTCCTCTTCTCCCTTCTCTCCTCTAGAAATGACTGTTTTTTCTCCCAAAAGCCATCTGATATATTTTCAGTTCCTCCTTTCATGGACAGAAAAACACAAAATATAAGATCTTATTCACTTACTCTCTCTGCAAAAATTTCTTATGCTCTCTAAACTAGAAATATTTTAGTCTTAATAACCATAATTATGTCACCTCCTGTAGCTATCATTGAAGTTACTATTTTGACTGTCCAAGTAAATATAATAATTCTCAATAAGAGAGTTAAAATAATCCAATAACTAATTATTAATCTGTCAAAATCTCTGATAGAAATAGCTTATGTGACCCACCCCATTTAATATTTTAAAGACACTTGAAGTATAGCAAGCTATTTATAAAATACCTTCCATATGGAATGCTCTTTACAAAAGAATTACTATGTGCTTGAATTGGTTGTCCTAGGTAATTATATTGGTTGCAGCATGTCGAACAGAATAAAGATGCTAAGTAGAATTTAGCAAAATGCTGACTATTTTATATCAAAACTCTCTGTACTAACATAAATAAGTTACATACATGGTATCAAGCCGAGGGAGGAAGGACTGCCAGTTAATCTCTTAAATTAATCCAATTTTCTTATAAGGAACTATCATTCAATTTATCTATTTAAATTTTATTTCATTTTAATTTGGGGCCACACCCAGTGCTGCTCAGAGATTTCCAGCTTAGTGTACAGGAATTACTTCTAGTGGTGCTAAGGGGACCACGTCGAGCCAGGGATCAAACCTGGTCCTTTTGCACACAATGTATAAACTTGGTCTATTGAACTGTCTCTCCAGTCCCAAAACTGTCATTATAGGGGATGGAGTGACAGCACAGCGGATAGGGCATTTGACTTGCACGCTGCGGACCCGGGTTTGATTCCCAATATCCCATATAGTCCCCCAAGCACCACCAGGACTAATTCCTGAGTGCACGAGTCAGGAGTAACCCCTGTACATTGCCGGGTGTGACCCCTGCAAAAAAAAAAAAAAAAGAACTGTCATTATAAGCCATGTGACTTCCAGTAGCCTCATATGTCCAGCTAAGTACGTGCAGGCTAGAGGAACATGCACAGTTTCAGCAACAAGTGTGTTATTTTCTGGCAACACATTGGAAGGAAATTTTCAAATCCTCCCCACTAGAGCTTAAAACCTAAGACCAAAGACCAGACCTTTGTTTTCCTTCAGGCGTAGGTACCCTGAGTTGATGTCATGCAAACTCTCTATGTCCAGTCATGAGTCCTCTTTTCCATTCATTCCTCTTTTATCTTTTGGTTTGTTAGAACAAACCTGCTTATTCTAGAGCATTCTCTCTCTCTCTCTCTCTCTCTCTCTCTCTCTCTCTCTCTCTCTCTCTCTCTCTCTCTCTCTCTCTTCTTGAAATTTAGTAGACTTGAAATGTTTAAAATTTGTTAAAATTAACTTCTCTTCATTGCCTTATTTCATTTCTTTTAGCTGTATTTGTTCTCCCTAAATAAATTAACCATTTTACTAATTATTTTTGAACTAAGAATGCAGAATCGGAAGACCAGGAGCAGGAGTCCCCAACTTTTCTTCTGTGGATTTCTTTTACTATATCAAAATGAGAAAGCAACACCAGAACAAAATTTCAAGTTATGAGATACCATAACTTTGTATTGATTAAATTTGGTCTTGAAAAAAAGGACTAAATCACATTTATTTGGGAATGGGTGAATACATTTTTAAAGGTTTATAGATGAAATTATGATCTGATTAAAGGCAATAGAGCAGGTTTAAAGGGTGTTTTAAGGGTGACCACTAAATCTTGGTTTTGCTGAATTTTCTTTTTAAAATATTTCAAGTAGTTTAGTCTCAGGTAGCTTTTGAAAAATCTGAATAAAATCTTTCAAAGACACGATTAAACAAAAAGTAAATGATAACTTACAAGATAATATCTTGCTGCATAAAAATATCATGCAGATAATTCAAAGGCAAATTTTGAGATATTAAAATGCATTAGTCCATGGATCAAATTAACTTGAATACATTTCCTTTTTGATAAGAAAAAAGTTCAGGTTTTGTAGTGAATATGTTTCTGTCTGCACGGATCCAAAACAAATTGGAATCTTAAGGAAAGAAAAATATTATTAGAGTTTCATTTGAAAGAAAAATCCCAAAAGTCAACAACTCCAGTGGGAATTTTCTACTTCCACAAGGAGATAATAAATTACATTGGAGATTTCAATGACCACAAAGGTCTTTTCCTATTTCTCAGGTTGACCAGCTGTGAAAACCAGATTGTGTTGAAAACAGTAAAAATAATATTATATCTAGAACACTGGTATTATTTTAATAAACTAATGTTGGTAAATATTGAAATATTTTTTAGAATCAATTTTAAATTTAGGAAATGATGATGTTATATACTGCAACATGGCAAACAATAGTTCCTGAATTTGTATTCAACTTCTTAAGACGAGCATAAATTATTCAGGAATAGTTTGATGACTTGTTGAACACAAAGACTGTTTAAAGGCAGGCTATCATCATGTCTAGTTAACATAAGCATCAGTCAAAAAAACTAACAAATTTAATGACACAACAAAGGTGTTGAGAAAATAACTTTTGTTAAAAGCCATCAGACTTCCCACTGGATTTGGTTTAATTGTTTGTTAACTTCACAGAAAGTTCCTTTTCTTGTTACCCTTAAATCACCCATGTGCAACTGTGCTGGGGGGTCTTTAAAACTTATTCCTTCTCTGCCATCACTGAGGGGTCAATCAGAGAATCAGGAGTACTAAGAATTTGTTGTCTAAACTACCTCTTGTGCAATTGTAAGATGAGATAAAGTCATCTTTTAAAGTAGTTGGACTTCTAAAGTTTTAAATCAGCAGGTCAGTCTTAACAAAGTATCACAAACTACCTGGCAGACTATATCAGAAATTTGTTATCTCAGTGTTCTGTATGCTTAAGTCATAAATCGGGTCTCAAAGGGCAAAGCTGAACTACATCTTGGTGTGAACTGGAACTCATGGGGATACACAGAAAAACAGCATCAGTTCTCACTGTCTCTGCCTTAGTGTTGTAGAAATCCTTAAGGAAGAAGATGGTATGTTTATTGGAACCAAATACCCACCAGGCACAGAAAATAGAGAAATTGAAGGAGGATTTAAAGGAAGTTCAGACAGTTGCAAGTCTGTCTGTTCACATGAGCCAGCTGACAGAACTGTGAGCCATAAAATGGGTGCACTTTTCTTCAACCCACTTTTGCCAGAAAGGAAAATTCTGGGCATTATAGTTCAGTCTATCAATGTATGTTATTAAAAAATCTCTCTGCCACAGAGGCAGGGTGGGGCGGGGGGATGGGATGGGGGTAGGAGGGATACTGGGTTCATTGGTGGTGGAGAATGGACACTGGTCGAGGGATGGGCTCTCAAATATTGCATGAGGGAAAAACAAGCACAAAAAGTTGTGAGTCTGTAACTGTACCCTCACTGTGACTCACTAAAAAAAAAGAAAAAAAAGAAAATTAAATCTATATAAAGAAGAGAAAAAAAGTCTCCATATTAAAGATTCACATGATCAGTGTTTTACCTTTGATAACAGTAAAGATAAGAAAGCAAATAATTCCCAACTTGGGATAAATATTCCAATTCCTATTGATGTTTTGATCTTCGCCACTAATTAAAAAAAATAGCTCACATAAAAAAGTTTTAAATGGGTAACTGAAGATTAAACCATCATTTAATTTTCTTCTGTGCCATCAACTATAAAGCAATAAATAGAAAAAAAGTGAGGCCTGTCAAGATTTGAGATTTTATTTTGTTAAACTAGGTAAATTTGGAAACTTATTAGACAGTTATTGATAATGGTTTTATAAGCAAAGGAATAATGTGATGAATGGATAAAGACACAGGCTTTGAAACAGGCAGATGTTTCAAACATGATTCTGTAACTTGGTGGTATGGAACCTGGAAGCTTCATCATCTCTTCTTATTTTAGATTATTGGTCTACAACTTTCCAGGATAATCTTAAAAGTTACCTCAAAGAGTCATGTTGTGAAAATGTGAGGAGCCATCATGAAGGAGGGCTGGTGAGGGTTAAAGCAAGTTTGTTTTATCTACTCGGTGCTCCCTTTGCTCCTATTCCTCGTTTTCTGTCTTGTTCCTTAACTTTGAGAGCAATGAAATGAGAGCTTTCAGCTCCTTGCAGCACTGAATTTTGCTTTTATACTGATCTAACTATCATGAAGAGTAAAAGTGTCATGAAGAGTAAGACCGGTGTCTCTTTAAATCCCAATCTGTTTTGGAGACAGAGTATATAGTTTTTGCAGTAGCATCTTTTTGAGAGCAGTTGTGAATGGAAATACTTCTAAGTCATCAGAATGGGGGAATCAATGTTAATTAAAAATACCTGGTGACAAGTCACCAGGCTGAAAGATTTTTTAGAGAGATATTTGAAATTTCTTGGGATAAAATTTAATCAGCAAAATTAAACAGCAATACATTTCCAGAAAGTGGAAAGTTTGTTTCCCTTGGCAAAAAGTATCCTCTGGGTTCAGGAACTTTTCCACAGTCCTCAAGCGAAATGTATCAGTTCAACATCTGTGATCAGTAAACATTCATGTAAGCTTGTATTGGGGTCTTTATTTATTAATTATTCTTCTAAGTACTGTTCCTTCTTTTCTTCTTATGTCATAAGTCCTAATTAGAGACTTTATCAATTTATATAAACTTTATATAGAGAACTCCTATATAACAAAATGCCTAAAATATACTGTAATATGGGCCAAAAAGGGACAGAACTGATGGGAAAATGTGGAATGGAACCTGACTAGAATAAAATCAAGGAAAAATCTATCCGAATGGCAATGCTTCAGATGCAATATAAAGTCAAGAATTTGCTGATAGATGTGCTTATTGTCCACTAAAAATTCATTTCTGGTGTCATCCAGTATTTCTTAAATGTATTGTTTTCCATATCAAATATTAGTACCACATACTTTTGTCAGTTTTTTGTTCATTTTGCTCCTGCTTCTTCAGTCCTTCATGTGTTTCTAATCATCCTCTTCCATTCTGGGAACATAAGCTAATGGATGAATGCAGTAAGACCAACAGATTACTTTGAATATATTTTTAAATGAAAGCCTATTCTACATTTAATTTATTTGTCATCTACTAACCAGTTTTCTGAAGCCTACAAGAAGTATATTAAGACTTCTTATATTAAGTTTATATAATAATAAAAAGATACTAAAATACATAGTATTGACAAGTTTCCTAAGTCCCTTACACAATAAAAATGACTAACTTTTAAAACTCAAACTCTAAATTCATTACTCTTTATAAATAAGCTGATCATCTGAAGTCTTAGGTTACGAATTTTGATAAATTAATTCTGAAAATTCTGTATTGTATCAGGATCTATCTACCAAAGACCGTTTCCTTGTATTGCTATAATTTTAAAAGATGAGTTTGAAAGGAAAGGCATAGAGTTTTATAGCAGCTGATGATAGACAGAGTTGGCCCTGCAGTTCTTTTAGTCCAACCTAATTTAACATCACAGTGGTATGTCTGATTTCACTTATTTATTTATTAATTTACTAACTTAAAGATACTGCTACTATATTGAAGGAGGTTATGTGCTTAGGAATGGATCATGTTAGCAAAGCATGGAAAAGTTATTTTTTTCCTGAAAACAATAACTACATTTAATGGTAAGAAATCACCAGCAAATTCCATTATGTTTGTGGGCTTGACATGCAGTGCTTATTAAATGTAGGAACAAAGCCACTTTATACATCATAATGTTCACATTACAAATTCACTGCTCATAATAGTGCTGCAAGTGTATGTGCAATTTTTCTGAACTTATGAAATATATTTCTGACACCTCAGGTATTGATGTATGCAAGCATGATATTGTCCCAGTGCAGTAGGGAGACTTAACTGATGTCTGCAAGATTTGATTTATTACAAGTAAATATGATTGCCTTCATAATCTGATTTTATTATGTTCGGGGCTCTCGCAGGTAAACTTTTAGTAGAAGGAAGAAGGCCAATTTTATTAAACCAGTGTGTTCCTGAAAAACCATAGAGTTTCTTGTCAAGTGGGAAAGGAGACTGCTGATCTACAAAAAAAGCTATTGAAATCTCATATAATATATATATATATATATATATATATATATATATGTGAACTTACTGCCAACATTCCCCATATCATTTCTTCTCAATTACTGCAACTACTTCAAATGTGATTTTGCTACTTTGAGTTCCATATTATTTTCTTTAAAACTATATTCAAATAACATTTATATAACTGAGGTCAATGTTAAATATGCCCAGGAGGGCAAGAATTACTCTCAAAACAACTGGCAAGAAAGATGTTTCTCCTTGGTGATGAAAAATAAAGGAACTTATAAATTGAAAAAAACATGAGTTTGCTGTTGATATTTTGAAATGTTTTGATTGATATGACTCCAAATGACAGGATTACAACTTTTCTATGCCCACAAACAAAATAATTTAAAAAATAGACCTCTCCAGAAACAGAGATGGGTCTAACTTAAACATGTGTTTCTCAATCTTTAACTTTCTGTGAACTTTTTCCAACCCTGTGTTTTCCTATGGCCCCTATTCTTCTGGTTGTCCCCCATTCTCCTATCATGACCCCAATTCATGCAAATTTCACCTGTGGTCCTCTTGGAATATCTGGGAGTTAAGTAAGAACAATAAGACTGGAGAGATAGTACAAGTGTTATGACACTTGTCTTGCATGTAGCTGACCAAACTTTGATCCCTGATACTACATGTGATACCTTGAGCATTGCCATAAAAGACCTTGAGCATAAAGTTATGAGTGGTTCCTGGGCATCATCAGTACTACCCAAACTATACCCCATCACAAAATGAAGAAGATGATTATTATGTTTTCTAGGGCAACTATCGTATAATCCCACAAGCATAGAAGAACACAAACAGAACATGGGAATTCAAAATCTGTCCTCTTGTCCTCCTCACAAAAAAATTTCTGACTTTATTTTCTGAAGTTCTATCCTTCATTCCTAATTTGTTGATGAAGCCTCAGCTGCTTCATTATCAGCATCATCAGATACAAAAAAGGAGATAGAAAAAGAAGGAGTGTATGGATTTGGGTTAGCTTTTGAATGGTGGTGGGGAAATCTTTATTAATCAGTATAAAATTAACCAACATGATATGGGAGAAGATAGGGAGGAATACAAGGATGTAAACTTTAAGTCTTCACTGTTTTCAATATGTACAAGGAATGCACCTGAATCTGCTTAAATTATCTTTTCTTTGGTGGTCTTAGATTTTTGGTAATCTTTTTTATTACACTTTATGTAATTATTTTTATTTAGAACATAAATTATTCTTTTTATTTTAATTTTTTTATTAGTGAATCACCGTGAGACAAAGGTACAGGCTTACAGGTTTTCCTGCTTATGTTTCAGTCATACAGTGATCGAGTACCCATCCCTCCACCAGTGCCCATTTTCCACCACCAATGGTCCCAGCATCCCTCCCACCACCCCCACCCACCCTGTGCCCTTCACCCAACCCTGCCTCTGTGGCAGGGCATTTCTATTTGCTCACTCGCTCATTTTGGTTGTTGTGGTTTGCTACAGAGGTATTAAGTAGGCATCTTGTTCGGTCTGTAGTGTATTTTCAGCCTGCATCTCCCATCCACAGTGGGCCCACCTAGCACCCTTTGCTTGGTGATCCCTTCTCTATCAGAGCTGCTTCCTCACCTAGCATGTGAGGTCAGCTTCCAAGCTGTGGAGTACTCCTCTTGGTACTTATCTCTATCTCTACCATTCTTGGGTGTTAGTCTCCCATTCTGTTACTTTATATTCCACAAATGAGTGCAATCTTTCTATGCCTGTCCCTCTCTTTCTGGCTCATTTCACTTAGCATGATACTTTCCATGTTGATCCACCTAAATGCAAATTTCATGACTTCATCTTTTCTAACAGCTGCATAGTATTCCATTGGGCAGATGTACCAAAGTTTCTTTAACCAGTCATCTGTTCTTGGGCACTCAGGCTTTTTTCCAGATTGTGGTTATTGTAAACAGTGCTGCAATGAACATATAGGTGCAGATGTCACTTGTACTATACTTTTTTGCATCTCCGAGATATTTTCCCAGGAGTGATATTGCTGGGTCAAATGGGAGCTCAACTTCTAATTTTTTGGGAAGCTTCCATACTATTTTGATTTTTGGTAATCTTTTGAGTCTGTATATCAGAATCTAATAAAATTGGTATTTGGTCAAGATATTGTTATTTATTTTTCATCCATTGGACATTTCTGAAAGAAAGCTGTCAATTAAACTATTTAGCTATACCCAAAAATGCCCCATGAAAAAGTAGTTTTCAAAATAAAGATTCCTGGTGGGGACTAATAATTGAAATAATGTTTATTAATTTTTTTCAATTGTAAGTATTGTAGTACTGTACTGTCGTCCTGTTGTTCATCAATTTGCTTGAGCGGGCACCAGTAACGTCTCCATTGTGAGACATGTTGTTACTGTCTTTGGCATATGGAATACACCATGAGTAGCTTGCCAGGCTCTGCCGTGTGGGCGGGATACTCTTGGTAGCTTACTGAGCTCTCTGAGAGGAATGGAGGAATTGAACTCAGGTCAGCCTCATGCAAGGTAAACACCCTACCTGCTGTGCTATCACTCCGCCCCGGAATATGACATCCAAAACTTGGTCTCTTTGGTCAGTGCATTTTTTGAACCAAATACTTGAAATCTGACTCTTGCAAGAAATCCGACATTGCAGGAAAAGCTCAAACAGCAGAATATGCATTTCCTTTTGTTGAAGACATTTCCATTATTAAAACAAGTTTTTCTTTGTAAAGGTGTCTTCTACTCCTAAACCAGAAGGAAGAGGATTAAACAATTCTAAAAGATAAAGACACCAATCTAAACTGTAATGCAAACTTTCCATACTCTGAATATGCTACTAAATAAACCAACTTTACCCCAGAAGTTCCAAACTCTTTAATATTTGTCTTAATCTAACATGGTATAGAATCAGAAGTTCTAATTACTTTATTGCTTTACCCATCAGTAGATGCTTACAGGTGCTTATGTAATGTACATATTAGTAAATAGGGATTTCTCTGTCTTTCTCTCTTTTTTCTCTCCCACCCCTCCCCACATCAAAGAATTGCATGGGTTGGAAGGATCAATCTATCATGATAAACATTAATGGCTCTAGAAAGAGCTTTCTTGTTAACAAACCAGACAGAAAATGTCATATTCATGTCTTAAAGTAACCATTTTGTCTGCATGGTCACAAGAAGAGATTTTTTTATGGGGAGAGAACAGGGAAGCACATTTTTCAAACAGGTGTGTAGCCTGCTGGAAAGCAAAATATACACAATTGGACTCCCTTGTGGACTGGAGCCCTGAGCCATAGTACATTTTATTTGCAAATCTGAACAAAGTTTTCTGAGTAATGTTTCATCTGCATCCGGTTCTTCCTTATGTTGGGGAGGAAAAGATAAGGGCTACTGAAACTATCTAGAACTTGCTGGTTTTCATTTTGTTTTAAATTTTTGGTCTATACCAGACCATGCTCAGGGATTACTACTCCTGGCTCTGCATCACTCAGGGATCATACCCGGCAGACCCAGAAGGCTATATGAGGTGCCAGGGATAGAATCTGGCTCTGCAGCTTGCCAGGCAAGCACCCTACCCACTCTACTATTTGCATATATTTATAATATACATATATTTTTAAAATATTCTATAAATATATAAAAAATGGTATCTCACCAACACTGTCACCATCTCCCACCATTGTCTCCATGTTCTCAACCACCCCTCAAGACTGTACCTATAGCAGGCCCACAATAATTTATTTCATATTGCACACATATGCATATACATACATATACATTTGTGTGTATACACATATATAAACAAAACAGATAATATACATATATATGTTACTCTGCATTATAGCAGCCCTTAGCTTGCTGGTTTTAATTTTGAATTCAGTTTTTTTCTGAGGTCAGTTTCATGTTTTCCAGTTTAATTATTTAGTTAAATGCACCATTTAATGCACCAGCCAAAGAAACTAAGATGAATAGAGAAAAACCTATATTTTTTCTTACAACTGGAATAGGAGCAAATAGTTCCGAAGATAGTGGCAATAGTAATAGTGATGTACATAAGGCCAGAGTAATAGTATAGCATGTTGTACAGCAACTTGACTTTATTGCACTTGGTCAGGTCAACCCAGGTTCAATCCTCAGCATCCCATATTCCCTAAGCACCATCAAAAGTAATTCCTGAGGGGCTGGAGTGATAGCACATTGGTTGGGTGTTTGCCTTGTAGGCAAACACCCAGGTCTACCTGGGTTTGATTCCCAGCATCCCATATGGTTCCCTGAACATGCCAGGAGGAGTAATTCCTGAGTGCATCAGCCAGGAGTAATCCCTGTGAATCGCCAGTGTGACCCTTCCTGCTAAAAAAACAGAGTAATTCCTGAGTACAGACCCAGGAGTATCTTTGGAGCACTGCTGAGTGTTACCCTAAAATAAAAAAACACAAACAGAAGTGATGTATATATACTAACGCATGTTAAATGGCTATCAGATAAGGAGATAAAGAAACTGAAGCTAACAGAGTGGTCCATTTGGAGGTCACTATGCAGCAATTTTCCCCCTATTTTATTTAAACACTGTGGTCTACAAAGTTGCTCCTGATGATTTATTTTTATTACAGGCATTCAAAATTGCAACACCTGTCCCACCACCACTGTCAGTCCCCCCACCCCATTGTCTCCATGTTCCAAACCACCCCTCAAAACCTGCTTCTATAGCAGGTCCACAATATGTTATTTTGAATATTCTTGTTATTTTGACTATTCTTGTTACCCACTAAATTGCTGACAGAATAATCAAAAAATATTTCAGTAGGTCTATGTTGAACTTGTATCAGTAATTATTTGGAACTAGTTCTTCTGACTTCTTTTATGTTCAATAAGTAGTAAGAATAGAGAATATAAGTGATTTATTCTTTTGTGTTCCCATTATTCTTTTGTCTAAAGTGTAAGAATTTCAATTTTGAACGTTTTGATTTCTCTTAATGGTGTTTCTACCTGCCAGAAATTTTCTACACTGCTCTCCTCCCTCACTCTCCAATGGTTAATATAATCTTTGATTGCATTATTATTTTACTACACTCTTGATGTTTCAACTTAAAATATTAAACTGGTTGAGAGAAAACAAAAAGTAGGCTTCAGACTAACTCTAGAAGAGAATTCACAAATTCCTACCAGCTAAATATATTATGACCATGGGAATCAGAAAACTTTATAAACTTTATAAACTTCCAAGAGATGATTGGTACTTAGGGTAGGAGAGAAAAAGAGGGACCTAATCAAGTTCCTATTCTCTGCTTGTAGAATCTCCTTCCTGAGTTCAAATCAGGAGAAAATTTTGAACAATGTTTATCAAGCGAAGCCATGAACTTCAAATGTCCATAGCATTCATTTATAACAACCATCATTCCTCTTGGGGTATATAGACAAACTGATTATTCTCTCACTCCACTTTGGCTCTCTGATTCACATACACTGACTCAAGAAGCCGAGTCCTTTCTTCTGTTATGAAAAAGCAGCAAACAGTTTTTATCTGATGTTACCTAAATTTGGAATGAAATCTTGCAGGGAAGAAGAAACGCAAGGTGATCTCTCCCCATTTATACTCTGCTTAGTGAGCTACTACCTAATATTACAAGACTTTTATCTCCAAAGTCTATATTCATGACACATCGTCTAGCTTCTTATTTCACTCTATGAAATAACAACTTCTCTCTTCTTTAATTGAAATGTATTGTGTGCTGTGTCATATCTACTATTTCCTCCAGCAGGAGATCCCAGTTGGAGCTCTCTCTGTAAATACAGCAAGAATATGGATAACCCTGATTGTCTGTGTATCAAGGGTTTCTGTGTGAGCACGAATGTGCTTGGAGGCTGGATGCCAGTGCTCTGCTAACTCGAGCTGCAGAGAATCCACTTCCCTACACCTCTGCAGGGCCAGGACATGGATTTCTCTGACCCTGTAGTGGTAATGAAATGTAAGGCAAAGAACTAGAGTGCTATAGATGCGGAGAGGCTATCATGTTTGGTCCGTATTGCACACCACAATGCCCCAAAGTAGAGAGATTATAAGGAAATTGTCTGCCATAAAGATAGGGGGAGGGCTGGGATGGGAATTCATACTGGGGACATGAGTGGTGGAGGGATAGGTTATTCAACCATTGTATGGTTGAAACACAAACATGAAAGTTTTGTAACTGTATCTCATGGTGATTGAATAATAAAAAAAAAAGAAAACTAGAGTACTCTAAGTCAGTAAAGTCTTGCATATTCACTAATTTATTTATTTGTCTTTTTTATTTTTTAAATTTTATTGAATCACCGTGAGATAGTTACAAGCTTTCATGTTTGGGTTACAATCTCACAATGATCAAACACCCAGCCCTCCACCAGTGCACATTCCCCACCACCAATATCCCAAAGGGGGCTATACCCAGGGCATATTTACTTATTTAATAAGAAAAAAATTAAACCCGCATTTTGACTAGTGTGGCGGTATCTGTCTCTTTTTGGTACCATCATCTACTCATCAGTGTGTTCGTTCATCTGATCTGCTTTTTGAGACACACTCTTCTACAGAATCTCAGGGCTTACTTCTAGCTCTGCACTCAGGGATCATTTTGAAGGGCTCTCAGGGACCACATGCAGTATTCTGGGTGAAACCTAGTTTAATTGTGTGCAAAGTAAGCACCGTAATCTACTTTGCTATCTCTCTGGCCCTAATAAAATCAATTTAAAATAGATGTATGTGCGTGGGATGGGTATCTCCAAGAAAGATCAGAGAGGTTTTTTCCAAGATATCCAGAATAGGTCTTAATTTTCCTTGGTATGAGGAAATGTGGACCTCAAGAGATAGTTACTATTGCTTTTCAAATGCAATTTAGCTAAATTTAGGAAAATATCCAAAATCAGCATTTTAGGAAGGGGCTTCCCCAAACAGATCAGGGTATCTGGGGACTTCTCTGAGTGATACTTGGATTTATGATGTGGTGGGAGAGTTCAGTTCTTGGATATGGAAGTGCTGCTCATGTGCAATAGTACTGGGGCAGGACAGTGACCATGGTCTCCAGGCTATACCCAGAAGTGGTAAAGGTCATGCTGTCTGTGCAATAGTAGTCAGAGCCACCGATATACATGAGATGCTAACCAGCTTTTGGAGATAGTCCACTGCTCCCGAAGCAAGCTTTTAATGGAGAAAATCTATATTAAGGGAGGGTAAACATTCAGAGGCAAGGTTTCATCATAGGAAGCCATCTCCTCTTCCTTAATATAGATGACCTTCCTCTCTTCTTAATTCCCTAAGTTCCAGAGTATGGGACCTAAATCCCTGATTTCCTTCCATTTACTTTAGAATTTCTAGTCATAAAAACTCTCCATACATGTGGTATCTAATTTGATCTTTTTATTCTACTAATCTATAGAATTAATTTACTTGTAGTTCAGCCTCTGGACAATCTAAGGGAATGGATCATGTTTCCTGAGATTTAGCTCAGTCACTGAGTGAAGTGTGTGTGTGTATGTGTGTGTGTGTGTGTTTATTTAGTAAAATTGAGGATGTGAATCAAAATTCTTAACTGCTTTCAAACTAGCAGATACAAATACTTTGTGTTATCTATATTTCTTTTTTTAATTTTAATTTTTTAATTTATTTTTTAATAAGTGAGTCACAGTGATGGTACAGTTACAAATTTACCCATCTTTGTGCTTGTGTTTCCCTCATACAATGTTAGAGAACCCATCCCTCCATCAGTGTCCATTCTCGACAACCAATGAACCCAGTATCCCTCCCACCCTCCAATTCCATCCCCCCACCCCACCCTGCCTCTGTGGCAGGGTATTCCATTTTGTTCTCTCTCCTTTGGGTGTTGTGGTTTGCGATAGGGGTATTGAGTGGCCATCGTGTTCAGTCTCTAGTCTACTTTCAGTACGCTTCTCTCTTCTCACGCGGGATCCCCAACCACATTTTACTTGGTGTTCCCTTCTCTGGATCTCTGCCTTTCCCCCAGCATGTGAGGCCAGCTTCCAAGCCATGGAGCCAACCTTGTATTATATACTATATAATAGTATATTATATAATATACTATTATATAATATAATATAGTATACAATAGTAGTATTATATTATATTATATACTATATAATAGTATATTATATAATATACTATTACATAATATAGTATATAATAGTAGTATTATATACTACTATTCTTGAGTGTTAGTCTCCTACTCTGTTATTTTACATTCCATAGATGAGTGCAATCTTTCTATGTCTGTCCCTCTCTTTCTGACTCATTTTACTCAGCATGATACTTTCCATGTTGATCCACTTATATGCAAAGTTCATGACTTCATCTTTTCTAACAGCTGCATAGTATTCCATTGTATAGATGTACCAAAGTTTCTTTAACCAGTCATCTATTCTCGGGCACTTGGATTTTTTCCAGATTCTGGCTATTGTAAACAGAGCCACAATGAATATATAAGTGCAGATGTCATTTTGACTATACTTTTTTGCCTCTCTGGGATATATTCCCAGAAGTGGTATTGCTGGATCAAATGGAAGCTCAGTTTCTAATTTTTTGAGAAGCATCCAGATCAGGGCTGACTCCTGGATCTGCACTCAGGAATCACTCCTGGAGGTGCTCGGGGGACCATATGGGATCCTGGGATCGAACCTGGGACGGCTGCATGCAAAGCAAACTCCCTACCCGCTGTGCTATTGCTCCAGCCCCTGCATGTCATCTTTGAAGATACCTGCAGCTTCAATATCATGGAGGGTTTTGCTGACCTTCTTTTCAATGTACTTTATGGATTGTGGTTTGATGTTGAGGTCTTTAATCCATTTTGGTCTGATTTTTGTGCATGATGTCAGGTCGAGGTCTAAGCCCATTCTTTTGCATGTGGTTGTCCAATTATGCCAGCACCATTTGTTAAAAAGACTTTCCTTGTTCCACTCCACATTTCTTGCTCCATTATCAAATATTAGATGATCATATATTTGAGGTTTTGTGTAGGGATACTCAACCCTGTTCCACTGGTCTGTGGCTCTGCCTTTGTCCAATAACATGCTGTTTTAATTGTTACCGCTTTGTAGTAAAGTTTAAGGTTGGGGAGGGTGATGCCTCCCATCATCTTTTTCCCAAGAATTGTTTTAGCTGTCCGTGGGTGTTTGCTGTTCCATATGAATTTCAGGATTGCTTGATCCATTTCTTTGAAGAATTTCATGGGTATTTTTATGGGGATTGTGTTGAATCTGTATAATGTTTTGGGGAGTATTGCCATTTTGACAATGTTTATTCTCCCTATCAATGAGCAGGGGATATGTTTCCATTTCCTCATGTCCTCTTTTATTTCATGGAGTAGAATTTTATAGTTTTCTTTGTAGAGGTCCTTTTCTTCTTTAGTTAAGTTGATTCCAAGCTGATACTTGATTTTCTGGGGCATGATTGTGAATGGGATTGCTTTTTTCATGTCCCTTTCCTCTGTCTCATTGTTTGCAAATAGGAAGGCCATGGATTTTTGAGTATTGATTTTATAGCTTGAAACTTTACTGTACAAGTCTATTGTTTCTAATAATTTCTTAGTAGAGGTTTTAGGCTTCTCTAGATATAGTATCATATCATCTGCGAATAGTAAGAGTTTGATTTCTTCTTTTCCGACCTGGATGCACTTAATATCTTTCTCTTGCCTAAAAGCTATTGCAAGTACTTCCAGTACTATGTTTAACAGCAGTGGTGAGAGTGGGCATCCTTGTCTTGTCCCTGATCTTAGAGGAAAGGCACTTAGCTTTCCCCCCTAGAGGATAATACTTGTCATACGTTTGTGGTGATGGCTTTAACTATCTTGAGGAAAGTTCCTCCAAAACCCATTTTGGTGAGAGTATTCATCATAAATGGGTGCTGGATCTTGTCAAATGCTTTCTCTACATCTATTGATACGGTCCTATGGTTTTGATCTTTACTTTTTTTGATATGATGGATTATATAGGTTGATTTCTGAATGTTAAACTATCTTTACATACCCAGGATGATTCCCACTTGGTCATGGTATATGATCTTTTTAATGAGTTATTGGATGCTATTTGCTAATATTTTGTTGAGGATCTTCGCATTGGTATTCATCAGGGATATTTGTCTATAGTTTTCTTTTTTGTGATGTTTTTGTTTGCTTTTGGTATCAGGGAGATATGTGCCTCATAGAAATTGTTTGGGAAGGTTCCTGTTTTTTCAATTTTCTGGAAAAGCTTGAGGAGAACTGGCAACAGGTCCTCTTTAAATGTTTGGAAGAATTCACCAGTGAATCCGTCTGGACCCGGCTTTTGTTTTTGGGGAGACTTTTGATTACAGTTCCGAT
Organism: Sorex araneus; assembly: GCF_027595985.1. Taxonomy (NCBI): domain Eukaryota; kingdom Metazoa; phylum Chordata; class Mammalia; order Eulipotyphla; family Soricidae; genus Sorex; species Sorex araneus. The sequence continues at coordinate 86,706,005 of NC_073302.1, read as the reverse complement.
TTCCTTGATATTATGGGTCTATTCAGGTATTCCAGGTCTTCTTGGTTCACTCTTGGGAGATTGTAGGAATCAAGGAATTCATTCATTTCTTTTAGGTTCTCTTGTTTCGTGGCATACAGACTTTCAAAGTAGTCTCTGATGATCTTTTGAATCTCCTTGGCTTCTGTCATGATGTCCCCCTTTTCATTTCTGATTTGGTGTATTACCGTTCTCTCTCTCTTTCTTTGTGAGTCTTGCTAGCGGTTTATCAATCTTGTTCATTTATTCAAAGAACCAGCTCTTGGTTTTATTGACCTTTCGGATTGTTTTCTGGGTTTCCATGTTGTTCATTTCTGCTCTAATTTTTATTATTTCCTTCCTTCGGTCAGGTTTGGGTTCCTTTTTCTGGTCCTTTTCTAAGTTCTTGAGCTGTGAAGTCAAGCTATCTATGTAGGCTCTTTCTTCCTTCCTGAGAAATGCTTGCAGAGCTATACATTTTCCCCGTAACACGGCTTTAGCTGCGTCCCATAGGTTTTGGTAGCTCATGTCTTCATTTTCGTTTGTTTCTAGGTATCTCTGATTTCTTCCTGATTTCCTTCCTGACCCACTCATTGTTCAACACTGAGCTGTTTAATTTCCAGGTGTTTGCTTTGGTTCTCTGTGTCTGTGTGTGGTTAGCTTCTATCTTCAGTGCATTGTGGTCTGAAAAGATAGTTGATATAATCTCTATTTTTCCAATTTATTGAGGTATGTTTTGTGGCCCAGTACATGGTCTACTTTGAAATATGTTCCATGTGCACTGGAAAAGAATGTGTATTCTTTCTTTTTGGTGTGTAAAGCCCTGTATAGGTCCATTAGGCCTCTCTCTTCCATTTCTTCTTTCAGAGTCATTGTTTCCTTGCTGAGTTTTTTTCTTTTCTATCTATCTAGAGGTGATAATGTGGGGTTGAAGTCTCCAACTATTATTGTGCTGCTAGTGATGTCCTCTTTAAAGTCTGTTAGGAGTTGTTTTTAGCATTTAGCCAGTTGTTCATTAGGTGCGTATACGTTTAAGAGTGTGATTTCTTCCTGTTGTACATATCCTTTGATAAATAGAAAATGACCTTCACTGTCCCTTCTGATCTTTTTCAACTTGAAATCTATGTTTTCGGATACTAGTATGCCACCTCAGCTTTTTTGAGGGAGTTATTTGCCTGCGGGATTGTTTTCCATCCTTTGACTTTGAGTCTGTGTTTGTTCTGATTCTTCAAGTGTGTTTCTTGCAGGCAGCAGAATGTTGGGTTTAGTTTCTGGATCCATTTTGCCACTCTGTTTCTCTAAATTGGTGCATTTAGGCCATTGACATTGAGAGAGATTATTGTCATGGGATTCTGTGTCATCTTCCTTTGGGGTTTGTTGTTCCTGTGTGGTTCTTCCTTGACTTACAATAGCCCCTTTAGTCCTTTCAAGTTTGGTTTTGAGTCTATGAAGGTCCAGAGCTGTTGTTTATTCGAGAAATAGTGTATGGTTCCTTCAAGTTTGAGTGAGAGTTTAGCCGGCTAAAGTATTCTTGGTGATGTGTTCATTTCAGTGAGTTTTTTTTTTTCGCTATGTCCCACCATTGTCTTTGGGCTTGGAGGGATTCCTCTGATAGGTCTGCTGTAAATCTAAGGGGGGCTCTTTTGTATGTGATTTCCTTCTTTGACCTTGCTGCTTGCAGTATTGTGTCTCTATCCACAGCAACCATCATTCTGACTATGATGTGCCTTGGAGTATTTTTATTCAGGTCTCTTTTTGCTGGTACTCTTTGGGCTCCTGGATGGCTGCCTTCTCCAGCTCTGGAAATTTCTTAGCAATGATATCTTTGACTGCGTTTTTTCCATGGGGTTACTTCCCTGTGCTTCTGGTATTCCAATGATTCTTATGTTGTTCCTCTTGAGGTCATCCCCTAGGACTCTGATTCGCTCTAGAGCCATTTTGAGGTCTTTTGCCATTTGTTTTTGCCTGCAAGCTTTGTGCAGCTCATCTTCAAGCTCGCTGATTCTGTCTTTGGCTGTAGTCAATCTACTGTTGAGGGCTCCTACTGAGATTTTTAATTCATCTACCAGTTCCTTTACTTGTGTGACTTCCGTTCGTAGCTTTGAAATTTCTGCTCTCATTTCCTCCTGCATTTTCTTGGTGGACCGATCTAATGCTTCATTTATATCCTTCCTTAATTTATTGGAGGTCTGTTCCATGGTTGCTTGGAGTACATCGACTCTCCTCAAGATTTCCTCTCTGAATTCTTTTTCTGAAAGGTCGTATAGGTGGGTAGCTCCTGTTGAGGTTTCTGGAATCTTCTTCTTCCACTCTTCGTGGAGGGGATTTTCGTTGTTTCTTCATATTGTATGGAAGTATAGAGTAGGAATGTTCCAGTTGTCTATCCCTATTCCTTCTTGCTATGGGAGGAAGGGCTCTATTTGCCCTCAATTGATAATGGTAGCCTCATTCCTATTCTAGATTTCTTCCTTACTCTCAGGCATTCATCTTGATTGATGTGGGGCCTCTAGGGAAGGTTTTAAGGCTATTCTCTCCTTGCAAAGTTTCTATTGTTCACGGATAGTTTTTGTGAAGTTAGAATAAGCTAATAGACTACTGACATAGAGTTATTGAGATGGCCAGCGTATTTTTCAAAGAAGCAAGTTATACAGATTATGCTAAAAAAGTAATAATAACTGCAGCTGCATTAGCCCGGGCAGGATGCCACGCCCCTTTTGAGACCACGCCTCCCATATGCAGGCCATGCCCCCAGTAATGACTTGAGACACTGGCAGTGCTCAGGTCTGGGAGGTCGTGGTAGAGCCGTGAAGGGTGGGGCCCACGTGAGAGCCGTCGAAAGCCCAGTAGGAGGAGTTCACGGTGGGCCGATTACCTGCAGGACAGGGGCGGTGCAATTGGGGAGTGAGCCTGTTATCTATATTTCTTTGATCTCAAATATCTTTCTCCATCATTGAGACTACAACCTACAAGTAGGTCTTTATCGATTTATCTTACAGATGTCAGACTGACTTCATGTAGACTTAGGACAGATTTTCTCGGGCAGAATATTGTTTAAAGCTGCCTAAAATAAAGCTGTCCCTCATCCATTTAGAATAAAAAGGAAAAAACTCCCTATGCATTTATATATGACTCCTTATGCAGATATATGCTCCTAAGAATTTATCTTCAATTTAACCATTTAATGTCTTACTGTGATTTTGTGGAATGTTTTAAACATTTCAGTATCTGTAGACTGGCAGGAGTTAAAAACCAGGAATATAATATATGACTGCTCTGTGGCAGACTCAAAACTCCATAGGATAATGCAAAGAAAAAGAAAATTGAAACTGAATTTTTCTATATCATATTTTCCCCCAGACATTCCTATATCAATCATTGTTCCTCCTGACCATACAATTAATAGATATGAAGGGTAGATTCCTTGAAATAACCTTTATCTTCACAGAGTGATGCACCCCTATAATATTTTGGTAGGCAATGAACTATATATACTATGATGGCCTCAAACTTTCTCCTTACCATGGTCTCACTGGATGACTTATGCCATAGCAGCAGCTCACATTCCATGTATGTCTCATCTGTTGATAGCATTATTTTCCTTTGACTTGATTTTATTTCATGTTATTTTCTTCATCAATGTATACAATATACTGTAGGTGTTGGTAAAGGTGCCACTTTCAGTGATCTGCACAATGAAATCTGCTTAAAGACTGATTTCTCAGAAAAATTCCTCATCCTTCAGCAACGCAGGACTATTTATTAAAAAAATAAATGCCTTAAAACAGGATTACATCTGGGTCTACAGGTCAATTCATGGGCCAAGGATGTTGGCACATCTGTGTTGACAGGGCCCTGCAAAGCTACCTCTTGGTGCTCCTGGATTTCTAGGACTGTACCTGGTCATACTGGGTTTAGGGGCATGAGGCGTCAGAGCTCAATCCAGGATGGACTAAAGCTTTGTATGCAATCTGGCTGCTGTACTATCTCTCCTACCCCAACATTCACATTTCACATGGACATCTTCATTTAGAAGTAGTTAATTTAATTTATTAGGATTGTATATATTGGCCTTCGAGACTCAAAGGGAAAGGACAGTGTTACATCAGAAAAGGGCTTATGCTGAATCACACAGAGAGGAATATATTTATGTCATATCATGTTTCTGGAGTTATCTAGCTGTTCAGTGATCACCCGTACAACTTGATTTTACCTTAGAGTCACAAAATGATTACTTTCTCATTTTTATTCAAGGCAGGAAATTTCACAAGGAAAAGCCAGTATTCCTGAAGCTTTCCTCAAACTCCTTTTCAGAACATTTTGGCCTTAACTATGCCCGTTGTCCAAGTTTACATTCAATACTGAATACAACACTATTCTTTCACCCCTAAAACCTTAAGCTTAATCTTTGCATAAAAGGGAAGGAGAGAAATGGGATAAATTATTACATCATAGTCAATGATTTCATCTAAAAACTTGTATTGTACAATGCTGTTCACAGCAAACTATTATATGAGACTTCAAGAAAGGAATATGAGAAGTTATCTCATCTTCTTTTATTTATTTATTTATTTATTTGCTTTTGGGGTCACACCGGGCTATGCACAGGGGTTACTCCTGGTTCTACACTCAGGAATTACTCCTGGCGGCTCTCAGGGGACCATATGGGATGCTGGGATTCGAACCCGGGTCAGCCGCGTGCAAGGCAAATGCCCTAACCACTGTGCTATCGCTCTACCCACTGTGCTATCGCTCCAGCCCCTCATCTACTTTTATTTTATAGGGAGCTGAGGTCCTGATAGTTTCACTCCATTGGCTTTCCTGTCTACACCATTAATTACCTCCTTTATTAGTATTTATGATTTTTTCCTCTGTGTTGTTCATCACTGTATGCGCAATAAATATATAGAAGTATATTATGTCTATGCTCAAATCCCATTTTTATAGAGCCCAATAATTATTATCATAAATATCAAAACCTTTGGTTTTGAAATGCCAACAAGTTTTTAATATTTGTTATTCATTTGTTGAAGATAATGATACAATGGATATGGATATCCACACAGTGACTAAACTCATTGAAGTTTCATGAGAGTTCAGATGCCGCTCTGTCTAATGTTCATCAACTTAAAGAAGGCCTTCGATTCTGTTGAGACTGAGGCAGTCATCGAAGCCCTGGCCAAACAGGGCATTCAAACTCAGTATATCAAAATCCTCTGCGAGCTGTATTGTGGATTCACCACCAGGATCTCACCATTCTACAAGGAAGCGATCATTGATGTAAAGAGAGGGGTGCGGCAGGATGATACCATTTCACCGAAACTCTTCAGTACTGCCCTCGAGAACATCATGCAAAGACTGGAATGGGAAGGAATGGGAGTGAAGATAGATGGTTGGCAATTACACCACCTCCGATTCTCTGATGACATCATTCTCAGAACGCCAAACATTAGCCAAGCGGCACAAATGCTGGCCGACTTCAACCACAAGTGTGGAATGGTCGGATTGCAGCTGAATCTCAACAAGATGATGTTCATGAAAAAAAAAAAAATTCATTGAAGCTCCATTTGCACTCAATGAATGAACATCTCCGAATGCAACGGCTATGTGTACCTGGGTCGAGAAATCAACATGAGGAACGACTTGGTGCCAGAACTGCACAGGAGGAAGAGAGCAGCGTGGAATGCATTCAAGAGCATCAAAGAAGTGGTTAAGAGGACGAAGAACCTCTGACTCCAGGCACATCTTTTTGATTCCACCGTTCTTCCTGCACTAACATATGCCTCAGAGACCTGGGCCCTACTAAACAGGATGAGAATGCTATTAGGGTATCCCAAAGAGGAATCAAAAGAGCTATGCTGGGAATATCACGTCTCACTCAAGTGAGAGAAGGAATCCAGAGTTCAGACCTCTGTCGATGGTCAAAAATCAGGGATGCTTTCTCGCTTGCCAAGGCATCAAAAATCAGATGGGCTGCTCACGTAATGTGATTCATAGATGACCGCTGGACTAGAGCTGTTACAGACAGGATTCCACAGGACGTCAGAAGACCTCGTGGCCGCCCACCAACAAGATGGTCAGATTTCTTTGTCAAATCCCTGAATGAACGATTTGAGGCTCTTCCTGTTCCTGAAGCAAGCAGATACCATTGGGCTGCAGTAGCTCTTGACAGGAACAAATGGAGACTTTACTGGCGCCCGCTCAAACAAATCGAAGATCAACAGGACTACAACTGATACAAGTGATACAAGTGAATGATAAAATGCTATGTTAGTGAAGGCACACAAGGCAAAAAAATGGCATTTTCCATATAGTTTGCTTACTTTTCTAAGGAGACTGGGGACACAGGGTGGCAGGGTGAAGAATGCAGAAGTACAGACTGCGGTGTCCAAGTTGGAAAGTCAGACTTTATAATCAAACATCTTTACCCTTTTGTTTGTTATCTTTGATGTCTAATGGAGAAGTCATTTTTCTTTCATATCTGCAGGACCAATAAATACCAACGTAATATTGGTTTCACTTCTCCTTGTCTCCCCAAATTTCCAAAAACAGTGTTCCTATTTAGTCAGCATAACACTGCCAGAAAAGATGGGTTTAAAAGCAACCCACGTTCCCAAATAGAAAATTTTTCCAGCAAAACTAATCATAGACTCAAGCACATTTAGAATGGTTAACAGCTCAAAAGGAAAATTAAGCTCAACAGTATAACTAATCCAAGACAATCAACCTTGATTGTTACAACACAGACATGTACCAAAGCAACCTAAGAATCAAAAGAAAAAGGACTGTCCTTGAAAAAGTGACATGAATGTAAAAGGGGTTGTTGCGGTTGAATGTTGTGTCCCACGCTGTCTTTGTTTTACAAGATATCCCAAAGCATGTGACCTTAAGGGATTTCGTAGGTCATTTCTTTCTCCGTTGGGCATATGTAATATAGAGATTGGATCCTGACATTTTTTTTGTCTCCCATTTCCTTTAATAATGCTGCACTGCCTGATCTCCTCATTCTCTACGATATAATGCAAATGTCACCTTCTCTAGGAGCCATGCTAGATTTTCCTCAGTTTTTTTCTACCTTCAACTTCTAGTACACATACCTTTACAATGTGTGTATTTATAAAACTGTACGATTTGATATCAATTTTTCTGTTTTCCTTATTAAACTTGAGAATGTCCATTTATGTAGTCATTGCATGTTAAGCTCAGACAAGTAAATCTTCAGTAACTTTCCTGAGTTGAATAAAATTGAACTCAGTATATAATTTTGTTGATCACCTACGATACGTCAATTGAATACAATATGGCTAATTCCCTGTTCCTAAAATATCCTCATTTCCTTTACTTACCCCAGAATCCTCATTTAAAGGGGCAATTTGAAAAAGGGTTGCTGAAAGGGTAATGAGCTCAAGTTGGTAATCAGAGAAACTCAAATTAAGAGAGCAATAAGATCTTTTAATATGTAACAGAATGATAAAATTTAATTGAGCACTGCTGATATTGGTGGTGATATACGGATCTTGGGGATTGTAAATTCACTGCTGCAAGGCAGGGGTAGTAGGGAAAGGGAAAAATAGATTATTTTTTCCATTGAAAAGAAGCAGATACTGTCCAGTCAATTAAAACTATACATGGGCAGGTATACATTCTCTTCCCATAAAACAAAGAAATGCATGCCTAGAACCATAAAGAGTCATAATGTTGATCATGACAACTTAGTCATGGGGACAGAGACTTGGAAGTAACATGAACACCCATCAATGGAAGAGGGTGTAAAAATAAAGTGACTGGCTCACAAGTGAGTTAGTACTACAGAAGAAAGGATAGCCACACTTATCTTTATACACTGGCTGAATAAAGAACATATGGATGGACTCGACTTTAAATGTGCAGAATCCAAATAGAGGGCCATGAAAATGAAAAAAAAAACCCATCACTTTATTATTAAGGAAATTCAAATCAAGATGACAACGAGATATAATCTCACACCACAGAGAATAGCATATATCAACAATATTGTATACAATCTTTACTGGTGGGAATGTGGTAAAAAAGGGATCCTCATCCACTGATAGTCTGATTGTTGTCTGATCCAACCCCTATGGAAAACAGTAAGGAAGGTACTTAGTAAACTAAGAATTGAGCTCCCAGTATGACCCAGCAACTCCACCTTTGGGTATCTATCCTCAGGTCAGGAAAATATTTATTCAAAAGAACATATGCACACCATTATTCATTGCTGCATTCAGTACACAAGATAATATGTGTACACTAGATGTCCATAGATGGGTAAGTAGATCATGAAGATGTGGTATATACCCAATGGGATACTACACAGCTGTAAGAAATGATGAAATCAAGCAACTGACAACAACATGGATAGAACTTGAAGACAACATGAAAAGTAAAGTAAGATGGAGGAATAAGGATAAACACAGAATGAAATTACTTATATGTGATATTTAGAATAACTGGATGAGGGAATACAGAGTGTTAAACAGGGAAGCCAAAATCAAAGTGGGAAAGAAAGAATGAAGGGAGGGTGAAAAGAGTCGGATGAAAAACAACAGGAAACTGGTCAGGAGATTTAGGTGTGAAGGTGATATTAAGGAATGACAGAGCCAAATATACAAACCAAAGAGTCAATAACACTGAAATCAAGAGGCCCAGACTTTAAAAACCGATCTTAGAAAGGTGCCTGTTGAGAGGGGAGGCTGAAGATGGGAGCAGATATGGGAGAGAACCTGAGAATATTGGTGGAGAGAAGTTGACCCTGGTGATGGGATGGGTGCTGCAATATTGCATGTCTAAAACTCAACTATTAATAACTTTGTAAATCACGGAGCTTTAATAAAATTTTAGAAATGTACAAAAAGTGTGGTTTGGAGTGATACCACATCAGATAAGGTGTTTGCCTTGCATGCAGCCGACCCGGGTTCGATTCCTCCGCCCCTCTTGGAGAGCCCAGCAAGCTACTGAGAGTATCTCGCCCGCATGGCAGATCCTGGCAAGCTACCCATGGTGTATTTGAGATGCCAAAAAAAGTAACAATAAGTCTCATGATGGAGACATTACTGGTGCCCTCTTGAGCAAATCAATGAACAATGGGACAACAGTGATAGTGATAGTACAAAAAGTGCAGATCTATAAAAATATCTGTACGTGAATAATTGTAACAGCTTTAGTCAAAATTTGGAAGATACCAAAGTCTTCCATTTAAAATATGATATGGAAGTTCCATACAATGGAATATCATTCAGTCATTCAGTAGTAAAATCAATAAATTATCAAGTCATGAAAGGTCTGTGTATTAGACCAGGGCAAATTATTTCAAATATATGACATACTGGAAATGGAAAACTATGGTGATAATTTAGTGTTTTCCAAATAGAGTTTGTGTTTTCCAAATAGAGCACAAGAGATTTTTTGACGAAAGACCTCCCAAATGGTGTTCAGAAGACTCAGGGACCACTAGCCCAGAGGTTCAAACTGAGGACCTAAAAATATCGTGGTTCATATTTCCCAATGGCACCAGACAAACAGAGCTACTCCTAGAACTATGCACAAGGGATATTTTTGGTAGCGACTACTTTGTTCAATAGTATAATAAATATGCCATTAGTCATTTGTTAAAACCCATACAATTTAATAAGTAAATCGGTAAGCTGTATGGATGCCGGTTGGGGAGGGAGAATGTAGATACTCACTGTATATTCCACTCATTTTTTATTTTTAAAGCAAGAAAGTTTTAATTGAAACTTATTTAGTTTATGTGAGGGGAGATATGAGGCGAAGTTTATGATTTAGAGAGAACACAGGTTTCTTCAGGAAATAGGCAATGAAACATAGAGATAAGAAAGTGACACACATATTCAAGGACTTGAAGAACAAGGCCCCTCACTCTTTTTTTTTTCCTATGGTGAAAACTTGTGCAAAGTATATCAATTTTGGTGGAAAATTGCAGGACAACATTGGTTTGTCCTTTCTGCTTTGCTGCAGGCAGCTTAGGTTTATTAAGTTACTCTCATCACAGTGCTCCAATCCCTCTGTGTTTACTTGTAACCTCTTTCTTTGTGCTCTGTTGACTTGTAAATATTGTTTTTCTCTTCTCCTTAAGTCCTTTGCATAGTTAATTCATAGCAATATCCTTTTTGTATGGGCACAAGAAGATAGTTAATGCTATGCTTTTGTAACATGGGAGTTAACTAAATCCAGATAATATTACCTCCAGGGCATCTGTTCTCTTCACCTAAGCCTCAGTTGCTCTCACTTCTTAGCACCTCAAATGCAGGATTCCAATGAGGGACTGGATGGACTCTGGGCAAGCTGTGAGCTATGTGCTACCCTGACATCAAAATGGGCCTGGCTAAAGTGCCACAATGCTTAACTATAAGTTAAGAGCTTGGTCATGGACAAATGCTGTCATGATCCAAAAAGTAATAACTAGATTCGGACTCTGCTAGGGTTAGGAATGAGTAATCCAGCTGGAGCACTGTAGTCTGCATCTGTGGCGAGATGTCCCCAGGAGAGCCACCCTACAAGCTCAATGTATCTCTTATTGTGTCCATACAAAATAATTAATGTTAAGAAGTAGAATTAAGATGTTAATTAAGTTATTGGGCTAAGGTGAGCAGAAACACCCCTAAGTGGTATTTTGCCCTTGAGCAGAAGAAGGGCTTTTGATATGTTGATTTTGCTGCCAGGGTGTGGTGCCTCACCCCAGTGCGGTGTGTAGAGAGAGATGAGAGAGAGAGACCAGGGCAGCAAGATGGAGCATGGAGAGACTAGCAAGGGGGACAGAGGGAGAAGGATGTAGGGGAAGAATAAGGAGCAGGTGTGTGGAAAGAGAGAGATGTGGCTGCGAGAGGGAGCGTGGAAAGATGAGCAGGAGAGACAGAAGGAGACGGAAATGAGGGGCAGTGTGAGACTAGAATGGGGAGCTCAGAGAGACTGGGACAGGCACGTGGGGAGAATGGAATAGACAGCAACTAATCATCAACCAGCCTGGCCTTGTTTCCTCCTTCATCCGCCCATGGCCTGGGCCGACTGGGGTTGGGGAGCGACCCGAGTCCACTTAACACGGGCGGTAAGAGGGAGAGCTGCCAGGGCTTCCCCTAGCCTCCTGGAGATTATACAGAAAATATCAAGTTAGAATCATGCTGAGTTATTTTTGTAGCAGTCTATGTTATTTATATAATAATATTTTGTCAAAAACAGTGCATCTCTAAGAAAAAATATTTAAGGCAAATGATGCTTGTTGAACTAATAAGAATGGTTGCTAATGAGAAAAAAAGAGAAAGCTTGGAAAGGAAAAAAAACAAGAAGGAAACTGCGTATATACAACAGGAGTGTGCACAGCCAGCTGGGGAACACTGGTGAAGGCAGTGCTTTGTGAATGAAGTGAATTAAAACAAACGCAGATGGAGAAATGCAGGGATGGCAAAGCACAGAATGGGCCTTGGTGGCCTCTTGACTGAAGCAATGGTTGATATTCTCCAGCATAGAAAATAGGTCAGAGCCACAAATTTAAAAACAATCTTTTCTGATCAATTTTCTTCTGATCAATTTCTCAGGAAGGCAGAGAGAGAGAATGTCCAGCTTTAAAGAGAAAAGTGCTTGTGAAGTGAGTTACTGATGATCTCTTCAGGAGATTTTCTTTTAAAAAACGAGTTATTAAAATCTGGATGATCTGGTAACTAACAATTTTTCAGGCCTCTGTCAAATTGGAAAACCACCTGCAAAATGAAAGAAGGCATCTGTGTTCTACCAGACCAAATCTTTGATATTTGACTCTTGCCCAATAGCAAATAGAGTACAGTATTTTAAACTCATTTTTTTATCAAAAAAATGATAGGCCTATGTGAGCTCATAAGAGTTAGGAAGCATGACTTTTCAAGTGAATATTTACAACTATTCATTCTAACTCTGATGTTAAATGTGAGCTATAGTACTTTAAGAAAATCTCACTACTGGACATCTTAATTCCTCAATAGTTCTGCTAATTAGAAAGGGAATATTGACCCACAATATCCAGGTCCAATTTAGCTCTGCATTTCCTAGCTTTTTGATTTGTTCTGTTGCATGTTTTATGTTTGTTTGGGGGTCACACCTGGTTGTATGCTCATGATTAATGCTTAGGGGTTGATCCCCGTGGTGCTTGGGTGACCCGGTGGTGCTGAGACAAACTCAGGCATTCTTGTACAAGACAGGTACTCCAGCCTCGTGAGCCATCTCACGGTCTCCTTTCTAGCTTTTGCTTTTGCATTTTGGCTTGCATGGAGACTGAAGTTGGGAAGTGGAAAAATAATAGCAAGCGGGAAAATAATAGCATAGGGTTCTCTGACCAAGTGTCTCTCTCTTTCTTTCTCTCATGGAGATGGTGGTCCTTAAGTACTGTGAGCACCACGAGGCTTTCTATATTTCCATTGCTGTGTAGCAGACATTTCTATGACTCCTCAAATGGCAGAATCCAGATTGTGGCAGTGACCAAGAGTTGGCTGTGAGCTAATGCTTTCTCTGGCTTTGAACCCCTGTTCTGGCTCGATAGCAAACCAACTTGCCCAGGAGGAGAGCTCATGAAAAGAAGCAAATCTCCTAGTTTCATAATGAGTGCATGTAACTAGGAACTGAGAAGAAAGGGAAGCAGGTGCAAAATGTGTCCTTTGCCCATGAGCCCTGGCCAAATATTTCAGAACATGTGAGTCAGTTTTCACGATCCTCTTTACTTTCCAGGAAACATTTATGGGTAGGAAAAGGAGTATTAATTACTATCTCCCAGTAGAAGATCTGTCATATGCCTAGATTATGGCCACAGATTAGAATAACATGGAAATATAATGTGCTAAATTATATAACCCTAGATTTTACATACAGATTATTTGAAAGAACAGAGAACTGAAAATAAAAACACACACACACACACACATACACACACATATACACACACACACTTCTAAATTCCCAGAGAAGCACAATCATGCATGAGGGATTTTTCACTTGCTGATCTTTCTGTAGATTTTTATTTATTTTTTTATTGAATCACCGTGAGAACAGTTACAAAGCTTTCAGGTTTAAGTCTCAGTCATACAATGATCAAATACTTATCCCTTCACCAGTGCACATGTTCCACCACCAAGAACTTCAGTGTACCCCCCTCTACTCCCCATCCTGCCTGATTGGCAGATAATTTTCACTTTACTCTCTCTTTACTTTAGTTACATTCAATTTGTGACAGAAAACCCACTATTATTATTTGGAATTTTCCTGCAACAATTGATGCTAAAAGGCATCATTAGATAATTTGTTTTTTTATTGTTGATAATGAAGACCTCATGATGTCTCACGGCCACAACAGCAGCCACACGGTTTTGGAATTCTGGTATTTTAGTAATTAAGTCCAGAGGTATTTCTGCCAGTAGCCACTGTGTTCCAAGATTGGTTTGTGTGCTTCTGGGATCATGTCTGATAGGAGCAGAAGAGCCGTTCATGGGTGGTCACTTGGAGTTTCATTTGAGCGGGGAGCAGGGCTGGTGGTTCTGCCCCCCACCCCATCACAAGATTGCCCGTGTGCCCCATCACTGCAAGCTCCTACCTCTCTGTCCAATTGGCTCTGAAAGGTGGTGGTTGCCATGCTGCTGCAAAAGGGAAAAGATCAAGAAACAAAAACCCTTCCCCTCCTGGGGCGGCACTAGGGTGTAGCTTAGTTCACAGTCCAGCAGCATTTCTGCCAGCAGCTGCTGCGTTCCGAGATTCGTTTGTGTGCCTCTGGGATCATGGCTGTTCAGGGGCGAAGGATCCATTCCTGAGAGGTTTTTTGTATATCCGGAAAGGATAGATAGTTTAGAGAAATAGTCCTGGCCCCCACATACTGGAGCCATGTTTGTAGAAGCCCATGGTTGCTGGGACTCCATCTGGAGAAGGCAGGGAGTCTGCACCTGCTCCATCTGGGGCACCGCAGTGTTATCGACTTGGTCTGGGGTCCGGAACATTTTCCAGTGTTGTGGACCCCACTGACCAGGATTCTTCACTGCTGAGTGCAGCAAGATTTGTTTGTTTGTTAGTTTGCCTTTTTGGATCACACCTGGCAATGCTCAGACATTACTTCTGGCTCTGCACTCAGGAATTGCTTCATTACTTCAGATAGTGCTTGGGGGACCATATGGGATGCTGGGGATCGAACACCCTACCCACTGTATTATTCTTCTGGACCCTTTGTAGATTTTTCTACCAAAAGAAAAAAGACAAAAAAGACAAACTATCCATCTCCCAGGCCACTCTCCCTCAATTTTTATTCTCTTTCTTTTTTTTATTAATTGAGATTTCACAATTTACAGAATATATTAATACCTGTTATTATGTTAATAATGGTTTCTCATTTACATAATTTCAACATCACATCCATCTCCTGTGTACCTGTGGGATAACATAGCCTCAGGTAGTTTAGGCTTATTGGGTTACTCCCATCACAGTGCTCCCATTCCTCTGTGTTTATTTGTAGCTTCTTTTTTAATGTTCTGTTGACTTGTAAATATTGTTTTCCTCTTCTCCTTGAGTCCTTTGCATAGTTATTCAGAGCAATGTCCTTTTTGTATGGACACAGGAAGACTGAGCAAATGCTATGCTTTTGTAACCTGGGAGTCATTTGACTCTACATGATATTTTCCTCCTGGGCATCTGTTCTCTCAGCTAAGCCACAGCTGCCCTTACTTCCTAGCACCCCCAAAAGCAGGGTCCCAACGAGGGAAGAGATGGACCCAGGGCAAGTGATGAGTTGTGTATCGAGATGGGCCTGGCCAAAGTTCCTAATGCTTAACTATAAGTTAAGAGCTTGGTCATGGACAAATGTCATGATCCAAACAGTGATAACTAGATTTGGACCCTGCTAGGGTGAGGAATGATTAATCTGGCCTGAGTGCTGTGGTCTGAGCCTGTGGCAAGATGTTGCCAGGAGAGCTGCCTTGCAAGCCTCAATGTATCTCTTGCTATGTCCATACAAAAATAACTAGTATTAAGATGTTAATGAGTGTTTGGACTAAGGAAAGGAGAAAAACACCTTAAAAGTCAGGAAGGGCTTTGGAATGCCCCTAGGTTGTGTTCTCTTTGAACCTGACATCCCTCAATAAGGGCTTTCTTATGTTGATTTTGCTACCTGGCTCTGTGTAGCCAAGAGGGCAAGGGTGAGAGAGAAAAAGGGAGGAGAATCCAGGCTGAGGTAGATCCAGAGAAAGGAGGAGCTGGGAGTGCGGGAGATGAGAAAGATGGAAGATTGAATAAACAGTAACTAATCAGCAACCAGTTTGGTCCTCGTTCTTCCTTTGCCTGTTCTTGGCCAACGGCCATCCTGATCCAGTCCATATACAGTGGCTCTGTCTCACCGCCCGCATTCGGTGCTCTGGAACTGCTGTGTATGGACTGGATGGGCACTTCCCTCCCCCAAGGACCCTAATACTGTCTCTCACTTTATCCCAGTGTGTTCAAATACCATGTACACAAATATGTCCACGTATGCAGCTGGCAAACATGTTTGCATGGAGAAGCTTCATGCATTATGACAGACCCTTTTAAATTTTCTGCAAATCATATTTTACACTTTGCATATTATCCATGAGTTTCATGACACTGAATCATCCATGGCTGGGAAAAAAAGTCTGGACATAGCCAACACTCAATACACAATTGCATGTCATATCTGAAGTATCCTTTAGCCCCATGACTGAGGAGGAGTCAAGTACTTCACATTTTATTCCTAGTGAAATCACTGTCACTGTATCAATGCCATGCCATTGTTCATCAATTTGCTTAAGTGGGCATCAGTAACATCTCCATAGATCCCTGCAGCATGTTAGTGTAGCCTGATGGCACAATGGGGGCTCTTTCAGGGTCGGGGGAATGAGGACCATCATTGTTATTGTTTTTGGCATATTGAGTATGCCATGGGTAGCTTGCCAGGCTCTGCTGTGCAGGCGGGATACTCTGGGTAGCTTATGGGGCACTCGGAGAGGGAAGGAAACTTTTTGGGTGGCCTCTAATCACCTTTACAGGTGTTCCCAGTCTACCAAATGTAAGCTTTTGGTTGACTGGCATGTTGTAACAATCTGCACACTGACAAACACGCACCTGCCTGTGTCTCTGGGCAGCACCTGGGACATCTGCGGCCTCAGGTTGATCTCCTTGGGGCTGATGGAGTGCAACTGGAGGTTGTTGAGCAGCTGGCAGAGAAGGACCCTATCTTGGAGGGTCTGTGCCAGGTCAAACACCTGCGCCGAGTCCCAGATCACCCAGTGTTGACTGACAGCACCCCACAGCGAATGAGCCACTGTGCACACTGCCACCACGGCTCTATGTCCCACTGTGCTGCAACTTGGCCCAGCTGGGGCAGGTGGCAATGCTGCGGCCACCACCGCAGTTTCTTCTTGCCCCGCCAACACCATTCTGTCCGAATCTTGCAAAACAGCCTGCGATGTCCATCAGGAATCAGGAATCATGCATAGAGCAGGGATCACGCATAGAGTTCCATGCCTGGCATGCTAAGCCACGCTTCATCTAAGGCAAGATGGTGAGCCGGTTTCGGAGAATGTGACGGGTACAGGTGGTATCAGCGCATCTTGCCTCCAATCTGCAAAGCCCGTGTCACCCCCAGACTCAGGCATTCTGTCCGAATCTTGCAAAACAGCTGGTGATGTCCAGTAGGAATCATTCGTACTTTGATGCCTGGCATGCTGAGCCGCACGCTGTCTAAGGTGAGATGGTGAGCTGGGTTCAGGAGAATGTGAGGGGTTCGGTGGCATCGGTGCCATCTTGCCTCCATTCTAGTGAAATAGTGAAATATGGGGCCAAATGAACAGGGCAGATGGGCATGAATAATCACTTCTGAACCCAGAGCTAAGAAAATCTCCTGAGTATTTTCTGATATTGTATGGGTATAACCCCTCTCTCCCCCAGTCACCCAGAAAAGGGGGAGCAGCTAGACTGAAAGTATTGTAGGGATGAACACTGGTAGAGGGCCGAAGATACTTTGGCAGGAGGGAGTACAGAATCAGTAACATACTACCATGAACATTATCACTTTGTAACCATGTTCCATAAGCTAAAAATAAGCTAACAAAATATAATTTTTTTTGCTTTCTGGGTTGCACCCAGAGATGCTCAGGGGTTACTCCTGGCTCTGCACTCAAGAATTACTCATGGTGGTGCTTGGGGTCCATATGAGGTGCCGGGGATTGAACCCCGGTCAGCCGCATGCAAGGTAAATGCCCTACTCTCTGAACTATTGCTCCAGCCTCATAGAAAATTGTTTTAAATGTTTGTATTCTAGGGACAGGAAGATACTCCAAGGAACAGAGTCCATGCCTCGATTGATCCACCTCGCCATGTGACCCAGCACTGTGGGTCTACTTAGCACATAGCACAACACCCTCCAGCCAAAGCCACAGGGCAAAGCACCGGCAGGAGAGTCCCCTGACCCCCTGGGCTCTGCTGGGGTACCATTGTTACAAATAAATGTATATGTTCTGTGATAAAGTTCATGTCTTACATGCCTCTGGCCCAGATTCAATCCCTATCACCACCTTAAGGTCCTCTAAGAACCTCCTTGAATGATGTCTGAACACATACCAGGAGTTAGCCCTGATCACTGGCAGGCACAGCCCAAAGGCTTACATAAATAAATAAATAAATAGATTAATAAATAAATAATCCATGTATTCTTTTCACTTCTTGGAATTTGTCTTATAGATATCACTATGCATGGAGCTCTATGATATGCTGATATGATATGATATGATATGATATGATATGATATGATATGATATGATATGCTAATAGCAGGGCAGATCTGTCCTGATCTAGTTGGAGTAGCAGGGCATCATACCAGCCAGATCTTCAGTGGACTAAAGGCAGGAACTATGTCTTTCCATTACATTCAAGAATAGGTAATCAAGAAATGTCCCTAAAAAAAAAAAAAACACCTGGAAATGGAAATGGACACTCCTTGCTTCAGCTGTTGAGTGCCCCATTTGCCAGTCCTTATAATGCACCACCTGAGTATGATGGTGATGAGACTGTCACTCACAGGGTACCTGTCTGTGCTTGGGAAGATAGCCTCCTGTTGTCCAGATTAAAAGTATAAACAATGTTGTCTTAGTGAAGCAGTGCGCTAAGGAAAGGCAGGCATTTGTAGCAAGGGATAGAGTGAAACTGATCCAATGTTTAACCATATAGAAGCACTTACATAAATGTGACTTTTATTTGTTTATAAAATTGTGTGTGCACACATGTGCATGTATTTTAATTATCATGAGCAACAAAAAAACTTTTGAGGGATCAGGGAGACAGTTCTAATTCTTCCTCCCTGGTAAGCTAAACCAGTGTTTCTCTCACTGGGTCTATTAGGGAACTCTCAAGTCAGAAACTCTGGTTTGGGCCCTGAACATCATTATTAAAAACAAACAAGCATTGTGGCTTTAATATGCATCAGGATTAAGATCCACTGGGCTAAATTAAACTCAAACAGTTGGATAAAGAAATAGGGTTGCAATACTGAGGATGGAGAACATTATATCTTCAAAGAAGGTTAACACTGAATGTAAAAGAATTAGATTCAGATTCTATTTCTGCTATTTATTATTGAAATGGCAGAGAGCAATGACCCACATTTTCTAAGCTTATCCTTAACACAAAGGATTGTAATATTCACCTCACATGCTTGCATAAGGAGTAAATGAAGTTGCATAAGTAAAACCTCTGCCCCAAACATTATAAGCATACAATAAAAAATAGCCTGAATCTATGCAATTTTCTCTTATAAATTACTATATGGTTGACCCTTGATCAGCATAGCGGACTCTCCAATGAAGGAATGATGATGTCCTCATACAGTAAAACAAAATATAACTTTGACCCACAAAACTTAACTAATAATTGCTTGCTGTTTGCTAGATACCATCTTGAAATAGTTAATACTTATTTTGTATGTTACAGATTTAATATACTGTGTTCTTGAAGTACACAAACACAAGGCATTTCCCAAAGGAACACCACTTGTTGTTATTAATACAATTAACCTCTCACTATTAATAATCACTAAGGTCGTTACTCTGGGAAACATCAGGTCAATTTCCAGCTCAGTTTATTCAGGTCAGCATACTAAAGAGAAAATATACTTTCAGTTCTGCATTGTATTGATACTCTACACTTCGATCATTTTTTACAAGAAAATCTGCAGCTAATTGGCCCCTCACTATGAAAGTCCCCGCCCCATTATTCAAGGATCAGCTTGTAAGTTACTGCCTCGTTAGTAAGCATACCAACAGTATTATGACTACTAATAATATCATACATCTGTTTAACGCTCTTTAGCTTCTCAAGTATTTTCCCATGCCCTCGTTTGATTTCAACAA
Organism: Sorex araneus; assembly: GCF_027595985.1. Taxonomy (NCBI): domain Eukaryota; kingdom Metazoa; phylum Chordata; class Mammalia; order Eulipotyphla; family Soricidae; genus Sorex; species Sorex araneus. The sequence goes on along the minus strand of NC_073302.1, from coordinate 86,686,617 downwards.
CAATTCGTGAGGAATGTCAAACAAATGTTCCCTTCTCCTACTGTTCTTTTTAAAAATAAGGAAATGAACTCATATGAAGAGTGCTTGCCTGGGCTGCACAGCTAATAAATGGCAGAGACTAAATAAAACAAGGAGCTTCCTGATGGCGAACTGTTCTCTCTGGTCAGACCCATGCTGCCTCCTACTGGTTTCTGAAAGGCAGGACTTAGGGTAGGACCATCACCTAATTCAACTTCTTCCATGCTACCTGTGATCATGGGAAGATTGTTTGACTGTCAACCTACAGATACGCAGAAACAGGAAAGTCCCCACCATTCTAGAACTCTTTAGTTCGCTCACACACTCTCAGATCTGTTTAGGAAGTTTCTCTTCCTTTTGAACAGATGGCTGAGAATTTTCTCGGGTTTAAACACTGACTCAGATTTGGTGATGAAAATGGCAGCTGCATTTCCGATTTCCACATCCAAATCCCACCCACTGGACTCTTAATGTAAACTGACTCACCACCCCACACGGACAGGGCAGAGACATTGCCTTGAAAGCCGGTGCTGAAATGCATGCACACATATGCCTTCAGCTGGAAAGATCAAATTCTCTGCTTAGAAGAAATTGTTTTCATCTTTCCGATGCTTATCCCTGCACCTAGGCAGACATTTAAGAGAAAAAGTGCACTGGTAGGGAGGTTGAGAAGGATGCTGAGGGCTTTCCCAAAAAAGAACATCAATGGTTCTTATTAATACAAATAACATTTGCTGTTACTGATAAGTAAGTTCATTTTCTTGGAAAACTTCGGGTTGAATTTAGGTGTTTTGAATATGTGGGCTTCAGCTATTTTATTCATTTCCTGCACACTCTCTCTCTCTCTCTCTCTCTCTCTCTCTCTCTCTCTCTCTCTCTCTCTCTCTCTCTCTCTCTCTGCCTCTGTCTCTGTCTCTGTCTCTGGCTTGTCAGGAGCCTTTGGGATCTTGACTGTAATCTATAATTCCTGTTTTTAAGATTGTGGGTGTTTCAGAACATCCCTCGGCAGTTATGAAACTACTGACCAGTGGAGCCTTTTCTGCAGATGGAATTCATTCAGGAGTTGTGCTATTATATTAATGGGTTTAATTTAAACAGGACTAGCCTCGCTGGTCAAATTACTGCCATTTAAATCAATTGGTTTAAGGGGAAAGACAGCCTGACCAGAGCTATTAGACTTCAATTTATTACTGTATCGGCTTTTAAACCTGGGAAGCAAGTTGGCTTCTGTCTAGCCTTGTCCTTGGAGCTGGTGTACAAAATACAGTAATGTGAGTCTTTGGAGTTTAAGAAAAAAAGAAGAAAAAAATATTAATTTTGAGGCAATCTTTCATGAGCCAAGACCAGGTAACCCTTGAGAAAATCCCCATGGCAGGATTCTGTGGGTTTCCTTGATGTCCCTTCATTAGACTGAAATTCAAATGATCTAACAGATGTATTAGTTTTAAAAGGATTTTTTACTTGGACATTTCCGCTTCTGAAAAAAAAAAGGCTCTGCTTTTTTTCCCCACACATTTCAACTTGATTCAAATAGAAAAGCAAAAGGGAAGAAAATGCTTTAGATGTGCTCTTTTGATTTTTTCCAATCTTGCCTGAATAAAATGGAACGGGAGATCAAGTACACTCAATTAATTGCAACACTGGATGTCACTTGGAGGGGGAGGGAGAGACAGAGGTGGGGGCCTTAGGGATGCACAAACCTTAACAAATGCATAGGCTCAAAGGAGGAAGAAGAAGGGGGAATAAAAAAGCGTGTCTGTATTTTATTGCACTCGGTAAGCTTTTCGCTTGTATTTATAGCTGCAATTATATCTCAATGAGGTTTGTCTACAGTGTTGGCTTCACGCTAATTTTCCCCCTCACTGCATTCTTGGAATAGGCTCGGACTGTTTATGAACCAGACATATTGACCTCATTTACAGCTAGCAGTTTAAATCCATAATTTTTCCACCCACAATCCCTCTTTGACATTCCGGCGGTGCGGCCGGCTCAGCGAGACTGAACTAAAAGTCTCACACTTCATTGAACACCATTATGCGGCTTTATGCTTATAAGCCTGTTTCCCTCGGCTGCCTTTCAGCTTTGCTGGAGATCCGTTTGGCCACAGGCCGGCAGTGATTAACTGGAAGAATCCAATAAATCACCCTGTCAGCCAGCAGGCTCTCCTCACTATGTCTACACATCGACATTTGGATTTGCACCTCTCTCTTTCTCTCTCCCTCTCTCTCTCTCATTCTCTCTCCCCCCTCTCTCTCTCTGTCACTCTCTCTCCTTCTCTTTTGATTTTCCATCCTTCCATTCCTCTTTCTCTCTCCTTCCTCTTCCTATAGAGCCATTCAAACAATATTTCCCCCTTCTCAGAAGGTGAACTTGAACTGCCTTTGTGAGTAGGACTGGGTCCCACCAGCAGCCCTCTGGGGAGACAAACCCCTTTGATTTGCACACTTTTCCCTGTACCGACTTTTCTGCCCGCCCTCCTCTTCCAATTAATCCACCCCTTAACTCATGGCTGCATCACTGAACCAGCTGCCCTGTAGGCGAAGGGACAGACCAGCAGATGAGGGTAGGAGAGAGTGGCCAGGAGCCAGATGCTGTAGAGAAAATCCCACAGACTCCTGTTAGCTCCGGGGCTCTCTGTGATTGAGGAGAGGAAGACGGGAAGGGAAGAACAGGACAGAGCTTTAAACCCTGCTTCTGAGCTCTGCTTCCCCGGGCAACCTGGCTTAGACATTAGCAAACTAGACGAGAACCTATTTCAGTGGGGGGGTGGGGGGTGGGGGGTGGGGCTTATGGAAGAGATGCTTATATTTGTTCACAACTAAAAAGGCCATACCCAAGTTCAGGGGTACTGACAGTCAAGCTTGAGACTCCTTGCAAATGAGATGAAGAGGGGCAGCTAAATGATTTCGCTAGAGAAAGGGCTGTCCTTCTGAGCAGGTCACCAGGCAGGGCCACTGGGGCCAGGCTCCAAGCAGATTCTTGACAACCTCAAGCTTCCCCTTGCACATGAGTGAACTGGGTGAGTGAAACCGTCTCTTCTTTCACTTGCCTGGTAATTCTCCACCCCAGCTCTTTCATATTCTTCACATGGCCATAGTCTTCTTTTGTCTGGGATTATTTCTGTTTCTGTGAGCACAATTTGTTTGATGTTGCAGACATCAAATAGACTGTACGCTGTCTGAGTGGCCAGAGGAAGCAAGAGTCTTGCTTTTGAAAACTCCATTGCAAAAATGACAAAAGACGGTCTGAAGTGCATGCACAAAGGATGGGAGAGAGAGGAGGGGGTGGGACAGGTCAGGGGGTGATTGTGATCCACCCCTCCCTGCAACACACCGTGGTTCTGAGACTCTGAGGCTGTGAAACAGCAGGAAACTTCTGCGAGGTGCAGGAAAGGATACAGCCAGGAAAGGGTGGCCTCGAAGGGGCGGGCCTTCCAGTGTGTGCCAGCTAAGAGGCATAATATTGCTCTGTATCTATGACTCCCCCTTCTGACTGATCTTTGCTATACATTTCCTGTGAAACTTGCATTTTTTGTAAACTACCCTCTATCTTTGTAAGTGAGTTCAAGTGGATAGTAAGCATAATTAAAGACTAGGCCTGCAGGAAGAAATGAGACCTGAAGTTTCTTTGATGTATTTGGTAAATGTGACAAAGTATATCTGATATCTATTAGGAGATTAATCTCTTCCAATTCCTATACAGACTGATAAGTGTAAAAAAACAATCAGGAGAAAATAAAAAATGTTGCTTTTGGACATATAAGAATCCTCACAGTCTATTTTTTTGTTCCCAGTGAGTACTGAGCACTTCCTGCTCCGCATTTACATGACCAACTCTCATTCTTGGTTCATTTACTCCTAGCACCTCTGTACCACCATCAGTCATAGGACAGAATTTTTACCAAATATCCAAATATTTACCTAATAGAGGAAACATGGTCAACATCGCAATGTTCCAGTGCCTTTTCACAGGAAATATTGAAGATACAGATAAAAAGGAAGTAACAAAATTATTGTCATTTGGGGAATATTCCTCGTCTCTCTTTCTGCACATCGCAAAAGTGAAAAATCCTCCCTAGAATATTTAAGTCAATATTTCTTGCATAGCTATTTGGCTCCTAGTGAGTATGATTGTATAAAATATGAAGAATGCATAGAAATTTTAAGTATAAAACAAGGAAATGGGTTTTACATGTTTTTATAGGTGTAATTGCCAAGAGATGGATGGGGAGTTTTTTATTTCAAAAAACAACTGTTGAGCAAGGAAACATTTATGGTGCTCACAAAATTTTATTGTCAAAGCATTTATAGTACCCTCATCTTCAAAAGGTATTAGAGTTGTTGCACAAAGTAAGTTATTGCAATATGACAAAGTTTCTCAGTGTCTAAAAAGAACAAAAATATTTTCAACCTTTCTGTAGAAAAAAATGACTCCTGGGAGAGAACAATCTGTGCAAAATGCTTCGCACACTTAGAGACAAGATAATATTGATATTTATGTCAGTATTATCATTAAATATTTCCTATCAAGGACTCAATATTTTTTCATTATTTTCTCATTCTAGCAGCATCGAAAACAAGAGGAAGAAGAATAGTTTCATAGGAAGTTCATTAAAATAGAAGTAGAAGAACTGAATTTTTTTTCCTCCCCCAAGCTAGTCTCATGACCTCAATAAAGTTCTCAGTAACATCTACTCTTTCTCCTATAAAATGAGGGCATTAAAGAAATAATATCCCTAGTTTCCTATTGAACAATAAGAAGAGTCAAGTACTAGTCCTTCATGTTGCAAATTTGTAGTTCCAGCTCCTCCAGAGACCTTTTCTTCTGGGTTTTATAAAAATGTTCTCATCCCATTTGGCCTTGGATCAGGCTGCTTAATCTTTCTTTGTCTCACTTATAGCTGTCAGTATAGGCCAATGTCCAAAGTTCTTTCACTGCTCTTAAGTTTTTTAAGTCTGTAGCTTCTGCCTTCATGGTTTCATCTGCTACTCTAGCTATTACATTGTTTCCATTGTAGCAGATAGTCTCGACCTGATACCTACCCCCAAACCATCCCAGTCATCATTCCAGCAGTCTAAAAATATCTATATTCATCTGAATGTGACACCACAATCTCAAGTTACACAGGCAAATCGAAAGCTTATTTTTAGCTTTTCACCCTGCTAAATAAGAGTTTTATTCAGAAAGCATACATTAGAGAATGCAGTGCAATATGAGGATTAGATCTCCACCATCACAACTGACCTTTCGATTTCTAGGGAATTTGGAAGGGAAAAATGAGTATAGTCAAGGGCTAGGATAGAATTGAGGATGAATTAGACTCAACATCAATTTTACATGGCCTCATTTCAGGTCAAGGGTCATTTTCAGGAGAAGTTGGTGCCCGCTGCACATCACTATATTTGCAGTGACTTCCAGGCTTGAATTGATGCTGGGGGGATATGTCAGAAGGAGGAGGTGCTATCTTGGCAGATCAGGGACAATGTTAATGAGTTGCCACAGTTCCTGGTATCTTACAAAAAAAATTTAGAGCATAATATATAATTCTGCTTTATTCACACTTTCAGAGTTCAAAGAACACGTGTCTTCTGGCCAACACTCTCCCAAAATCATATAAGGAACAGAATTCTGGGAGTTAAGAAGACAAAACTACCTTATCCACTGACTTACTATTTTCTAATTCTCCCTGTAGCATGACATCTTCCTATGATCTAGATTAAAAGTCATGCAGCTCCCTTAATTTCACAACTAATCGGCTGTTCAAATCAAATCCCTCTACTCTCACAAAATACTTAGCCTAAGTCCGGCATTGTTCTCAACCCTTCTAGTACCTTTGGAATTATCTTTTACCTAGACTGTTGCAATAGTCTCCAAAGACTTACTGTCTTCTCACTTTCAATCCATTCATAGAATTCTTCTCTGGTAATAAAATTTTATATATCCCCAAAGTTAAAGGATAAATCTGAACTCCCAGGTCTGGCACTTTAAAATCTGAGTAATTTTTTTCCCTCCTTATGTCTCTATTTAGGACGTTAGAAGACTGTTTTAATTATTATACCACCATTCCGTGTTTCGCTACCCTCCGTGGCTTACCCTGTCTCTTCTGGCTATAAAGCCTTTTTCTGAATCTCAGAGGCTGTTGCCCTTTCAAAGTGTTCTGTAACACTGTAGCACTGTCGTCCCATTGTTCATCCATTTGCTTGAGCAGGCACCAGTAACATCTCCATTGTGAGACTTGTTGTGACTGTTTTTGGCATATTGAATATGCCATGGGTAGCTTGCCAGGTTCTGCCCTGCAGGCAAGATACTCTTGGTAGCTTGCCGGGCTCTCCGAGAGGGACAGAGGAATCAAACGTGGGTCGGCCACGTGCAAGGCAAATGCCCTATCCACTATGTTATTGCTCCAGCCCTTCAAAGTGTTCATAAATATTTTTTAAGATTTCCTTGCTTACCAAAATTACCCTCACATACATCTAGATCACTAGATCACTCTTACCTCTGAAAATCCTACTATGTATCATTGAGATTCTTCTTAATATACACTAGCATGCTTCTAAGACATATTATATGACCCAAATTAGACCACAAATTTTTGAAAATGTGGCCTACATCTCCATCTTTGTACCTCTACTGGTACTTTAAACCTATCAGAGAAGAGTGAGAACTTACTTCCTGAATGTACTATTTTTGAATTTAAACTTATCTAGGAAGAAGAATCTGCAGAAGAAAGGCAACTCAAGAAATTAAAGATACTTAGTCATTTTTATGTTAGAGGGTTTGGTTGGCCACCACCAGAGGGGCTCAGGGTTTCCTCCTGGTTCTGTACTCAGGAATTGGTCCTGGCAGTGCCCTATGGCCAACTCTGCTAGGGGTCAAACCTGGGTCTGCCCTGTGCAAGTCAAACACCTTACCCCTTGCACTGTCTTTCTAACCTCAGTAATTTTTAATGCAAAGGTAAACATCAAAGTGAACGATAGAGAGAATCATATTATTTATTATTATTATTATTATTATTATTATTTGCTTTTTGGGTCACACCCGGCGATACACAGGGGTTACTCCTGGCTCATGCACTCAGGAATTACTCCTGGCGGTGCTCAGGGGACCATATGGGATGCTGGGAATCGAACCCGGGTCGGCGGCGTGCAAGGCAAACGCCCTACCCGCTGTGCTATTGCTCCAGCCCCAAGAATCATATTATTTAATATTACTTCTATTTCCAGAACCAAAATCTAAACACTTACTAAAGTAAATTTATTAAATATTAAATTAAGTACATATGTATATGTATTGACTTGTGTGCTCCAAAGTCCAAACATAAACTGCAGGCAACAGAAGAGTTTATATTAGGATGTGGTCCTTGGTTACAGGTTAGTGTCACTTACATAATACCCTCATTCTGCTTATGCAATCACCCTTGTGTTCTCTCCCTGTACTTGAGGTTCCGTTACTAACAGTTTCGACATAAGTGTTGGATATTCATCTGAGACTCTTTGGCTCACATGGCTATCCCTGAACAAATGAAATTCACCAAGATTCAGAATTTTTCTATTTATTTATTTATTTGGGCTGGAGCAATAGCACAGCGGGTAGCGTGTTTGCCTTACACTCGGACAATCCAGGTTCGATTCCTCCATCCATCTCAGAGAGCCCGGCAAGCTACAGAGATTATCCCACCCACATAGCAGAGTCTGGCAAGCTTCCCATGGCCCATCCTATATGTCAAAAACAGTAACAACAAGTCTCACAATGGAGATGTTACTGGTGCCCGCTTGAGCAAAATTGATGAACAATGAGATGACAGTGCTATTTATTTATTCATTATTTGTTTTTCGGGTCATACCCGGTGATGCACAGGGGTTACTTCTGGCTCTGTACTCAGGAATAACTCCTGGCAGTGTTTGGGGGACCATATCGGATGCTGGGGATTGAACCTGGGTCTGTTGCGTGCAAGGCAAATGCTCTACCCACTGTGTTATCGTTCCTGCCCCAAGATTCAGAGTTTTCTGAATGACTTAGCTCATCTATTTCATCACAAACCAGAGAGATGGGGAGAGATACTCTTCCAGAGGAGACACAAGTACTATCAGAAAATACACACACACACACACACACACACACACACACACACACACACACACAGTGAGGGGGAGTAAATGTTCTCCCCAGGGATTTAGGAAATTTGCCATAATGAATACTGCTTATTTCCTCTGCGATAGTTTTCTGATCTGCTTTTTAAAAATCTTCCATTGTTTCCACCTCAATATTTCAATCAACTGGTCATTTTTTAATTAAAAATATTTCCAATTAATAAAACACTCCATGTATTTATGGGACTAAATCAAGGCAATTTCTTAAAGCGTTGACACCTAAAAATGATTTGTATGTGAATGCAATACTATTAATTCTTAACTGCTTCTGTTATGCCTTGTGTCTTCAAAACACTTCACAACATCATTAACTAATTAGTCTTCAAGATGCCTCTCTGGAGTTGGGTAGGTATTAGCTGGAGTTGCAGACAAGGAAGCAGCACTGTGTTTATATAACTTGTAAGAAAACTAGAAATGAACTCAGAATAATGCCCACCTAGTGATTTGTCTGTCAAATAAAGGTCCCATTCTGGTTTACAAACCAGATGGCGAGAAGGGGGCCTCTGCCTGCAGCAGCCAGATACACTAAATACATCAATCACCAAATGACTTCAATTGCACTGTTAACTACCTGAATAGAAGCCCACAGTCCGTATTGCAGGTGAGCATGGTTGCAGAAAAGATGGTTACCAGAAGAAAGCAAATGAGACTTAGCAATCAAAGAGGAGTAAGAGCAAGCTGAGTACATAAAAAAGAAAACTGAACTTCTTTGACTTCTGTGGGAAAGAAAAATACTCCAAAGATTAGAGAAATGGGGGGCTGGAGTGATAGTACAGCAGGTAGGGCATTTGCCTTGCATGCGGCCGACTCAGGTTCGATTCCCAGCATCCCATATTGTCCCCTGAGCACTACCAGGAGTAACTCCTGAGTGCAGAGCTAGGAGTAACCCCTGTGCATTGCCGGGTGTACCCAAAAAGTTAAAAAAATAAAAATAAAAGATTAGAAAAATATCCAAGCCCTTTCTTGGGGTTTCAAGGGTTACTCAGGCAAAAATTACCCACTTTGTAAACATCCAGTAGAAGTGACAGCCAGTAGAGTATCCATGTGGCAGGTAGCCAAGAGTCTCAGCTGGACACCAACTTATTCTGTTTCCTACTGTGTATATTCTCTTCACCCTCTTGTTCTTCTCTCTCTCTCTCTCTCTCTCTCTCTCTCTCTCTCTCTCTCTCTCTCTCTCATTATCCTTTGCAATTAAGATTACAGATCCAACTTGGCCCACAGAGTCATATAAAAACACCATGTTAAAGTGCTTTGCAGGAGCCAAGTTCTTTGTACATTGTAAACAATTATTTGTCATCACAATAATTTCTTCTCTACCCAGTCCCATATTCTATACCTGGGGATGAGGGCAGGCTTCTAGATCCTTGAACATTGCTCAGTAATTCAAGCAAGCAGCACAGATACTTACAGGAGTGTTCATAAGGTTTGAAAATGAAGTCCTGTAGGGAACTCCTTCTAATTGCCAGAGTGAGTCACTTTCCTTTCCAAGCAAAGAGGTTTCTGTTGGTGACATTAGACAGTAGGCACTTGTCTGTATTGTAACAGCTTAATTATAAGTATGGGTATAATCACACAATCTGTCATTATACCTTTTTTTCCTCCCTGAGAATTTGTACTGCAATCACCGTAACACTATAACAACATGAACAACAGACTGTGTGGCCGCCCCATGATCATTTCCTTTGCCATGCCTCACAGGGATGAGCAGGCAGCTTTGGATGGAAGAATTGACTCTTCTCTAGCAGCACAAACAAATGTGGATCTGTCACAGTGTTCAGGCTCTCCTGCTCATTCTGCTTTCTCTAAAGGATAGCTGAGTCCCTCCCTTTCCCCTCAGCCTCCAGCACCCTCCCTCTGGTTTTATCTGTTTGAAAATTGCACAAGAAGAAACCACCCTTCTGCTATTTTATACCCAAACCAAGTGAAGTGGAAATTGCACGAGGAAACCTACCCATCTGTTATCCCTCAGCTCAGCAGTGGTTGGAATTTATTTCCCTATGCATCCTGCCCCCTGCCTCTGCCAAGGAGCCTGTGGGGTGAAGTATGGTCGAGGTGGGAAGCCTGTATCTCAGAGAGAAGGTGATTTCGCCTTTGCATCTCTATCAGCAGAAGGCGCAAACCTATCCATTACCAAACCAGAACTGGGCAGTCTCGGATCTGCAGATGGGAGGAGAAAAGGTGTCACTGTTGAACTGAAAGTAACCTTGCACGCCCCAAGCCACAGAAGACACGGGCTTATACTACACTGCAAGACTTTCCTTTGCGGTTTCACTTTCCACAGTGTCAGTTACCTGAAATCAACCACAGTCTGAACAGATTATATACAATAAGAGGTTTTGAAAGAGAGAGACCACATTATTATAATTCTTACTACAATCTAATATAATTGTATTAAAATATGCTATGTCATAGTTCATGACTCTAGCTCCCTTATTTACTGTTAGTTACTGCTATTATTCTCTTACTGTGCCTACTTGATAAGTTAAACTTTACTATGGGTTTGTATGTATAGGGGGAAAAAACTTAAAGGCAGAGTTTGGTGCCTTTGTGTGCCCATTGGAGTTTCTGTAGTGTTTTTCCTGCAGATAAAGGGAGTGGGGGATCTATTTATTACACCAGCCAGGAGAAAACTCTGCCAAGTCTAGAACCATATCTTTGGACTAAAAAGATTTCAGAGGAAAGTTCTATTTTCCAAGGAACTTTTCTAGGTTATCAATGACTTGTCCTGAGGAAAATGGACCCAGGGCAAGAAAAACAATGCCTGTTCACCCACCACCTTCTAGATCTGGGAGAATTGGTTGTGCCATCCTTCACATCAACCTCCAGGGAGTTGCTGTGAAATAGCATTTGGTTTGTTGATGGATGATATTTGTCATTGATCCCTGTCAGCACTGACAACATTTTTATCAAAACAGATGGCTTCTGAGTTCCAGAATTGTCATGGACAAACAACAAAATCTAAACCTAGTGCTTCAGACTCTTCTTTTCCAAGTATGTTTATGAACCACTCAATTCCTAGAAAATTATTTTTTGTGGTGTTGTGTTTTGTGAATTTTCTTTGATCTGTAATGCTGGAATACTGGAGGCACAAAGAAAAGAAAAAATTCAAGATTTGAGTCTTAATCACTAATCAGATCATCAAATATTGCCTAATTCTTTAACGTTGTTTTATATCTACCCTGGGGTCTTAGAAGATAGGGCATAAGAGGAGGAAACATTTATTTCTTTTTCTTTATAAGGATGGATTTTAAACACTACCTTAGAATAAAACTTACTGAGGAAAGTCTCTGAAGCTAAATATCACATGGAAACAATGTAATAAATACCCTGTTGAAGCCAGCTTTATGATTGGGGACATACTGATGCCACATGCTGTTTGAATTTATTTTGTTTTGCTTTGGAGGATCCATACTCAGTGGTGTACAGGGCTTACTCTTGGCCCTGTGCTCAATGATCACTCTTGGCGGAGATCTGGGGACCTTTTTTTTAAATAAGAATGCCCCTTGTAATTTATTTTGTTCAACCATCCGGGTTGAATCCCTGAACCATATATTGAATGGCTGAAATATAAGCCACACATAAATAAAATAAGATAAGGACCCCCCAAAATAAGCCCTATCTAAATAAAACAGAGTAAAATGAAAAATACAATTAATAAAAATGGTGCAGGCTCAGGGGAGAATTCGGGTCTGGTGTACACACTTTGAATATGCAAGACTAATGTTTCATCTCTGATACAAGATATGTATACCTTGAGACCCTCACAGTCCCAGAATTTCTTGATTGTCCCTTATCACTTCTGGGTTCTAGCATTAAACTGTCCAGCCTGGTTGGCTTAGTATCACCTAAAAGGTCCCTAGACTTTTTTGAGTATTGCTTGGGAGAATCTCCAAATTATGGTCAATTCCAAAATAGTTTCTAGATAGACTTAAATATTCATTAATTAGGAGAAATTGAAAGATGTCTGTAGTCTTAAATAATTGGAAGTAAATATTAATTAGCTATAGAATTATGTGGAAAAGTATTATAAACTAGCAAATAACCACAGATGAAGAAAAATTTCAAGGAAAATTGGTACTTTCAAGGAATTTTAAAGAAAGCAAAAGATAGAGATGGTGTTAGGGAAGTACTTAACATTGATTTGTGGTCAGAGCAATAGTACAGCAGGTAAGGTCTTGCCTTGCACAGGGCTAACCTGGATTCAATCTCCAGCATCCCATATGGTCCCTCAAGCCCACTAGGAGTGCTCCCTGAGTATAGAGCCAGGAATAACACCTGAGAAGTACTGGGTATAGCCCCCAAATAAGAATAAATCAAAACAAAAAATTGACTCACTGTTCTGGGGGCTGGAAAGTCCTAATTCATATTATTGGCCCTCCTCTGGCTAGATTCCCAGAGTTGATGCTATGTGGCAACTCAAGTTCGAAGACAATCCAATGTCATGGTTTCTTCCATCTTTTATTTAAGATCTTCAACTTATGCAATGAGGCCCACCCATTTAATGGAGGAAGACTTGCTTTACTTGAAGCTGAGTGATTTATATGTCATTCTTGGGTAATAAATACCTTCACAGTGACATCTAGACTCCTGTTGAACAACTGTCTGGGTACCATGACCTAGTCAAGCTGACACATAAAATTAATCATCACAGTCAGTTAACAACCTATCAAAGACACTGTTAGGTCATGTTAAGGAATTTAATGTTTATCCCAAGAACTATCTGAGGTATAGCTGAGGTCATTTCATAGTGGTGATAGAATGAGAATTGCTGTATCAGTTGCTATACAACTCCGCACAAGGTAAAAAACAATGCCAGGTCTAGGGGCCAAGACTGGAAACCAGAGAAAGAGAATTTGCTGCTATTACAATTTTTGTGAAAGAAATAGTTCTCTGAACCAAAGAAATAGTTCTCTGAACCAAAGACGGTAATAATAAAAGAAATAGAATCAATATATTTAATCATTTTTCTTCTTTCTCTTTCTAGAAGAAATAATCCTTCTTGGAATCTTATGAATTATGAATTTATAACTTGTTAGCAGGGCATGTGTTTAATTTGTTGGGCCAAGTGCAAAATTAGAAGGCAGTCCCCCTGTTTAAAAGTGAGTAAAAGTTGTTCCTTTTCCCAAGTAGTCTCTCTAACATTCCATAGTTTGTTTTATTTGCTATAGAATGTTCTTCTCCTTCACAAAACACATAGATACTGTCACCTGGATCTCGGAGTGGTTGCAAATATTCACACTCTTGACCCCAATAAGACTACTCCACTGTCCTATAGATTTATTTTTCAAAACTTAACTTAAAATAAAAAGTTATTATTTAAAAAAATTTATGAGATTTTCATAATAATAACGTTAAACCCTATGCAAGAGGATCTTCTGAGCACAGAACACTGTAAAACTAACTACATTTGCCATACTTCCATGAAGCTAACCTTCCACATAAGACATAAAGGGTAGGGTGGGGCTAAGAAAGAATAAGAATAATATCCTTTTACATTAAAATAGTTGATGATTAATAATGTCATTAACTGAGTTTTAAAAAAAAGACCACAAGTTTAGGCTGTCATGAATGGATGAGTGCAAGCTTTGATGTTATTGACAATTCAGGATCCAGTGAGTCACTAGACACTTTTGAATCTCATGAATAAAAAAAGAAATTGGACCCTCGCTATAATATTGGATAACAGTAATGTGCCTGAACCTTTGTCCTAGAAGCAAAATTTTCTGCTTACCCTCACACAGCCGTCACCCATCCATGGCCTATTTCATAAAGAGATAGAGATCCCATATATCCAAAGTTGTCAGGAACTTAGAAACCCACATACTATCTTTGGGACAAACATATTCAACTAAACTCTTATTGTCATGAGGTAAATATTCCTCTAAGTTCCAGGTAGTCAAAACAGAAAATTAGAAAGACCCTGTTATTGGTTGGGAGGGGGTTGGTTAGAAGATGGAAGGGGAGGGGAGCACATCACAGACAGATAGTGCTTGGAGCTTAACCCCTGGCTCTGCATTCAGGGACCACTCCTGGTGGAGTGTGGGGGTGCCAAGGATTGTATCCTGGTTGACAGCATGCAAAGCAAGTGCTCTGCTGGCTATGTTATCTCTTTGGTTCCAGAAAAGACCCTAGTCCTGAATTTAGAAGGAAATGAGATACCTAACATTTCCTCCCTATGTCATTTTGCAAAATAATTTAAGCTCAACTTGTAAATTTCCTCAGTTAAAATCATAATTAAACATCTGATGCTTTATTAGGTGTCTGAAGCAAAATATGAGTACCCTTTATGTCCTACAAAATATTATGGTTGTGAAATTATATTCTTGACATAATAGCTTGGTGACATGAAAAACTATTAACTCTTTCATGCCACTATGTATAGAACGGCATATGAAAACATAAATTCTAAATAACATTCAAGAGCCTGAGGCATCTGTGACTGTGAAGAGCTATCTCTAGTTTAAGTTCCTATATGATGGCTATTTTCCTCACAGCCAATAGTAGGTGATCATAGTTTTTGGGATAATCACAGGTAGCTCCTGTTTCTTCTCCTTCCCATTCATTCTTTAATGGTCTTGTACTATTCTTTGCCCCATGATTGCATTTTCTTTGCAATTTCTGCTTCTACTGCCAGCCCACAGCATCCACATGCCATGGTCTTGTTGATTAAAACCATCCCTCACAATCCCTGCTATGCTCTGTGTTCCCTGCAAGAGGCACTGGGATGAGAAAAAATAATTAGTAATCCAGGCACTGCTGTTCTGATGAGACACCTGCAGCATAATCATCCAAATCAAATATTTGGCTCAGCTTCTTCAAATGATATATCTCTTCCTGCAACTGCTGAATGGCAGCTTAGCCGAGCTTGTACTGAAATGAAAAACATATTAAAGGAAGGAAGATCCTGCCGGCTCTGTTTTGCCATAGTCTGTCCAAGTATCTTTAAGGCACAAACCCTATGACATATTATCAGATCCTTCCAATCCCATCGGCCAAAAAGGGACAACTGCAGGAATGGAAAGAGACAATTTAATGTACTTGAATGATCTGGGAGTGGATAGTAGCACCACTAAGGATACATCCCTTTGCATTCTTTAAGAATCATCAGTGTCTCACATAGAAGCTGGCAACTTTCTGAGTCATTTGGAGGAGACTTGAATTTACCATGTAGCAATCTATCCTCATTATTCCAAGAGGGAGAAACTGTTTTCCAGTCCTCACAGTTTTGAAGAGTTGTAAACCAAGGACTAGAATACTGCACTCCTATTGCCTCTTCAGTGTTTTGCCAACTATATATCACACTACCATTTGATATATATCACATTCCTGGTACATATAATTGTATAGAATAATTCTGTGTTCTTTCTGTTTATCTGTCTGCTTTTGTTTTGGGGTCACACCTGGTGTTGCTCAGGACTTGATCCTAGCTCTTTGCTCAAGGGTAACTCTTAAAAATGCTCTGGAATCATGTGTGGTGCCAGGGATCTAACCCACATCAGCTACACACAGGAAAGTGCCTTATCTGCTATATTATCTCCCTGCTCCATATCTTCTATCATATCATTTATTCAGCACAGTTTCTATCTTGTTTGTTGCACTCATATATCTTTTAATTTAAATAACACTTTAGAATTAAGAGTCATGGAGAATATTCTAACTTAGCCCACCTTGCAACCTATCAGTTCAGTTAATTTCTTGGTTTGAAATTTTCCTAGGCTACAAGGAAACATTATGAGAACAAAAATTCCAGGGAGGGAGAGGGAAAGCAAGAAGAGGATGTTTAGAAATAAGAGAGGGACAAGGATATGGGATCTTTGACTCATCTGTGTAGGTGTCTACATATCTAAACCATTAGACCCAACACTAAGCAGAAATAAGGCCTAGAATACAATTATTAAATTTAAAAATATGTGTCAAAATGTCCATTTGGAGAGTAAGAGGTTACCTAGAGTCATTGGTGAAGGGATATATTGAGGTTTATTTCTTCGGTGGGGGGGGGGGTCACACCTGGCAATTCACAGGGGTTACTCCTGGTTCTGCACTCAGGAATTATTCCTGGCGATGCTCAGGGGACAATATGGGATGCTGAGAATCAAACCCGGGTTAGCTGTGTGCAAGGCAAATGCCCTACCCGTTGTGCTATCACTCCAGCCCATGAAGGGATGTATTGAAATGGAAAACAGTGTATACCTGAAATCCTGTTGTCAACAACTTTGTGATTTTGATGTCTAAATAAAAATTTTAAAAAATCAATCAATAAAAGTTTAATTCTATTCCCCCAAGAGGGAAAAAATATTTATAAACAGAGTTAATAAATATTCTCTTTGTTTGAGTCAGTAAATTAATGATGTGAACTATACACGGAGAGCTTGAGATTTTCAATGAGGCTACCTTCCCCTTTAAAATAAGCTATAACTCTTGCTTAACATCTTTTATGGGCCTAACCAAATTAAAGTGAGATATTTTAGTTTAAGGAGTTTTTCCATCATGCATCTCTCCCACCAGAATGAGCACTTCCATATGACCAGTACTCAGCATTTATTCTATAAATATTTACAGAAAATTAGAATAACTTAGAAAGATTTAGGGAACACCTAATTTAGTGGGGGTGAGGCAGTTCGGAATGGTGTAATCCACATCCTACCCATTTTACAGATGAATAAACAGAAACTCAGAACTTATGCATTAAAATATCTGTCACAATTAGTTGAACCATTTGTTGCTGCAGATTTGCCTTTCTTTGAAGAAGTGTGGACTATACAATTAGTGCCCTAACCATCAGAGGTCTTCAGTGTCACAGCTCTGTGTTTTATAGCTTATGTAACAACACCAACAGCAACTTCCACATCTGACACAGCAGCTTTAGCAATTATACAACTACGCCAGAAGATTGAAAGACCCCTGCCTGCCCCCTCCAGCATGCTGTGATCTCTGCTGATATTGCTGACTTCCCCTGCTATTGGATCAATTATACCCTATGTAAATCAGTGTGGAACTGACCCTCAAGATCATACATATCTCATGCAAATAAGGATTTGTACAGTGACCAATTGGACCGTATAGGTAAGGGACTAACCAGGGGTTTTGATTACTAGTCCCTCTTTTCTCACTTCCTCCAAAACCCATTTGTTCAAGGCATTTATTGAGCATTTACACTACGCTCAATGAACTAGACAAGACAATGATTATAGATTATAGACTATAGAATAGTTAAATGTCATAGGACATGAAGGGAAGAAAAGACAAATAGATAATTACAATTTAATTATGTGACAGGATGAAGTTGCCTGTAATGCTCCACTTAAAGAAATTAGGATAAACTTCAGAGATGAAATCTGAGCTATGTACTTGATGATAGACTGAGCTTATCTATTAAAAAGGAGAGTGATTCTAGTTAGAGAGAAGAACATTTATAAAAACACGGAACCGTAGAGCACAAAAGGATCAGGGAAGAGTAAACTACTGTTTTACAAACATAAGCAAACCAGCAGGAGATGGGAGAACAGACGGAAGCACAGGATAAGATATTTTAAAACCCTATTCACCTTGTTAAAGATTTGGACTTCAGTCCGTATTCCTCAAACTTTACTGAGCATAGAAATCACTCAGGAGTCTTACTAAAATGCATATTCTGTCTAAGGAAGATTGAGTAAACACTAAGATTCTGACGCTCTAACAAGTACCAAGGCGTTTTCAATACTCTTGGGTTTTGGTCCACCCCTTTAGCAAAAGGCACACAAAAACAGGATGTCGACCAAGTTGTCCATGTGCAGTACTGGTTATCAAAGTGAGCTCCCCTCTTTTTCTCTTTAGCTTTTGGGTCTCACCTAAACAGCCAGGAGCTACTCCAGACACATTGCTCAGTGTGGTGTTCCTGATTTTTGGAGGTGCTAGAAGATGCCATATATTCAACCCAGGCCTCCCACATGCAAAGTAGCACACATTTACTTGTTTGAGGTATCTCCCTAGCCCACGATTTCCTAATATTTTTGAGTGGTGTCACACCCAGCAATGCTCAGGGTTATTCCTGGCTCTGCACTCAGAAATCACTCCTGGCAGTGCTCAGGGGACCATATGGGATGCTGGGGATAGAACCTCAGTCAGCCATGTGCAAGGCAATGCCCTCCCCGCTTTGCTATTGCTCCAGCCCCACTTCCCTCATTTTTAACCACACCCTCAAGCTTAGTGAATGAGAAATAACGAATTCCAGTACTCAGGGTTTTAAAAGTCCCCATGGTGATTGATAACTGAAATTTTTCATTAAAACTGGAGCACTACAAGATGAACCCCAGCAGGTAGGGTGTTTGCCTTGCATGCGGTCAGCCCAGGTTTGATTACTCTGTCCCTCTTGGAGAGCCTGGCAAGCTACCAAGAGTATCCCGCCCGCACAGCAGAGCCCAGCAAGCCACCTGTGGCATATTTGATATGTCAAAAACAGTAACAATAAGTCTTACAATGGAGATGTTACTGGTACCCGCTCGAGCAAATCGATGAACAATGGGACGACAGTGATACAGTGCAGTGCTACAAGATGAACCCAACATGATCAGATTTACTTTTAGGTTTTGGAAGGGATGGGAGCTGTGTTGGGCCACAGTGGGCTGTGGGCTTTCTCCTGCCTCTGCTCACGGATTACTTGCGATCACTCCTACCAGGGCCCGGGAACTATATACAGTGCTGTGGGTCCAAACTGAGTTAGCTGCATGCAAACTAAGTGCCTACCCACTGTATTATCATTCCAATCCCTATTTAGATTTAATTTATAGGAAAGTCATGCAGGTATGACATACCAGATTTCCAATCCAGTCTTCCTTTCAATACAACTACCCAAATTTATGCACAGATTTTTCAGTTACAGTGCTTTAGATTCAAGAATATTCTGAGATTTCAAAATGACAGCTTTAATGAGGAATAAATTTTCTCTTGTAACATTCAGAATCATCTTTATGATTACAAATAGCATGAATTACCCTGTGTTTGATGACATCTTTAAGTGTTGGTAATTAACTGCACATTTAATGCTTATGAGTAGAGAATTAACACCGCGTCTATTCAAAAGTCAAAGTTGACCCCAACCAATTGATTTTTAAATGATGTGGAAACAATACATGCATTTTTATTATACAGCCATCAGGTACATCTGAAGTATAAAATGAATAATTGAAATATTCCATCAATGTTTGTATTTCTGCACAGGAAAAATTCCAATTTTTATTTATCAGAAATCATATGTTAATTTAATAATTTTAAAAGATTCAGACTTTAAAAAAATTGTTGTCACTGAGGACTGGAAAGATAGTACAAGGGTGATGGTACATTCCTTGAATGCAGGCAACCTTGGTTTGACCCCCCCCCACACACCACCACATGGTCCTCCAAACATCATTGCATACCTTGTGAGACCCCATGTACTTCTGGGGTGGTGTGTCTGGAAAGTCCCTAGAACCATAGAAATTGAATGCATCAAGCTCAGACCCTCATATTAGACCAGAGTTTTCTTACCTCAAGTGTAAAATACCTATATGGAGAGACAGTACAATGGGTAAGATGCTTGTCTTGCATGAGGTTGACCCAGGTTTACTCCCCATAATCTCATATGGCACCCTGAGTTCACCAGAAATCATCCCTGACTGCAAAGCCAGGAGTCTCATACCTTGAGAACAGCAACATGTGACCCCCAAACAAAACAAAATAATGCTTCCAACAATTGAGTTGCATAAATGAATGGATGGGCCAATAAATAAATTAATAAAAAGGTAACAAACAAGAATAAACAAAGAAAATAAAAAATAAATAAGACTAAATTTGTTAGGGAATATAAACGAATAACTTTTCTTATATAAGCTCTTAGTGCACACTAACATCAATAAGAAAGCATCAACGTCCTCACTTTGAATTAATAAATCTGAGTCTATGTGGTAGTATCTAGACATCCATCTTAATAGCTTTTTCTCAGGTACTAATCACTTTATATCTTGTAAGTTACGAGATTTCAGCTTTCATTAATAGTGAATTTTAATATTTTAAATTGTAAATAATAATGTTTTCAAATCTGTTAGAGGTCTTAAAAATCTAGCCTGACATTCTGGCCATCACTGGTCTATATAAGACAAGAATGTCCAAACATCACAACACCACTAGAAGTCAGGACCATATAAAGACTGCATGAAGATGATAATCAGACCCAAGACAGTAAATTAGAAGATCCTCATGTGGAAAATCCTTCTCTGACAATATAGAATGTGACAATTCTAGAAAGAGCACCCTGAGTCCCGTATTAAGATGCCAGTGGCCACAAAAGTATACCTCACCAAAGCATTTATTTGCTGTCACACAGACCCACACTAAAAGTAGTTTTCCAGACCAGGAGATGGGGTGCTGACTGTTTGAGAAGCAGTAAGTGTGGATGACACACATACTTTTTTTAATTGCTTCACAAAGCATTGTGAGGTTTTTGCTTGGATCTAGAAACAATTGCAGGACTTCCATTTCAGCTGTGACTAGAAGACAGACCAGATGGAATGTTGTTGACTATGTGGTTGAGAATATTTTTCATTTGAAAATAGAAACTGTTGGGTGTGTCATCTGTAGGGTAACATGGGAACACATTTTTCTTCATTCTCTTCAGCCAACCATGCAGAAACACCTGTTTTGTATCTTGAAATCATTTGCAACTGCTACCTAAGAAATAAGTATGGCAACAGTATCATTAAGTCAGTTTTAAAATTTCATATTTCTGGGCATTAAAAAACAATAAAACTTGGCGTGTTCTTAGCTTCCACCGATAGAAGCCCAGAGATTTGGACAACAAAACATCCCTGGTTTTTCTGTAGGCAAAGGTGATGAATTGTCCCAATTTCTTTTTTTTTTCTTTTGCTTTTTTTGGGTCACACCTGGCGATGCGCAGGGGTTACTCCTGACTCTGCACTCAGGAATCACCCCTGGCAGTGCTCAGGGGACCATATGGGATGCTGGGAATCGAACCCAGGTTGGCCGAGTGCAAGGAAAATGCCCTATGCGCTGTGCTATCGCTCCAACCCCAGTCTCAGTTTCTTGAGACCACAATACTCCCTGAAATCAGAGAATTTAAGTGATAAAACCAGAAAAGGTAATTGCACTCCAAAACAAGTTAGTCACTTCTTATAAATTTTATAATAATTTCTGAATCACGTTACCTGCTGATAGAATTTGTTTTCAAGATTCCTACCTGGACATTTAATGTACACTCACTCGTTGCATTGTCAGGTATAATGCCTCACTTGTGAAAGTTATCCCAGAACAAACACCTTCCTAGAAGACATAGAATTCCATCATATGAGAATGGCTCCAGAAAACATTTGTACCCAGAAGGGCCCAAGGCCCTTGGACACAGACACTGCTCTAAAAGAGCAATGAAAAATTTCTCTCATGCCCCGAGTCATAGTAGCCCACTCCCAAGGCTGGAGAGAATATTATAGAATATTATTCTCCATTACTTGAAAGAATGCCTATGGAAATTAAAATTTAATGAGCTTCAAATTTTAAAGTATATACATATATATGACATTGTAAATAATTTTTGGGAAACCAAATTGAAATATTTTAATTGAGTATTTTGTAAACTACAGGAGCACCCTGACCCAATGATTTCTAACAATACTTCACGAAGACTATTGTTTGTCAAACATTAATGTAAATTGGAATCACCTGGGGAGCTTGTTAACCTGAAAACTAGTATGCTAGCACGCAAAGATGCTGTGGTCCATGATTCTTCATATCTAACATGCTGCAGGGTGATATGTGGGCAGCCATAAGCCACATCCCGAGTGGTAAGGTCAGAATTTTTGGTTTATTTATTTGGTTTGGTTTATTTTTAATTTTTTATTTGGTTCAGGGACCACACTCAGCTGTGCTCTGGGCTTACTCCTGGCTATGTGCTCAAGAATCACTCCTGGTGTTGCTTCGAAAACCACGTGTGGTGCTAGGAATCATTTGAGGTGTCAGGTACTGAACCTGAGTTTGCTGTGTGCAAAGCAGCCTTAATCACTGCACAATCTCTTGCCCACAGTCGGAGTCTTTCAGAGGATTTCCATGAGACCCGTGGAGCAACCAGACTTCCAACTCTTCTTCATAGACCTCTCAACTGAAAAGGCTATTCTTATTTATGCAGAATTATCACATAGAATTTATTTGAAAGTGTGTTCCATGGCTGAAACATGAAAAAAAAAAAAAAGGCAAGGCCAAGGGCATTAAAGGAGGCACTTTACTAAGGAAACAAATAATCATTTGTGAGCATGACTGTGTTTCCTGACACTTTTCTATTCTATACTCATGTTCTTTTAGATTGGCTCTGATTACTACCTGAGAGACTAACATCTCCTTACCTGCTCTCTGAGGTAAGAATTCTGGCATGGACTCTACATCAAATAATGCACAGTCTGTACTTTAATTAAAAAAGAAAGGGAGAAACAACTCCCTCTCTGAAGCACAGAGCTACAAAAGAAAAGTTTCCATAGAGGGTGTCCCTGTCGACCCCCAACTAAATGATGATTTTCATTTGTAGAACCTTCCACTTGACCCAAGAAAGTAGAAACAAGAACAGATGTTCAGTAGGTTTATGCCTCCGACCAATTTCCGGGGGTGGGCAACTAGCAAAAGTAAGTGGATATGACCCAACTTAATTAGAGAATGTTTCAATATCCAAATGAAATAGAACCGTTCCTGGAGAAGAGTTCCTTCGGAGCAGGATTCTAGAAGAAGTTTAAGGCATCTTGAAAGGTTAAAATATCCTTTGCGCACACACACACACACACACACACACACACACACACACACACACAAATTCTGATTTATCTTAGGCAAAGAACCATTATGGGTTCAAAGATACCCAGATTCTCTTGCTAGAGCAATATTACCTAAGGTTTTATTTGATTTAATTATTCATAATGTAACTTAATGCTTTTTATTGTATTACTTTGGGACTACATTAATATTTTTAAAGGGCACAGCAAGGTAGATCAGTAATAGCTCAGTACTTCAAAAAACAAATTTTTTAACTCACACTTAAAAGTTGCCTATTTGGGCCAGCGAGAAAACTCAAAAACCTGGAGTATATATTTTGCAAGTGGGGAAGCCCTAATTTGATCCAATGTACCACAGGTTTCTCCAGGCTCTCTTGAGACAAACCTCTGAACACCAAGTCTGGAGTAACCCATGGAAACTGCCAGATGTGTCCCTAAAGCAAAGGGGAATAAAGCAAAAACAAAAGTCGCCTGCAGTCTTTGCCTTTCAAACATAGGCCAGAGTCCATTCAAATGGAAATACAGTGGTTAATGAAGAAAAATAGGTATAGATAGGCAGGAACTGAGAGAATTATGAAAATTAATGTTACATGGGTTCTGGAAATGAAACTTCCTTGCATAATTTTAGATTGGTATCTGCTTGGAGAGGCAAATGAATTTAGCCACACATGATGTGAAGAGAACCGAGCATTGAAAGGAAGGCTGATCCCTTGTGTTACTGCAGCTTCTCTGAGTCTTATGGAAACTAGGCACAGGTGCTATGCCCTACTTTTGCATTTAAATCTGGTTCTGGTGCCTACAAAGGTGAACTTGAGTCATTTCTTCTAGTCTCCTCTTTTCCCCTTTTTTTCTTCCTTCCTTCTTTCTTTTGTTTGTTTTTAGCCAGATCCTGAGGTGCATGGGGTTACTCCTCCAGACCCCAAGTATTTAAAATTTTAGAATTCCAGGAGTGCGAAGCATCTCATACTATGCATAACAAGCAATAGAAAATTATTTAACATCTGCCTCTGGAGCAGGCTTGGGTGGTGGTGAGAAAATTCAAAATAATGGTGATGGAAAGGTTATAATGGCAGTGGGATTGATGTTGAAATACTGAGTGCAAACAGTTACCGTGAACAACTTTATAAAAATAAAATTAAAAATAAGAAAAAGAAAAGAGAAGAGAGAGACAGAGACACAGAGAGAGACAGAGACAGAGAGACAGCGAAAATAGTTGACAAATTGTGGCCTTTGTGTTTTCCATGACAGGACAAAGATCTCACTGATGAAATCTCACAAATAAGAAGGCATGGGTTCGATAGTGCTTTCTAGGAGGCACCTAATTTCTTAAATTGAATTGGTAAATTCTGGGACTGGCAAGATAATGAGGGTGTTGCCTTGCACATAGCTGACCTGGGTTCCATTCCTTGCACCCCTTATGGTTCCCCAAGCCTGGAGTGATCTTTGAGCACAGTTCCAGGAGCACTGCCAAATGTGCCCCTCTCCCCCAATGGGATTTTATTTTGTTTTGTTTTTAAGAATTCTGATGTGTGGTGGAGGCTGGAGTCTTAGTTTTCTCAGGCAGCGTTCCTTAAGTTGTCTCGTTGGTGCGGACAGGTGAAGTGGACAGTGTTGGAAGACACTGCTGCGAGCAGCTGAGGGGCAGGCCTGCTGAGACCTGAGATCTCTAAACCGTGATGTAGAGTCTGTCTCAGATTCTCCCTGTTTGAGCAGACAGGAAGATAAGACACATGAGCACCCCATGCCCTTGTCATTTGTGAGAGCAGTTCCAAAGCTTTCACTTCCCAGCTTGCCCTGAACATGTCACAGCATGCTCAGGAGAAGGAAGTCAGAGAGTTGGCACAGTCAGGGGAGCAGGGAGTGCTGAGGAAACAGGGTAAGACACCCACACCTTCCTTGGTATGCATGAGCACTTAGAGATGGAAATCTTACTGGGAAGGAAATCATTAGCAATAATTTTTTTCTTTTTGGTCGTGACACCCAGCAATGTACAGGGGTTACTCCTGGGAGTAACTTGGGAGGTGCTCCTGGTAGTGCTCAGGGGACCACATGGGATGCTGGGAATCGAAACCAGATCGACCATGTACAAGGCAAACGCCCTACCCACTGTGCTATCACTCCAGCCCCCATTGGGAACAATTACTGATCAAATTTCTGTACTCAGAGTATTATTTTAGGCTTTTCCATTTGATTCTAACATGCCTATGATATTAGGTAATATTATATCCATTTCATGGATAAGAAAATTGAGGCTGAGAGGATTAAGAAACTTAAGCAAATTTTCCCCAGAGGGTAAACGGAACTATTCTTAGTATAGTAGACAGGCTGTCTCTAAGAGCCCTCATTTGTATCGACTTGTTTTCCTTCTTCTCACTATGACTCATGAACGATTAAAAACATATATGAGGCAATACAAGGATATATCATTGCTTCAAAATGTATACTCTGGAGACTCTTCCTGCAGAAATAATATTTCACCTAGATTTCTTTAGTATAGACATGAGGAAGATGTGCACAATACACCATTAAGTAGGAAACATCTGAAAAACAGTACTCTGGCTTAAGAGATGTATAGCAGGAAAGGCATTTGCCTTATACACAGCCAACCAAGGTTTGATCTCTGGCAACAAATATGATTCTCTGAGCACTGCCAGAATTTTTTCCCTGCAAAGGCAAGAGTGAACCCAAAACAATATCTGGTGTGGCCCCCCCAAATCAGACAAAACAACACACACACAGCACTTCTGGTGTGACACCAATTTTGAAATTATGTATGCATAAAATGCGCAGATACAAAGGGTATGTATCACTTAAAATATTCCCAGGGTTTGGGCTGGCAAGCTAGTGCAAGAGGTAGGAGCTTGCCTTGCACACAACAGACCTCAGTTGCATCCCAGCACTGCCTAGAGTGACCCCTCAACACAGACCTGGGAATAAGTGGAGTGTGGGCTGGATGTAACTCAAACATCACTGCCCATCCATACACACATT
Organism: Sorex araneus; assembly: GCF_027595985.1. NCBI lineage: Eukaryota > Metazoa > Chordata > Mammalia > Eulipotyphla > Soricidae > Sorex > Sorex araneus. The sequence continues at coordinate 86,660,678 of NC_073302.1, read as the reverse complement.
TTGAAAAGGGTTGATTACCATGATTGCCATTTGCTAAGATTCTGGGAAAACATTAGTTATACTTTCTTTTTCTGTTCCTATGATAAACATGTTTTCTCTGTGTATGTCTCTCTGTGTGTATGTGTGTGTGTTACCCTCAAAGAACATGTAAGATTGGATAAAGTACATTGTAACCTCTGAAACTAAGAAATCTCATCTCTCAACCTAACAGTCAAGAGAACAATGAGAATAATGCTATAGAAGAATTTGTTGTTAGGAAGACTGGAATTCTTACAATATGATCCAGCTATTCCGCTTTGGGGCATCTACCTCCAGGACATAAAAATACGCTCTCCAAAGGACATGTGCACACCATTACTCATGGATGCACTCAGTACAATAGCTAAGATATGGAACTAACCGAAGTGCTTAAGGACAATGAATGGGTTTTGAATATATGGGATATATACACAATGGTATACTACGCCACTGAAAGGGATGATGAAATCTTGCAGCATGAATGGAACCGGAAGATGTGTTGAGTGTAGTGAAAGAGAAGAAAAACAGAGGGTGATCACTGATCTATGGTACATAGTCTACTGAATTATGAAGTATACTGTAATACAGGATGATGCTTAGATCACCCTTGACCCCAGTGTTCAGAGAAGAGAACAGAGAAGGGAAAAATCAAGTTTAGGGCTTGGGGAAAGAAGAGAACAGAAAATAATGGGTGAACAGGCATCACTGTTTCAGTTATACTGGTGATATGGGTGAGTGAGTAGCATATACCCAAAACACAGACTCAACAACACTGAAAACATGAGGTCTAAACTGCTACCACTGGAACTTTGTAATGTGCCTGTCAAGTTGATGGGGCGGGGGGGGGGGGGGAGGTGAGGTAGGGATTGTCTGGGGAAGGAATATGGGAAAACTGGCAGAGAGAAATTGACGCTGCTGGTCTAATTGGTGTTGAAATATTATATGCCTAAAATGTAACTATTAATAACTGTAACTCACAGTGCTTTAATTTAAAAAAAATGAAGAAAAAAACTATCAGAGTTCTTGACTTTGTTCTGCTATTTGTTAGCTTGATATTTTGATATCTTGAAAACAATTTTTATTTGTTTTTCATTTATTTTTATTGTGGGACATGTTAGGCTCTTCTCAGGACTTACTCCAACCTCCGTACTCAAGAATCTCTCCTTGCTGTGCTCTGGGGACCAGAGGTTGAACTCAGATCAGCCTCGTGCAAGGCAACTACCCCATGCCTACTGTATTAGCTCTGTGCTCCCAATAATTTGACCTCTTTTTTTATTGTTTAGGGTTTTTTTAGGGCCACACCCAGCAATATTCAGGGCTTACTCCTGGGTCTGTACTAAGCAATCATTCCACGGAACATGTAAGATACTGGGGAGCAAGCCAGGCTCAGCTGCATACAAAGGCAGAGCTGTCCCTGCTGTACTATCACTCCTGTCCTGTTTCAACCTCTTGACCCCAATTACTTCCCCATTACACTATACTGGTTGGATATTGTATTATCAAACCCTCTGAAAGTTGTCTTTACTCAGACATAGTAGGGCAATAAAGTACAATGTTCTGAAACTAAGAGGCACAGCAACCTCTTATTCTGTATTAGAACAGATCCTGGCAGGCAAGATTAGAGCAAAAGAAAGCGTTAGTGCCTGCGTGGGCTACACTAGCAGAGGCAGGACACCGAGTAACAGGGCAGTTTCTGTTTTCCATGCGGCCAGACCAGCTGCCTAACTGCAACGGACCCTGAACTGCAGCCTGGTCTGAGTTGGTCTCCCGTCATGAGAAGCAGAAACTGCCAGGAGAGAGAATCTTAGGGGTGAATTTATTTCTGAAGAATTATGAAATAACGAGGCAGTAACTGTTGTGGTAATTCCATGGGAAGCTGTTATTGTTCTTGATAACGCTGACTCTTGGAGGCCTCAGATGAAAAATCTTTCTGCCTTTGACTCAGAGAGGGCTTTGTGTGCCGGCTGCCTTTCTTTTCCTGTTTTTTTTCCCCCCCTAGCTATGGCTGCTGCACTGCTGCTGCTATTTGTTTTTGTAATTGTTCTTTGCAGGCCTTGGGCGAGAAAGCTGTTCTAATTGTGCAAATCACAAAGCAGCTGTATCATAGGAATAAGCCCGAGTAATCTGTTCAACCATTTGACTGAACTTTCAAACTAGCTAGGAGCACTTCCCCGTCTCCTAGGAGGCGAGCTTCTGGGGAGGGACATAAAGCAAGTGCCAAATGAGATGTGGGAGCAGTGGTGTTGTAGCGTCAGAGATTTGATGGTGGGTCGTCAGAGACAGGCCGAGGGCATGATTGACAATGGGCTGAAGCAGACCCCAAGTCAGTCCTATATTTCATTCCAATGAGGTTCCACCTGAGCTTGGTTGTTCCTTGCCAGTCAGCGCTGGGCTCATATTGCTCTTAGCAATCTACTACAACTGCAGTTACAGGGCAAGTGACAAGGAACTTGCTAAATAAATTATTTTCCTGTTTTCTTAGAATTCTAGCTGAGCCCAAAGAGATACCAGTCCCTGTATTATCCACCTATGTGGGGACAAGCTGCTCTGACTCAGGTCAATCTTTACCTCCAAAAGAAATTTTGACATTGAGGAGGTTAACCAGAGTGAGTGGGCTTCAAAGAACATTGTATTCTAATAGGAAACTCAGTAGAACATGAGGCAATGGGATGCTTTCCACTGCTTCAGTCACTAAATAAATTTGAATTGAGTCCCTGGTAGAGTAAGATATTGGGACTGAGAAGTTGCTTTAATCGAAGGTGAGGAGGGTTCCCTGACATGCACTGGAAAGTGACAAAGGATAACACTTGTCTGTAGGGTTACCCATATGGCTATAAAAATACAGGGATAAAGATCTTCTTGGGAGCCAGTAAGACCATTAATATTTGAATAAATTATTGTGGAGGTTACATGAGCAAGAATTTTCTTTTTTTCTCTCTTTTCAATATTTTATTTTAGTCACCGTGACTTAAAATTTTACAATACTGACTAATACTTAAGTTTCATGCATATTGGTTATTTTTTTAAAAAAATTAATGAATCACCATGAGATACAGTTATAGACTTACAAAGTTTTGTGATTACATTTCAGTCATACAATGATTGAGTACCCATCCCTCCACCAAGTGCCCATTTTCCACCACTAATGTCCCCAGCATCCCTCCTGCCACCCTCACCCCTTCCCACCCCCTGCCTCTGTGGCAGGCACATTCCCTTTTTACTCTGTCTTTCCTTTTGGGTGTTATGGTTTTTGATACAGGTACTAAGTGGCCATCGTCTTTGGTCCACAGTCTACATTCAGCACGCATCTCCCATCCTAAGCAGGGACTCCAACCATTATTATCCCAGCTGCCTTTTCCCCCAGCATGTGATGTTGGCTTCCAAGCCGTGGACTGATCCTCCTGACTGCATTCATTGGGGGAATATAAAGTAGCATAATGGGAGACTAACATTCAGGGATAGTAGAGATAAGGGCCAGGTAAGAATTTTCTTGAAAGAGTTCCAAGAGCAGTAGCACCTGTGACTAGGGCAGGAGTCACTCTGAACATTGCAGGGTCATCTGATCTTTCCCCCAGTCATGATCCTCCCTTTCAAAGAAACTGTTCATGAGATGCTGAAGAGACAGAACAATGGGGAGGGCATTGGCCTTGCACCTGGGCAATCTGGATTTGACCTCTGGAGTCCCAGAATAACCCCTGAGCATCACAGATGTGGTCCAGCCACCCCCCACCCCCAAATATAAAAAATGTAATGTTCATGAAGCCAAGGTGATAAACCCACCTAAAGACCCTGATTCTTTATCACCAGAGGATTTCAAACTTATTTGGCCTATGGCCCTCTTTTCAGAAAATAATTACAGGCTAGCCCTCAAAAATCTATCTTCTTTAAGCAAAAAAACTAGAAACTGCCTCTTAATTATACCTGAGACTTTCATTCTAGTACCACCTTTGGGAAGAGAGAATTTCTAGAAGGTGATGTGGGCCATTGGGGTTCCAGACCCCTTCTGAAATGCCCCCAACTTGTCTGCTCACATACAGATTCCATCACTATGTGCATGTGCCTAGATCCATGAGTTAATCAAGAGCATTTTCTAACCCCAGTCGAGGCTCCTCTCCATGGGCCACTAGGCTGGAACTGCAAGCATTGTGAGGGCCACTAGGAGCCTGGGGTTCCCTTGGGGGTCACGGCTGCAAGTTCAGCAGAGTCCCAAGGGCCACCTGCTGCTAAGACTGCCTGCTTCTGGCTGATGCCACTGAGGCAGGAGCTCTGGGGTTGGGGAACACAGTCCTCTACACGGTTGGCAGCCTTGTGGTTCCTGATGGCCCCAAAGATGACAACCTGTCATTCAATTAAGATTTTAGGGCAGCTGATGGGAGAGCCAGGATCAATTACCTGCTGCCTCAGAGAGAAGAAGTTCAAATGCTAAATGCAGTACATTGTGCCTGAGCCCAGCTCCAGACCCACAACTCAGTGGATAGCACCGGGGTGAAGGGCAGTGGTCATTAGCACTCAGAGTTCAGCTCAGCCTAGTTCCTTCTGTTGAATCATTTTTTCCCAGAGAACTTTTAACCTTTTCCTGCTGGCCTCTGTGTGATGAAAGTCCCTACCCAGAGTTCAAATGTTTGTCCTGGTCACTGTTCCAGAGCAGAAGAAAAACCAACAGAGAGAATAAACCAGGATGGTAGAGTCCAAACAAAGCAAATGTCTTTGTAAAGTTTTGACTTTCACATATTCAGTTTGGGAGAAGTCAGTTTCATTAAATAGGATGGTGGGAGAGTGGGGCCAGTGCAAGAAGAATAAATGGGCTTGTGGAGGGGGAAAAGGCCCCTGACTTCTTCCTGACCCCATAGTTGTGCCATAGTTGTGTTTATGCAGATGTATGAAAGCTGAAAAGCTTCAGACATTCTCTTGAGAATGTTGCAGAGAAAGACTCCCTTGCAGCCAGCCTCACACCTAGTTGAAAATAGCCTGGACGGAGCCAGAGATCTTTTGCCACTTGCACTGGACCATTGGACTTTTGTGGTATTTTGGAGTGTGAAGCCCAGTCTTCCATGACAATAGACAGTGGCTTATGGTTCGCCTAAAGAGCAAGCAGGAGAACTTCAAGAGGACAGTTCTGGGAGGTGTGGAGATCCAAACATCAGCAGCTGCCCTACTGACCCACCCACTCTACTGACTCACAACTCAATCTCCTACGAGTTGCAGTCAAGCCTCTAAAATTCATAGATACGCCAGTCTCCTGGCTGAAAACTCAGGTGTGTTCTCCCGAGGAGGTCACAAGCACAATCTAACCCCTGTCAAAGCCCTAACAGCTACTCTCACACCCCACAGTTGTCCCCAAGCCAATGGCCCAACTCCATTGCCCCACAATTAACCTCTGTAGAAACATCAAACTTTGAAAATTCCAAGTACAGCCATTTTTAAACTGAGAATTCTGTGATCTTCTCAGGGTTGGGGTGGGTAGCCACCCATAAACCCCCTCCCCATACTTCTGGAAGCCCCAGCAATCAGGCCCATAGTGCACAGCTACAGCCATGTTGACTTGTCCAACAACTCAGATCTATAGATCCTGAGGTTTCTACATGTACAGCCACAAAAGTGGTCACACAACAATTCCAATTTTCACAATACTGGCATCCCAGTAGGAGCACACCAAATTAGATAGGAAAGCAACATAATGGCCAACTAAGCTCAACAAACAAAAACAATGACACAGAGGACTCAACTAACAGCAAGGGCAAGGATGTCCACCACATATGTACAAGATCTCTTGGGATACTCAAGGTGAAAGAGACCAACTTAAAGCCAAATTCCGAGGTGTGTGACAACTTTGTGTGCAACCCTACTTGACGCTCAGGTTATTATGAAGTTGTTAAGGAATAAGTTTGAAATACATTACATTGAATAACTTTTAGTTTGACTTACCATTTTGATTTATTTTTAATTTTTTTATTTTTAAATGAGTCACTGAGAAGTACAGTTACAGACTTACAAACTTTCATGCTTGTATTTCAGTCATACAATGATCAAGTACCCATCCTTCCACCAGTGCCCATTCTCCACCACCAATGGTCCAAGTATCTCTCCCACCATCCCAGCCATCTTTAAATGTGCCTAAAGAGTTAAAATTTGAGGAGCTTCTGTTTATACTCTATCTAGAGCCCCACCAAAATCAGGACTGTACTGAAGGACTGTCTACATGGTGATTGAATTCCACAGAAATCATCCGGGAGGTCAAAGTGTAAATGAACACGGGGAAAAAAGCATATCAAAATCATGGAATACAGATCACAAGTCCCTAGAGCCAGAAAGAAGATAGAGAAAGTTTTGGGGAGAGATTAGATATGAAGTGGTAAGGGGAAATGAAAGAGCTACGGAGGCCATAAAGAACCAAACAAATTTTGAATATATTATAGTTAGAATTTGTGCAAATGACTTATTAGAGGGCATTCACAACCAAGAGCAAATCAAAATCACAACCCTGCAAAAACACACAAATAAGACATTCTGAATTCTCTTTCCCACTTAATCTTAGGTAAAGGGGTTCATGAGACTTAGAAAAACCACATCGCATTCATTTTGCAAAGTATTTTTTAGAACCTGGGTTTGAATAAAGACAAGCTTTTCTTTAGATAAGATATTGAAGCTTGATTTAATTGAACTTTTAAACCGAATCCTGAATCTGAGGATTTTTAAATATCTGAAAAGGGATTGGAAAACTATGATCTGCTGTGATATTTTCAGGACACAATAAAGCTAGGGCTAAGAGTGGGTATTTGAATAGTGATTTCTGGGGGGAGGCATCACATCCAGCGATGCACAGGGGTTACTCCTGGCTCTGTACTCAGGAATCACTCCTGGTGGTGCTCCGGGGACCATATGGGATGCTGGGAATTGAACCAAGGTTGGCTGCTTGCAAGGCAAATGCCCTGTGCTATCATTCCAGCCCCTTGAATAGTCATTGAGTGTAGGATAACATAGCCTCAGGTAGTTTAGGTTTATTGGGTTACTCCCGTTACAGTGCTCCTATTCCTCTTTATTTGTAGCTTCTTTCTTAGTGTTCTGTTGACTTGTAAATAATGTTTTTCTCTTCTCCTTGAGTCCTTTGCATAGTTTATTCAGAGCAAGTCCTTTTTGTATGGACACAGGAAGACTTAACAAATGTTATGCTTTTGTAACCTGGGAGTCATTTGGCTCTACATGATATTTTCCTCCTGGGCATCTGTTCTCTTGACCTAAGCCTCAGCTGCCCTTACTTCCTAGCACCCCCAAAGCACGGTCCCAACGTGGGACAAGAAGGACCCAGGGCAAGCGGTGAATTGTGTGCTACCCTGGCATCGAGATGGGCCTGGCCAAAGTGCCTAATGCTTAACTATAAGTTAAGAGCTTGATCATGGACAAATGTTGTCATGATCCAAACAGTGATAACTAGATTCGGACCCTGCTAAGGTGAGGAATGATTAATCTGGCCTGAGTGCTGTAGTCTGAGCCTGTGGCAAGATGTTGCCAGGAGAGCTGCCTTGTAAGCCTCAATGTATCCCTTTCTATGTCCATACAAAAATAACTAGTATTAAGATGTTAATAAGTTCCTGGACTAAGGAAAAGAAAAAACCTTAAGAGTGAGGAAGGGCTTTGGAATGCCCTGCCCTCAGGAAGGGCTTTCTTATGTTGATTTTGCTACCTGGCTGGGTGTAGCCTAGAGGGCAAGGTGGGAGAGACAAGTAGAAAAGAGACAGAGAAGCCAGAAAGAGGCTGCAGTTGATCCGGAGAGAGGCTGGAGCTGGGAGTGCGGGAGATGAGACAGAGTGGCCCGGAGAGCCTGCGAGTGCACTCGCCCCTCAGCGAGCCTTAGTATTTTACAATTGAGGGCAGGAAGGAAATAACTAATTTTACCCATTTGAAGTGAACTGGAGTGATAGCACAGCAGGAGGGCATTTGCCTTGCATGTGTGCCTTGCATGCGGCCAACCGGCCAACCCGGGTTTGATTCCTCTGTCCCTCTCAGAGAGCCCGGCAACTACCGAGAATATCCTGCCCCATGGCAGAGCCTGGAAATCTACCTGTGGCATATTCGATATGCCGAAAACAGTAACAACAAGTCTCACAATGGAGACGTTACTGTGCCCACTTGAGCAAATCAATGAACAATGAGAAGACAGTGCTACAGTGCTACCCTTATGAAGTATCCTGTTGATATTAACATTCCTTTTTGTTTGTCTGTTTATGTGTTTTGGGGCCACACCTGGCAGTGCATAGAACTTACTCCTGGCTCTTCAATCAACGGTTGCTCCTAGAAGGTGCAGAAAACCTTATGAAGTGCCACAGATCAAAGTCTGGTTGGCCACTTGCCTGAGAAGTGCCCTACATGCTGTCCTGTCGCTCCAGCCTCTGCATTGACTTTTCTGATTTTCAATTTTCTCAAGCCCAATAAAATGAATTGGGCAATATCACCATCTCTAAAAATATCTTGCAAGGAACAAAGATATGAAAGTGAAGTTTCTGGCATGTTTCCTGTATCTAGCATGAGAGATATGACAACTTTCTTGTTGATATTAACAGCACTGCTATTGAAATTGTGTGCTAACAATTCAGAGTTTTACTTTGGCTCTCTTCACCCACCAATTCTTTTCTGAGTGGTACAAAAATTCCATGTATGTAGAAATTTCGAGAATTTTTTCTTCCAGAGTCTCTGCAACTCTGACAGGCAGCTAATAGATAGTGATCATTCTTTCATTGAGGGGTTTCCTCAAGAAATTGGTCAATATCCTGCACTCCTTTGTGAAATAGAAAATGACATGAGACTGACACCCAAGGATAGTAGACACAAAAGGGCCAGGAATATTGCCCCATAGTTGGAAGCCTGTCTCATGAGCTAGGGGAAAAGGCAGCTGGAATGGAGAAGGGATCACTGAGACAATGATGGTTGGAGGAATCAGTTGGGATGGGAGATGTGTGCTGAAAGTACATAAAGCACTGCATGCCAAAAGTGGACTATAGACCGAATATGATGGCCACTCAATACCTCTATTGCAAACTACAACATCCAACATGAGAGAGAACAAAAGAGAATTCCCTGCTGCAGAGGCAGGGTGGGGTGGGGGGTGTTGGGATGGGAGTGGTGGGAGGGATACTGGGAACATTGGTGGAGGAGAATGGGCACTGGTGGAGGGATGTAAATGAAATGAAAACATGAAAGTTCATAAGTTTGTAACTGTACCTCACGGTGATTCACTAATAAAAAATTTTTAAAAAAAGAAAAAAAGGAACAAACGTGATAACTTCTCAGTATCTGTATTGCAAACCATAATTCCCCAAAGTAAAGAGAGAGTATGGGGGAACTTGTTTGTCATGGAGGCAAGGGAGGGCTGGAAAGGGGGGGAGGGTGTTGGTAGTAGAGAATGTGCACTGGTGGATACATGGGTGTTTGATCACTGTATGATTAAAACTCAAACATGAAAGCTTTGTAACTGTATCTCATGGTGATCACTGTCACTGTCACTGTCATTGTCACTGTCATCCCATTGCTCATTTATTTGTTTTAGTGGGCACCAGTAACATCTCCTTTGTGAGACTTGTAGTTACTGTTTTGGGCATATCGAATACGCCATGGGTAGCTTGCCAGGCTCTGCCATAGGGACGAGATACTCTCAGTAGCTTGCCAGGCTCTCTGAAAGGGGCAGAGGAACTGAACCCAGAGGAATTGAACCCGAGTTGGCCAAGTGCAAGGCAAACACCCTACCCTCTTTGCTGTACAATATAAATAAAAAGGAATTGGTCAATATCAAGACCCGTGGGAGGAGGTCATATTCATGGAAAACCAGAGTACAAAACATAACTTTGGTACATTGCATATGTCTGCATCTCTGAGTGTTCACAAAAGCTAAGGCAGAGAAACTGACTTGCTCTGCCCCGTCCCTCCATTCCTGATCAATATCATAAAATGTAAAAGAAACCTAAATAATGTGCCTGAAACCTTACAACTGAAATCTTGACAGCTAGAAAGTTACTGCTTCATGCAGGCTGATGTCTAAAAAGGTTTTCAGTTTTCTGTAGCCAAGACAAGAGCTCTTAAGAGAGTACTTGTGATGACAGGAAGAGAAGGACAAGACAAGGAGGACAAGAAGTGACGCCTTCTGCAGGAGCATTTATTTGTCCTGAGCCCAGGAGTCAGTCCCACATGTCTGAGAATCTGAGAACCTTGCCAAGGGAGAAAAAGTCCTATTAACTTTTCCTTAGAATTCTGCAATCGTAATCAAACTTGCAGTTAAAATTGTTCCCTTGTTCAGAAGTCAATAATGAATGTTGGAGCAAGAATCCAAGGCCAGAGAGCTGGAACACAGATCAGACAATTGGCAGAGTAGGTCAGAAATTTAGTATGTCTATGAAATACTTACCTGGAATTTCCTGCCAGGGTTCATCAAGGTAAAAGACCGGTCCAGTTTGCCACAGCTGGTGGTAGAGGTGTGACAACCAGGAATGCTTCCACCCTTCATAGTTCATGGTAGAGGATTGAGCAAGCAACTTTTGGCCTGAGAGATAGATGTCCACAGATCTACAGACAGATGTCCTCTGCTAGGGACCAAAACACATGTGACCCACAAGCTAGTACTCCAATTTGCTGGTGTCTTGTTACTGCAGAAAAGGAAAAAATAAAATAGCCTGGTGGATCATTTGCAGAAAAATAATGCCTAGAAAATAAAAAGGGAGGAAATCAACCTCAGCCATGATCAAGAAAGTAAATGTGATAGTATATTGTCCAACAAACTTTTCATAAACACTATATACTGGGGATTAAATGCTAAGCAATCAAAGACAATATTATCCCTCACACTGATTGTAAATAACATAGACTGATGACTATAGTAACCACAGAACTAGAAGTTATAAGATAGGTTGACACAATATGTACTCAAGGGTGTTGTGACCGTTCACCAAGATTTTATAAGTCTAAAAGAAAATTATTTGCTGATGAAGTAAAATCGTACTGGAGACCTCAGTGCAATATGGGGATTAAATTGCAAATATGTACAGAAATGTTCAGAGGATTCAGAAAAGTACTAAGGTCTTGAAGGTCAAGTAGGGGTGGTGGTCAATGAGTTGAGAGGAAAAGATAGAAAGAAGCAGCTGTTCAGTGAGGAGGTGGAGATACACAGATATAATGACCTTTGGTGCCCAGCTAAATACAAGTCGTTGGGGCTCTTCCTTGGGAATAGGAAATAATAGATAAAGCACCCATGTTTGGGACCACTAAGAGATGATTCCTGATTGAGAAGTGTCAGTATCATTAAAGCTGGAGAAAATACAAGAAACCCAAAACAACAATGGAATAAAGAATATTAGAAGGTAATCACTCACAATCAAAGAAGTAGACTTATTTTTAAGACTCCTCGTCATGGCGTCCAGCTAAACCTTGAGTCGAAGACTTGTTTAGAAGTGTTTTATTTGGGATTTGAGGATGAAAGGATTATAAGGAAGCAGGTAAGACAGAAAGAAAAAGAATAACATTAAAGATTGTAAGGCAATAATCAAGCCACTAAGATGAGCAATTTGTCATGTAGAAGAAACTATGATGTTAACATACCAGCCTTTTGCCTCTGGATTTTAACTCCCTGGACATCCATGCCAGACAAAGATCTTCTTCAGCAGCCAGATGCAGATGCATAAGACACAGAGAGCTGAGAACTGTTCACAAAAGGTTTTTTAGCTCTCCAGGGTGGGCCAGGTTGATGTAGGCAAAAGCACTGAGTCTCTTTTATGTACCAGGCTTCACACCTGTACTTCTTAGCATCACCATGTTCCTATGGAAATTTACACAAGCTGAGGCATCAGTAGGATGTACGACCCAAGGAAGCTGACAGTGTCCACAAACAGTAAAACTTTCTATCTCTGTAAAAGCACCTGGTCTCCTTCTGAGCTGGATTAGCAGACCCTGATTTCCATAGGTCTCAAATATGTCATGATAATTACCATTATGATTATTTATTGAGCACTGACAGGGTTCATACAAAATGTTTTATAAAATAATTAATGTTGTAAAACTGCAATTACTGGAATTTATTTCTTGAAACAGATCCAAAAGTGCAAGAAATTATTGCCAATAACTGGAGGAATGAATTGCAAGTCATATAGGGGCACAATGCTTGGACTTTTTTTTATCATACCAAACTCTAGACATACAAAATAATGGCTCAAAAGACAGATACTGTCTACTCATTTTTAAATAGTTGATAAGTGGTGTATATTTCATATGCTTTCCATTATGGATTTTCGTGTCTAGAGATCAGAGTTTTGGTTCTGATTCTGTTGCTAACCAGACCATTCAATGTAAATTTGAATACATAATTTTAACTTTCTGTTCAGTCTTTGATTTTGCAATCATTAAATGGAGCAAACAGTCCCGGCCTACCTGCATAACATTTGGCTCATATAGGCATCCATCCATATTGATGAAATGAATAAATGGAGAAGCATATGCATAAAGCATTTAGCAGAGAAGAGTACAAAAATATTAGCAATTATTAGTCCGTATATTTTATAATAACCTAATAGTCAATAGTCAAGCTAATTTGTTTATAATTCCTTTTTCACTAAAAGTCACCATAGTAAAGCAAAACAAACTATATTACAGGTTAAAGATTGCTTAATTTGGAATGATAAATCATGGACCTAGGCCTGATTCTTTATAATTTTGATTTGACCTAGGCCTGATTCTTTATAATTATAATTTTGATTTGGTTAAATCACTCAACCACTCTGAATTTGGGAGTTCCATTGTCTAAAGTATGGAATGACAATGCTTAAATTCTCTACCCTACAGGTAATGGGTTAAAATTAGAATATTATTTTGAATCCACTCATAAGAGAAAAATACATTGTGGATAAAAATTCCTATTGTCTTCTCATGGCATTGTGCTTTGATTTATCAGGGACTTAGAACAACTGAGGGCATTAACTTGGATCTTTAAAGTAGAACAAACCAGATAGGAATCAAATTATTACCCTTAGAAGCTGGTACAAATTTTAGCTAAAGCAGATAAGCAGTCAATTTCAGGGGAGCTCTTATGAACTGCAGCCATGAAAACAGAAAATACATGTCAGTCCTTCACTTTACTATGTATCACTCTTCAAGTCATAAAATTTACCGAGACTTTGAGCGAGGGCCTTATCTAAACTATGATTTAAAAGACTTCCTATTAGTGTGGAGAAATAGTACAGGAGGTAAGACACTTACCTTGCATGCAGCTGTATGGGCCATGATTCTAGTACAAATCCCCATCACCATAAATAGGCCCCTGAGCACTGCTAGATGTCACTCTTGAAAACAGAACCTGGAATAAGCCCTGAGCACCACTAGCTATGGCACCTGACACTGACCTCCCATCAAAAATAGAAAGAAAGAAAGGAAGAAAGAAAGAAAGAAAGAAAGAAAGAAAGAAAGAAAGAAAGAAAGAAAGAAAGAAAGAAAGAAAGAAAGAAAGAAAGAGAGAAAGAAAGAAAGGAAAGAAAGAAAGGAAAGAAAGAAAGAAAGAAAGAAAGAAAGAAAGAAAGAAAGAAAGAAAGAAAGAAAGAAAGAAAGAAAGAAAGAAAGAAAGAAAGAAAGGAAAGAAAGGAAAGAAAGGAAAGAAAGAAAGGAAGAAACCTCTTATTTCACTGTTCTGAAAGTTGAAAAGATTTTAGGCATGAAAGTTAGTACAAGGGTGGATTTTCCTGAGTTGGTGAGTTCTTGGAAATTGCATGAACAATTTGCATACAAAACTTGGAAGATTGAAAGATAGTTTTTTTTTAATATAGTTTAAGTAGATGGGCCTGAGTCCGTTCTCAAATGTCCAGACCTCTCCTTTAATGGTGGATTATGTCACTCATCTACCCCTGTCCCTGTTGTTGGCCCGTCCATGAACAACCTCCCTCTCTCCAATTCCTCCACAGTCTACTCACTTCCCACGAACAGCAGCTGGGTCCTGTTCCTGCATCACCCTCGAGGCTTTCCTCAATCTCTGTCCACAGCCACATGATGTAGCAGATCCCTGTGCTCTGTGTATGTCATTGGGCCTCCTAAAGGTACTCCAGCAATTCCTGTCATCCTGTCCCAGATTTCTAGTCTTCAACCACAGTCCACTGCACGTGGGTGGGACTCCTATGCTCAACCACTTGTAACTATCTGAGCATCCAAACCACGTCTGAATCTGAGCTTCCCTGAGCATCTGAGCCCTGCCTGTGTTTTCCCTCCGTCTGGGCCTCTGAGGCCATCTATCCAGGCACGAAGCTCCACATGATCCTGCAATCTGCAAACAGAGAGATGCAGGTCCACAAAAGAAAGATACTGAGATTGGGCTAGAGGCCTCCTTCTATCTGCTGCCATATCCCACCCCCATCAACTCATTATCTAATTTGATTGCCTACATGTTCACCTCCCCATCGTGGCAAGAGAGGGGCAATGGTGCCAACCAGTGAAGAGTGAACCAACACAGATCATTACAACATGCTACCCACACAGCAGAGCCTGGCAAGCTACCTCTGGCATATTGAATATGCCAAAAACAGTAACAAAAATGGGCCTCATTCCCCGAACCCTGGAAGAGCCCCCAATACAGCAGCATTGAGAAAGATGAACAAGGAGAGGCTGCTAAAATCTCAGGGCCAAAATTTGCTGCAAAAATGAAGAAGGACAAAAATGACTGTCTGCATTTTTAATGCAAAAATGCTGGCATGGGAAGCATTCATTGAGGACCTGCAGGTGTAAGCGCAGAAGACAAAGTACGACATCATTGGATTGACCGACAGGAGAAGACATCTATCACATCATGCCATTTTCGACAATGGAAAAGAACTGTTCCTCGGAAAATGTTAGAGTAGAGGCATCGGTGGTGTTGGTGTCCTCGTCAACACAAACTTGGTCAGGAACATTGATTCGTTTGAATGCCTAGCAACCCAAATTGGACACTTATGTTTGAATAGATGTGGTTCATTGCCAGCAGTTTCTATCTTTGTCGTCTATGCACCAACATCCAAATACGACGAAGAAATTGAGACATTCTACATGGAGCTGGAGAAGTTATATAAAGAAGATCACACTTTCTACAAGGTCATTGTCAGTGATTTTAATGCCAAGATAGGACCGAGAAGGTCACCCAAAGAACTTCATATTGGGACCCACAGTCTAGAATGGAACAAACAGGGTGAGAGACTGTCTGAGTTCATTATGTTGATGAAGACCATCCATGGTAACTCACAGTTCCAGAAGGCCGAATCTAAATGTTGGTCATGGGAGTCTCCTGCTGGACACTTCCAAAATGAAATTGATCAAATCACATTCAATCAATGGTTTTGCCTGACCAATGTCGCTGTTGTCCCAAAATTCCAAATGAGATTAGACCGCCATTTTGTTCATTCGAAATTCTACTTCATGAAGCAGAGAGAAAGGGCTGCAAAGTTTTATAAGAGAACTCCCAGCACGCCCGCCAACTGGGAGTTCTGGCACTATTGCAGTAATATGGGAAGATGCTATCATTGACAATATTGACAAAGAATACAATCGACTGGTTCAGCACCTCCATGATTGTGTGAGGAACACTGAGAGAGATAAAGCCACAAAAATGTACCTGTCTTGAGAAACTCTTGAGCTCATCCACCAACGTTGTTTGGCGTGAGCCTCAGGCAAACATAAGCTAATGTCCGAACTGTGCAGAGAAACGATAAAAGAAGACCTTAAAGAGAGAAGAGCGCAGTGTTAGCTGATGTGGCAGAAGTCAGAAAAAGTATTCACAATGCCTGCCTGTCCTTCGCCAACTATAAGACCAAGATGACTGCCCTCCGACATCCTGATGAATATATCACATCTTCCAGAAGGACAATGGAAAAGGTTATCCACGACTTTTACTCGGATCTCTTTGATAGCCATGCCCACCTGCCCACATACCAAATTCTGCAGGATGAATATATCATTCCCAGCATTCTCCCTTGAGAAATCTGACATACCATTTCATTGGTAAAGACGTGTACAGCTCTTGGTCCAGACAAGGTCAGACCAGAACACCTGAAGAATCTGCCACCAGTACTCATCAATACACTGGCTTGGCTCTTCACATGCTACCTGTCTGAATTCAAGTTTCGATCCCAATGGAAAACCAGCAGGACTGTCCTGTTGTACAAGAAGGGAGATATCCACAACATCAGCAACTATCGCCCAATCTGCCTGTTGTTCATCATCTGCAAGTTATTTACTCGAGTCATCCTGAATAGGATTGGCAGAACACTAGGTGAACCATGTGAGCAAGCTGGGTTCCAGAAAGGATTAAGCATGATCAATCAACCATATACACATGATGACCAAGCTCATTGAGGTTTTGTGAGAGTTCACAATGCTGCTATGCTAATGTTCATTGATTTACAGAAGGCCTTTGATTCTCTTGAGACTGAAGCAGTCATCGAAGCTTTAGACAAACAGGGTGTTCAAACACAGTATATCAGGTGTCCTATGGATTCACCACCAGGATCTCACCATTCTACAAGGAAGTGATCATCAATGTAAAGATAAGGCAATACCATTTCCAGAAACTCTTCAGTGCCACCATCGAGAATGTCATGAGACAACTGGAATGGAAATAAATGGGAATGAAGATAGACAGTTGGCAACTACACTACCTCTGCTTTGCTGATGACATCGGTCTAATAACACTAAATATCAGCCAAGTAGCATGAATGCTGGCCAACTTCAACCATGAGTATGGAAAGGTTGAACTGCAGCTTTGTTCATGAGAAATAGACTAGTTCCATTTGCTCTCATGGAATGAACATCTCTGAATTCAGCAGTTATGTGTACCTAGGTCAAGAACTCAACATGACAAATGACCTGGCACCTGAGCTGCTCAGGAGGAAGAGAGAGGTGTGGAATGCCTTCAAGAGCATCAAAGAAGTGGACGAAGAACCTCCGGCTCCGGGCACAACTTTTCGACTCCACCATTCTTCCTGCACTAACATATGCCTCAGAGACCTGGGCCCTACAAAAACAGGATGAAAACACTATTTGGTTCTCCCAAATGGGAATTGAAAGAGCTATGCTTGGAATATAACGTTTCACTCAAGTGAGAGAAGGTATACGGACTTCCAACCTCCATCGACGATCAAGACTCAGGGATGCTGTCTCATTTGCCAAGGCATCAAAAATCAGATGGGCCGGAAACATAATGCAATTTAGAGATGACCATTGGACTGGATTCCATGGGATGTCAAACGACTGTGTGACCGCCCACCTAGGAGATGGTCAGACTTCTTTGTCAAGACCCTGAATGAACAGTTTGAGGCTCTTCATATTCCTGGAGTGAGCAGATACCATTGGGCTACACTAGCACTCGACAGGGACAAATGGAGACATTACTGGTGCCCGCTCGAGCAAATCGATGAACAACAAGATGACAAGTAATACAAGTGTTACATGTTCCATGCCGAGATTGCAAGTGACCAATTAAATTCACCTAGCCTTCTTTTCCCACAGTTTCAATACTACCATCTCAAAATCTATTAATGGGGTCGGGGTGAGGGACAGAGAATCTTCTCAGGTTAAAAGAAAAAAGCAACTTTTAATTATGATGATAAGCAGGAAAATGAAGTAGGGACTTTAGAGTCAGATATCTAGAGCTTAAATCCTGGCTCTGACCGTTTCAGGCCACATATTATCTCAGGCAAGCACTGTGCTCATTCTTCTCATCTGTGAATAGCAAGTATAAGATCTAAGGTGTGAAAATAGCATGAGTTCATAGTTATAAGGTGCACCTGACACATGTGAGAAGCAGAGTCCTGTCTGACATGCCAGTCTTAGATAACTGGCTTTAGTTTGGCCCTTTTGGGCAGAGATGGGCCAGCTTTTCAAGGGCATCATTTGGCCTCATTTATTGACTGATGCTTTCAATACATCTTCTGTATCTGTCCATCCCCCAAAGCTACATAAATCTCGGAGAACTGAACTATAAAGAGTCAAGTATTGGAAAACTGAAACCTTGATATTCTAGATGATCTCCTCGGAGTAATTAAATAGTGTTTCTTTAAGCTTGCTGGCCTCACACACGACATTGTGATAGCCTTTAGGCTTGGTTTGGGGCCCAGAATGCTGCAAGCATCTTAGTGTGTGTCCATGTGCCTCTGAAGCTGTGTGCAAGTGAGACACTTTTAAACCTGTTCAATGGCATCAGGGCACTGCCATTAAGGGCCAATGCAGGGCAGTCATCTCTTGGCACCTACTAATCCTTCTAATACACCCCTAGTTGAACCACATCTAATTGCCAGAGCAGAGAGAGGAGGAAATAAATAAGGAGAGTGTACTTAAGCAGAGAAAGTGCCACATTAAACACACACTGTAGTCTGGGTCTAGAGTGATCCACAGTGGGTAGGGTGTTTGCCGTGAACACAGCCGAACCGGGTTTGATTCCTCCATCCCTCTCAGAGAGCCCAGCAAGCTACCAAGAGTATCCCACCCTCACAGCAGAGCCTGGCAAGCTACCCGTGGCATATTCGATATGCCAAAAACAGTAACAAGTCTCACAATGGAGACATTACTTGCACCCACTCGAGCAAATCAGTGAACAATGGGAGGACAGTGCTATTTGCTAGTTTGGATCTGGGTTAAAAAAAAATCACTTGTCATCCCATTGATCTTCAATTTGCTCAAACAGGCACCAGTAATGTCTCCATTCATCCCTGCTGCATGCTAGTGTAGACCAATGGTATCTGCTCGCTCCAGGAACACACAGAGCCTCAAACCATTCATTCAGGCTTTTGATGAAGTCTGATCATCTCGTAGGCTGGCAGTCATGTGGTCTTTTGACCTTCCATGGAATCCAGTCAGTGACAGCTGTAGTCCAGTAATTGTCTCTAAATCACATTATATGTCTGGCCCATCTGATTTTTGACGCCTTAGCAAAGGAGACTACACCCCTGATTATTGATTGGTGATGGAGGCTGGAACTCTGGATTCATTCTCTCACTTGAGTGAAACATGATACTCCAAGCACAGCTCTTTCAATTCCTCTTTGGGATACCTGAACAGTGTTCTTGTCCTATTTTCGTAGGGCCCAGGATCTGAGGCGTATGTTAGTGCGAGGAAAAAACAGTGGAGTCAAAAGATGTGCCCAAAGCTGGAGGTTCTTTGTCCTCTTAACCACTTCTTTGATGCTCTTAAAGGTCTCCTACGCTGCACTCTTCCTCCTGCGCAGTTCTGGCACATGTTGAGTTCTTGACCCAGGTACACATAGCTGCTACATTCAGAGATGTTCATTCCATTGAGAGCAAATGGAATGTCAGGGACTAGTTTGTTTTCCATGAACATTGTCTTGGTGAGATTCAGCTGTAGTCCTACCTTTCCACACTAGTGATCGACCATATCCACGCAGAGACCAAGCTCATTGAAGTTTTGCGAGAGCTCAAGATGCTGCTCTGTCTAACATTCATTGATTTAAAGAAGGCCTTTGATTCTGTTGAGACTGAAGCGGTCATCGAAGCCCTAGCCAAACAGAGCATTCAAACTCAGTACATCTAGATCCTCTGTGAGCTCTATTATGGATTCACCACCAGGATCTCACCATTCTGCAAGGAAGTGATCATCGACTTAAAGAGAGGGGTTTGGCAGGGTGATACCATTTCATCAAAACTCTTCAGTGCCACCCTGAAGAACGTCATGCGATGACTGGAATGGGAAGGAATGGAAGTGAAGATAGAAGGTCAGCAACTACACCACCTCTGCTTCGCTGATGACATCGTTCTCATAACTCCAAATATTAGCCATGTGGCACAAATGCTAAAAAAAAAAAAAGAAAAGAGACAAGAATTCAAAATAAAAGGCATTAAGGTTTAGCTAGTCTTTTTAAATGAATGTATACCCTGGAGGCGGCTACCCCAGAAGTGGAACTGTTGACTTTTTGGCAGCTTAATTATAAGTTTACTGATAACTCAATGGAACATGGGAACGTTGGCAGGGGAAAGTAGACCCTGGTGATAGGATTGGTGCAGGAATATTATATAACTAAAACACAACTATGAATAACTATATGAATCATTGTTTTTAAAATAATTTTTAAATGATTTTTAAAAATCATTTGAGGTCAAAGTACAGGGGGTAGGGTGCTTGCCTTGTAAGCAGCCAACACAGGTTCTATCCCTGGCATCCCATCTAGCCCCCTGAGCCTTCCAAAAGTGATCCCTGAGGACAGAAGCAAGAGTAAACCCTGAACACTGCTGAGTTGTAGCCCACAATCGAAACAATAATAATAATAGTAATAATAATAATTTAAAAATAAGCCGGTGTCATGGCTGAAGAGATAGTAAGGAACTTGACTTGCAAATGGACCTTCCAGGTTTAAGCTTCATCACTCAGGTTTATTCCCCAAGCCCCACCAAGCCAGTTGTGATTATAAGCACAGAGCCAGGAGTCAGTTCTGAGCAATACCTGGTATGGCCCCAAGCAAACAAATAAAGATAAACAGGCGTTCTCTTACTTTCCTTGGTTCCTGTGAAGAGATTGCGACACTTCAGCTTGACTAACCACAGATTTCAAATACAAAAGAAAACATTTCCTTGAAGGAGAACAGTCAGCTCTGATCACAGGCTCCGCCTTCCAGATCAGACAGCAGATGAAATCCAACCGAGGTCCCAGTCAACAGGGGCCACAGTGCCAAAATAAGGAGCCCTTGGAGTCCGTGCTCTCTAGGCTATGGCAGAAAAAGTCTCTTAAGTGCTGTTTAGAGCAGGTCATTTTCTTCACCCCCGTATTTGCTTCTCTCTCCTCGGGATTCTGAGCCAATTTTGAAGAAGGCGATCCTAAGGCTCGCTTGGATTCCTATGCACTCAGCAATCTGAAACCCTTAAAAGCTTGAGAGAAAACATTTCAGAAGGGTGATTGAGGCCAGCTGTGCAGCACCCCGGCCAAGCCACACTCAAACTACTCTTCTCTGTTATCTATTCTCATTGCGGTGGCTGCAGGAATCCAAGAGTGGTCAGCAAACGGGGCAAAGGTGCCTGTAAGGAATAAGGTGGTTTGGATCTCATGCATAGTTGTGCCAAGCCAGGAAGTACTCCTTCCTCCAAGAGCTTCTCCTGCAGACACATCCTGATGTTTTCCAAAAGAACAAAATCATCTTTGGGGAAATCGAGGCTGAGATGTTTTCAAATGACACTTTTGCTTCTTAGGTTGCATCTTGCTTTACACATTAGTCATTCCCATGGTCTCAGAGAAGGTTGCATTTGGAGCTCCCAGAGTATAGCTGACTACAAATTCTAAGGTGTCATCCATCCAAATCACTCTGCACTGTAATATAATTCATCCCATGGAAACAAAGCATCTCCCCTACTCTTGAATTTGGATATGTCTTGGACTCGCCTTGAACAGTAAGAAGAAGCCTTTAGACATGACAAGAGTAAGATATTTTCAAAACTCTGTGTGAGTGTGTGTGCATGCATGTGTGTGTGTGTATGTGTGTCTGTGTGTGTGTGTGTGTGTGTGTGTGTGTTTAGGGAATGAATTCAGGGATTGACATATGCGAGGCACATGCTCTTTTCCTGAGCTACATCCCTGGCCCCAGTATTTCCTAACTCTTAACTTCAATAAAAACTTCTGCTTTCTTTCTCCCTCTGCTTCTCAGTGCTCTCCAACTGCCACGTTAACAAGCCCAAGCTGATTTTCTGGGTTATGATAGATTTTGGGGAACAGAGCTATATGAGAACAATCAGCCCCCAACAAACTCATCAGCACATGCATGCATGGGTTTTCCTGGAACCAGAAGGAAGCTTATGCAAAACAGCTAACCCCAAGATCATAAAGTGAATAAATGTTTGCTGAAAGCACTACATTTTGAGGTTAGTTCCAAGCACAAGTCCTTTCTGCCACTAATATTGTCTAAAATTGAAAAAAAAAAGACCTTACTGGAAACAGAAGAGATGTTTTATTTTTATTTATTTATTTTGCTTTTTCAGTCACACCTGGCGATGCACAAGAGTTTCTCCTGGCTTTGCATCCAAGAATCACCCCTAGCGGTGCTCAGGGGACAATATGGGTGCTGAGAATTGAACCCGGGTTGGCAGCTTTCAAGGCAAACACCCTACCTACTGTGCTATTGCTCCAGGTCCAAGAGATAATGTTTTAAAGGTAAGGGGAGAAGGAAACATTGACAAGAATTTTCAGTCTCAAGCACCTGGCATGCAACTGTCTGCCTCTGACTTTCTGTACTACCGGCGCCAGTGGGCTGCAGACAGGTATGAGCAGCTAGAAAATCCCAAGGTTTCTGCAGGAAGACATTCTCTGCACTAGGGTTTCTAGCCCAGCCAACCCATCCCTCTTCCTGGGATGCAACAGTCTGCACAGTGGACAAGCAACAAATGCAGCTACCATACTTCTTATTTGGTAATTATTCCATAGGGAGGAATATACTGTACTCTGAATATGAACTCACTTGAATTACCATAAAATAGCTGTTTCTTTACGTTATGGATGAAAAAATCAGATGCTCCAGGGGCAGTCAAAGTCTTGTGAAGTGGCAGATTTTCATGCTTCATATGGAAGTATACTTGTGTGAGTTATTTTGTATGCACATTGCAACTGATGGGAAAAAAACCAACATTGTCCAAAGGCTTACTATTTGAGTGGCAGATGCTGTGTCCTTGCACTTTTCAGTGAATACTCACATCACAGCTCTGACTCGTAATACCTCCAGTAAACACCAGGTTACAGGCGAGAACAATGAGGTTCTATAAGGTTAACCTACTGCCCAAGCTCATCTGACAAGGTCCACAAATAATGGAATTTCATTAAAAATGGTTTTTGTTTATTGTGTGTGTATAACATTGTCAAAAAAAATAAAACTATTTCCTGCCAGATGTATGGGTAGAGTTTGCACCTTCTCTCATGTTTGCGACTGTTTCTTCCGGGTCTTCTCGTTTCTTGCACAACCGAAAGATAAGTAGATGGCTGGTCTCCATTACCCAGTAGTACTCCCAGTGTCTGAGTGTAGTGTATGTGTGTGTGTGTATGTGCATAAGTGTGTGAAAGTATGTGTGTTTTTGTACGCATGTGTATCCTACCTTGCACCCTGAGAAGTGTCCTAACTACACTCTACTCTGATCTAAAATAAACACATTGGAAGATGAGTGAATGGTTGAATGAAGAATAAAACTCATTGTTTAATATTAAAAAGTGCTTTGTGACTTTATTTCCAAGTGGGTTGAAGATTTTATGACAAAAATATGGCAGAAGAGCTTCACTCTTGCCTATATCAATTACCCCATAAGATTATTGGTTTCATTATGTCTCGTTCTGCTTAAAGCCATAGGTTTTGTTTTTTTTTAAGCAAGAGGTGAGTTGTGAGAATTTACTATTGTAGAACTATAGTTTCTCCTGAGCTTTCATACCTTCAGTGTTTTGTTTTTTATGCAACTTATAAGTGGAGTTTTGTGTTCTTTTTTTTAATTTAATGTAGGTAATAGAGTTACAGTAGTGTTTTAAGTGTACGGTATTGATGTCCAAGTTCCTGCGCCCCGAAGACATCCAAAGTGCCAAGGACCCTCCACCACTGTCCCTATGTCAACTCTAATCTGATCTTCCTTCCCCAGTACCCACCCCAGCACGATTTATTGATAATTATTGTTTTTAGTATATAGGGTTAGCTCACTAAACTAAACCACCCATATGCTCCAGAACCCCCACCTACTGAGTTCTCTTTAACTGCATTACCCAAATGAGAGGCATCTGCAGAAAGGATCAAAACAAGGCCAGAGAGAGGTAGGTAAGATGCTTGCCTTGCACAATTCAGATCTACATTGAATTGCTGGCATCTCATAAGGTTTTCTGAGCCCTGAGCACAAAGCCAGGAGTAATGTCTGAGGACAAATGGGTGCTTCTTTCCCCAAAAATGTTTTACAAGTATTTAATCAAATAATTTTGTTATTCAAAGATTTATTTTAAAGAGCTGATAAAACTCCCTGCATTCTCAAATAGGCTACATTACAACCTCACATATTAAAGATTTTCATTACTGTGTCATTATAGGATCTTTCTATGCATTTCTTGTACAGACCTCAGAATCTTGCTCTCCCTAATATCTTTGGCACATATTTAAGTATCCTTTATGTTTGCTATTGCTTGGAAGAGTAGGAAATTTGCAACTGTTCTTTCTTGTTCTTGTAAATTAAATTCAGGCCCGAACAAATCAGCTTAAGTAAGTGAAAACCAACTTTATTAAGTGTAGACTTATTCTCTACCCAACTGATAGTATTATGAATTGTAAAACTACTTAAAAACATATTGTGATAAATCTGTGTTATGAATGGTCTCAAACTATTTTGATTGGAGTTTTTCCAAAGTATTTATTTGGTGCGTGTATTTATGATGGGAAGAGCAGGAATGTCAGTGTGAGGAGGGTCAAACACTGACCTCGCTTATGCAAACTTAATGTTGTTATAGTAAAGAAAAAGTAGAGGACATAAGAGTTTGCCGGGATCCTCAGATGCAGAGCAACAACTGCAGTCACTAAAGTTTCTAGTTGGGAAGAAGAAACCAACCTTTGGCCTGCAAAATAGGGATGGATGATCTGCATTTTTAAAGAAACCCTCGCTGGATCATAATCATTCTTCTCACTCTATCTTTGGAGAGTGGGAAAGGGTGAATCAGGAATTTATCCTACTTAGATAAATAGAAGGCCACATATGCCCTTCCAAAATTTTGAATCAGCAGGTTATACAGTTTAAAACAAAAATTTCCCACTATTGGGGCTGGAGCGATAGCACAGCGGGTAGGGCATTTGCCTTGCACGCAGCCGACTTGGGTTCGATTCCCAGCATCCCTATGGTCTCCCGAGCACCGCCAGGGATAATTCCTGAGTGCAGAGTCAGGAGTGACCCCTGAGCATTGCTGGGTGTGACCCAAAAAGAAAAAAAAAAGAGAAACAAAAAATTTCCCACTATTTCTCTTTCAAGTTTTTATAACAATATATTGGGCCCACTGAGATAAAATAGCTGATAGGGCACTTGCTTTACATGCAACAAATCTTGGTTTGGTCTGATACCCAGCATCCTATAGGGTCCACTAAGCCCTATCAGGAGTGATCCATAAGCAAAGAGCCAGAATTAAGTTCTGAGCACTGTGAGGTATGACTCCAAATACAACAAACAAACAAATAAATAACATTATAAAAGTTTGTACTGAAACATAAGCTGATTACAAAATGAATGAATGAATATATATTATTTATATATGTAAACATACATGTATATGTATATATATTATAGGACAGGCTAAAGCGGTAGCACAGTGGATACGGAGTTTGCCTTGCACGCCACCAACCTGGGTTTGATTCCTATGTCTCTCTCCGAGACCCACAAGCTACCGAGAGTATCCCACCCGCACAGCAGAGCCTGGCAAGCTACCCGTGGTGTATTTGATATGCCAAAACAGTAACAACCAGTCTCACAATGGAGATGTTACTGATGCCTGCTCAAGCAAATCGATGAACAACAGGATGACAGTGATACAGTGACAGTGATAAATAAAATGACTGTTTCTATTTGCACTTAACTATTTACTTATCCAGACAATGTACTAAAGGCAAAAAAGTCCATAGAAATGAGAAATACAGTGAATAAAAACAAATTGTATTTGTTTTTAAATACTAAAGTCTAAAGAGTAACTGTGTCAGGATATGGCAGATATGGGTCTGAAGCAGTTTTATACCTATCAATTGTATGAATTTAAATAAGCAACTTTATTTTTTGAAATTAAGATTTCAAATTTTAAAAGTGTGTATACTATTAATTCAGGGTTATCCAGAAAATGTGATGAAATAAATATGTGAAAATAAACCATGTTCCTTGCATGACAAACAGATGGTAAATGAAAGATTTGTTCATGCCTTTTCCAGATCTAGAGTTGTCTCTAAAGTGTCATTTAATATAAAGTCTATTTCTTCTCCTACCCTCACCAAAAATCTGTAAGAGTCAGATGAACTAAATTCCTTCTGAGTTGTCAGTGATGCTTAATGATTTTAATTTTCACAAAGGTCTAGGTCAGAAATTGTATAATTTCAGGGTCAGATACTGAAAAAGCTTGGCATTACTTTAGACACGGAGACCTTACTGCCATCCCTGAAGTCACACCTCTATCCAGTTAATAAGTAAACTCATCCAGAGCGTAAGTGTAGGTCAATGAACTTCAAACTGCGAGATATTTACCCTTAGGGTTATATAAAACACATCAAAAGGGCAAAAATAAAATATTGAACCCATTACTTATGTTTATTGATAAAAGTAAGGAAGAAATTAGGCTTTCTTAATACTCAGCATGTAGATTGATGCTGGTTTCAATTATTGATTCTTTTATGCCTAAATTTTGAATGAATCTAAATCTCTGCAACACAGAGGAATTGACAATAGCACAGCTTGTCATCAGTTGTTTTTATTATGTTACCTGGTTGGCGATCCAAACCTTCATTCCAAAGTGGAAAATCATGAGTGGTGCTTGCCAGTCCTGGGATCTCCGGCACATCACTGAGTGTGCCCCCAGACAGAATATCAGTGAGAAATACTGCTGGATTGGAGAGATAGCTTAACAGACTCATTCTATGCTTTCCACAAAGAAAGTTTGATTGTGTCCTTAGCACCTCATGGTCCCCCAGCTGCACTGGGGTCTGTTCCTTTAGCACACAGCCAGAAATAGCTGAGCACCAACAGATATGACCCCAAAACAAAGGCTAAGCATTAAAGCCCCCAAAGTCAAAACTAAAGCTCATCTATATGCTTCCCTTGTGCTAATTTGCAATAGATACCCAATGTTCTAGATCTGTGGAGGCTTACAGCAGGAAGCACATCTGATCACTCACCTAGTCATTCAAGCACCCCTGTCTAGGTCACGAGAATCTGCACAAATGTTCACAATGGCACAGGAAAATGTCACAAATAAAATGCCAGCAAGCACGTAAGTCTACTTAGGAAATGCCTTGGGAAAATGCAGGCATGTGTATTTCTCTCAAGTTTCTGATAGTCATATTTTCTACACAACTTATTGGTGATAACATATGTAGCCAGAAGAAGATAAATAACCCCTAGTGATTTAGAATCAAAGTGATATTTGGAGTGAAATGAATCTCTAACTTAGGTTTATCAGTATGTGTTTTTTAATATTATGATCTAATCATCTACATAATGAAATGAGCAAATAGCCAACTTGCTTCACCAATTAATTATCAACTAGTTATGTATTTTCTAGAATATATTAGTTCTAAACTAGTAGACACTAAAACCATATGATAAATAAAACCCCAGGGGCTAGAGAGAGAGAGAGAGTACAGAGGGCAAAGCACTTGTCTTGCTGCCAGGGCACGCCTGCTGACAGCTGACCAAGGTTCTATCTACAGCACCCCACTAACTCTCCTGATCCTGCCAGGAGTGATCCCTAAGTACAGAGTCAGAAGTAAGACCTACTACTGCTTAGTGAAACCCCAAACCCCCACCAAAAAAGGAAAAAAAAACAGATATTTTCACATTCTAGCTAAGAAATATTATTGATATTTAGCATTGTGAGAAAATTCATCCCACAAGCATTCATTTTCCCAACTGGAAATAAATATTAACCTGATATATGTTTGAATATTTTACTTATTATTTGTAAATATTTTTCTCTTTCAAAAGAAACAGCTCTCATTTTATATTTTGCCAGGTTTTTGATAATTTATTTTATATTTTTGACATGTAAGAAAATTTTATGGTTCTATGTATGTTTTTCTAGAATAAAGCTTTAGCTAAGTAAGAATTGAGAAACCAGTCTATAGTGTGGGTATTCTGGGCAGAGTACTCTCCATGTGTCACATTTAATGAGAGGGAGGAAGCAAGGCACAAGAGGTTGAGACTTCCAGAAATGTTGTATCAACATACTCTATGCATCAGTAACACTGCCAAGACGTTGCAGCATCCGGGCACCATAATATTTCTAGAACCAGCAGCCTCTCTGTGTGTCCAAAAGCATAAATCATTTGCAGAGACATATCCCTGTGTGGCCTCTGCTCCTTTCTATCCATCATCAGGCATGCCTGCTGACTGCTCCACAGTGTTCCCACCCTGACCCAGAGGCGCCGCCTTTGCTGAGAGGCAGAGGTGAATGAACTTCCTTCATCTCCAGTACTTCCAGAATGAGAGTTTTGTGCTGACAGATGAGCCATCCTCTTCATGCTCCCAACGGCACAAACAGAATGGCTTGTTTTGAAGTTTATACCACTACAAAGTCTCATACTAAGGATGCCAATTGCAAATGTAAACAAAAGTAAATGAGACCATGAGAGATTATGGCAAGATAGTACTCGATTTCTTTTACCTTTTTAAATGGAAAGTCAAAAATGTGTGAATGTTTCCTTTCAAAGATCAAATCACACATTCATTAAAATTTGTGCACAATATGTCTATCCGCTCTTGTTCATAACTTGGTCTTCAAGATCAAGGGTATAAAATAATTACTGGATAGGAATCATTTAAAATATGTATCCTTAGGGCCAAGGATATAGTGTAGTGAGTAAGGCACTTACTTTTTGTGTGGTTGGCCCCGTGGCCCAGGCACCAAGTCTGGTCCTGTGAGCTCTGCCAGGAATGATTCTGAGCATAGGACCAGGATAATCCCTGCATATAGACTGCATGGCCCCCCACACAAAGCAAGCAAAAATAAATAAATAATAAAAATAAAATGTTCCTCCAAAGGTCAACTGTCCCTAGAACCTGAGGCCACACAATCAGGCCACAATTTATGAAGAAGTATTTCCATAAGCACTGCAGGAATGATTCAGATAAAGGGGATTCTCGGACCTAAAACACTTGGACAATGTTAGCATGGGATATTGCTGGTGGTATTTTCAATATCTGTTCTCTTCATAAATACCTTCTCAGGTTTGCCCAGCAATTTCATTTATTTGCTGCTAGTTGTGGTGAAATTTAAAATTTTAATGTGTTTGGGACAAGCATTAGTCAGGAAACTTGAGACCAACTTTCTACCATTACTGCATAGATTTATACCAGTCAATTGGCCTTTAATGGATAGTTCTAGTGAAAGTGTTTTCAAGAGTCTTTTTAGCTTGAAATATTTCAAAATTGGGTCAGAGATATCACTCAAAGGATTGGATGTAGGATTCAATTTGCATGTAGGATTCAATTCCTGGAAGCTTTGCATGTAGGATTCAATTCCTGGAAACACATGGTCCCCCAAAGAAGCATCATATGGGGCAAACCCTGAGCAATAAGCTGGGGTGGTCCCCAAACATTGCCTGTAATGGGTCCCTAAATAAAGATTCAGAAACTAAGAGCATTGATTATAATAATCAATCTATCTTCACTTTAATTTATCTTACTGAAGGTGTTAGAGAGGTCAAGCTCCTGGTGCATTGTAGCCAAAATACAGCCAATACTTACATCTACCTGAAGACGGTAAGCCCACTAATCTCTTTCTCTTTCATTCAGTCCTCTTTAGCAAAATGGGTAATACCAAACTCAAATAAAATTAGGAATATAGTTTTATAGAGTTCTATATAGATGTAATGCCTTATACCTTCCAAGTCAGAGGACCGTAACTGAGTCACAGAGCTGGGTTTGTCTTCCAAATATATCTTGAAGAAAACTTGATTGGACTGGATTGAACATAGACTAGAATGAAAGAAAATGTAGACAGATAATAGAAGTAACATTTGGTACAAAGAAGAGCTAAGCAATTAAATTGAGGAATATTTCAAAATACTGATGTGTTCCAAGTAGTGACCCAGTGGAGAATGAAAAATAATTATGTAGGTTAAAAATGTTAGCTGCTTGGGACCGTTAGCAAAAAGCGTTGGAGTATATATTTTGCATACTGGTGTCCTGTGTTTAATTCACAGCACCATACAGTTCCTTAAGCACTATTAAGACTTCCCCAGAAAATTCTCTTAATAATACTTTCTTCAAATGCAAGAGAGGGAAATGGAAGCAGAATATTAGACCAAAACAATTGGAGCTTTTCGTGGTAACAAGGAAAGAAATAGCACAGAGCTACAGATGTAATAAATTGATCTTTCTCTTTTTTTGGTGGATATAATAGAAAGTCTTATATAAAACTTATCTAAACTCATTTAATCTATTTTGGGTGTACTCAAGTCTTACTTCTGACACTGACAATGTTCTCAGAGATCATTCCTGGGGGTACTTGGGGGGCAATTGTAGTGCCAGGGGTTGAATCAGATCAACCTCATCAAAGTTAAGTGCCTTTACCCCTGCACTATCCCTCTGGTCCCATAAACTTATATAAACTCTTATATAAGCCCAGTTTAAAAATAACAAGATCAGTATTTAAGACTGAATAAAGGAGATGGAGGTGTTAGAGATTTGAAGAAAAAGGAGAATTTTCAAACTGGTTCTCTGGGAAAAAGGGAGATAAATTGAGAGAGAATTGATAACACTCAAATATATTTAAGATTTAAGGTCATGAATTTCAAGTTAGACTTTTGTGCATTATTCTGTTTTTTCTTTAGCCACCATCAACTGCTGGGTTCAAATGCAAGAGTGGATAAAATTGACAATTTCAAACTTGAATTAAAAAAACTAGTAAAGTATTATGGGTCAGAGAAAGATTGTATGTGCAGGGTGATTGTGAAAATAGATGATTACATCAAAGCTTATTTAGGCCAAGTGTCAGTGGATCAGTAGCCTCAATAATATTAACAAATTAGAGCCTTAAACTAGAAGAAATGCCCTGGAAAATGAGAAGTGATTTCCAGAGAGTAGGTGGGCTGTGTGAAACTAAAGATGCTGGCCATATTGTCAAGGTATGAGGAGTGACCATGTAAGTGCGTGAATAAAGTGATTGGTAGAAATACGGAATTTGACTGAAAACTCCAAGTTCAACAGAACCAGGTATGGGTGACCTTCTCCATCTCCCCCTGTTCCTGAAACTTAGCAGTCATGCCCGCAAGCTACCTCTGGCTGGGGTCAGATACTCTAATCAATGGCCATGATCTAGAGACTCATTATAAATCTCTAGGAAGAGAGCATAAAATGACATACCATGGCCATCCTGTTGGATCCCGCACCAGGCTATGGATGGGCAACCCATAGGGGGAACGAGTGAGTTCCCCTCCTTAACCCAAGGAGTCAGCCCTGGCAGCTGAAAACCTCCAGAACTCAATGACTACCACAATCACGGCCACTCTCTACACACTCAGGAGGAGCCTCACCCATGAGTGAACCTATTCCTGGACATCTCATATCTCACACCACTAGTATTCCAAGAGTAGAATACAACAAATCTTAGTGGGAAACACACATACACACACACACACACACACACATATATATATATATATATATATATATATATATGCACACAAGGATGAACCTTTAACAGTTAGTGATCTCTTATAGAAGGGTTTAATGATCCCTGGGTGAAATACAACAATATTCACTTACTTTTCTCAAAGAAACTTTTTTGGATCATTTTTAGCTGTTTATTCATAATAAACAATACAAAATGAATTATTTTGGTTCTGCTTTGGGGTAAGGGTTTGAGTTCTGGATCAAAACATCTGAAATATGGCGGTGGGAAGGTATAGTGGTGGTGGGACTACTGTTTCAAATATTAAATATAATCAAATATTGTGAACTACTTTTTATAAAATAATGTCAAGTTAAAAAAAATAAAATAAAAAAATATGGAATTTGAGTAGACCGAGGACCTAAGGAACCAGAGTACTGAGGAGACTATGTTGTTAAGTAGACTTTTTACATTTATCTTTGACTTTCAAACTGCTTCATGATAGATACTAACTTGTGAACCGGTGTCTTTCCTTAATGACTGAAAACAGTGCACAGAGGGTCAGAGAAGAAGGATTGATAGTCTTCTGGCTTAGGTTTCAGAGGAATATATTCGGAGTGGAGTGTTGATAAGGAAACTTGGAAATTTAAATGAATGGTGGTCTTGAATAGACTAAGTTAAAAAGATAACTTTTAACTTATGGTATATAGGTGCTTTATCAAGGAAAAACTTTTGCTTCAGGAGAGATCTACATCCCGCAGACTATTTAATAGCCAGGGTCTGGCTGTCTCCTTTCTGATGGCTCATGTAACCTCCATCTGTGCATAGTCCCTACAGATTAGCCTCCATTTATGTTTTCTAAAAATAAATCTCAACTATAACTAAATGTTTTACAACCTAACTTTTTAAGAGTTTAAAGGAGAGAAGCTTGGACCAAGATCTAGTCTAAAAATAGATCTCAACTATAATTAAATGTTTAACAACATAATTTTCAGACAGTTTAAAGAAGAGAAATTTGGACCAAGAGAACTGTACATTTCACCTAGATTTCTCCTTTCTTTATATTCATGACTTGAATCTGCTAAGCATTTTATCATGATCATGCGATTCCTGCCCTAAATATTACTAGTAAATTTATCCCAATTAAAATCTGCCAGAAGTCATTCTCTCCTAAACCAAAAGTTAGAGTTTCTCTTATGAGATAATCCTGTAGCTTTGAAATCCTAATTAGGTTTGATGGTACAATATACAATGAAAGTCAGAAATAATTACATAACCTAATTTGGGCTCAGAAAGAAAGGATTCACCTAGAATATCAATGTTAGATATTCTAGGAGGAGACACAATCCCACCTACATTTGCTTCCAGCCATTCACTCTCATGCCAACCTGAGAGTCGACAAGAGTTGAGGATTCTGGACATCCTTGCCATTGTGGGTCCCTCTGCACCAGCTGTCAAGACCAATAGACTTTGGATGTGTCCCGGGGGGAAGCAGAGAACACAGCAAGAGTCTGTGCTTCCACTACCTCATAGACTTTTGATCTCTAGGGCATGCTTAACTTTACTTAAAAGTTAAAAAGATAACATATCAGAAAGAAAGCAACTATGAGGAAGAAATTTGAATTAGTATCTATACAATAACCAGTCCTCCTTTTCTGGTTAGATAGTGGTAAAAACAGAAGATTTCTAATATTTTTGAAAGTTGCATTCTTATATAAATAGACCAAATTGGGGAGATCTATTTAAAATGCTCTGTAGAGAGTAGAGTTGCATAGGGGTAGGGGCAAAAAACATAGTAAGATTCCCCTTTGTGCTCAACTAAAGCCAACTTTGAAAATTAAAGGGGTGTTACAGTAAAAAAGTTACTTCTCAACATCAGGTAAGGAAAGGACTTCAAATGAATGAGATAGCATACTCACCTTAGTTAGATATAGTTTACCTCACAGGGCTTTCAAAAATGCCATCCAGGAAACAGAGAGGCTTGGAAAAGGTTTTGCAGGATTTGCCTTTTAACAGGATTTACAGAAGTAACTTGTATTTGTTCCCTCCAACTGCTCAAAACTCAGAAACAGGTTTTCCAAAATACATATTTAACAGACTAACTTTGTTTGATCTCTATGAAAAGCTTAGAAGGGATTTAGAGGAAAAATGGGTAAATCAGTTCTTCAGTAGCAAACATTTTATGCCTAACCCCAAGTTGTTCACTCCTCCCTCACCTAATCTTTTTCCCACCCCACTCCGCCTGCAGCACCCTCAAGCGGAACCCAGCTCACAGCTTGGCATAATTGGCAATATGCTTTGTTGTTGCTCTGCCTTGCTGATGCCTTATTACTGGCCAGTTGCCAATGTTAGCATGCCAGCTGCATGCACCAATGGTCTGATCTGGATAGGAAATCTTCCTATAGATTGACGTGTAAGAGAAAGTACAACTAAACAGCTCTGAAGAGGAACTCGACAAATGTTTGAATAAAAAGCAACTGAAGGATAACTGCTAATTCAAAGAAAAGATTGTTCCAGCCGACTTTCCTGGCTTCCTTCCCTCCGAGATTTTCTTGCCGTCTTTTGTTATCTGTGGTTTAATCCTCAAATAGAGTGGTGGTACTATCCATGAAGCAACATGTTTGAACCCTAATTCTTTGGCACAATTATTCCAAAAGCAGAGACCTAAAACTGTTTTGTTGGGGGTTTTTTGTTGTTGTTTTTATTATCTCTTATGGCTACCACAAAGTTTCAAGGTTTGCTTCAAGCCACATGTATATGAAATAGAAACCCTTGCATTCATGGTACAGATTTTCTTCACCCAAAGAGGCAGCCGGAGTTATGATTTAAAACATGGAAACATATTGGGGAACTTTGCTAAACTTGTTCTTGCACTTTTTAATGTTTGCCTCCCTATTATTTTGTCTCAAATTCTAATTCTTCTCACACTTTTAGTATCTGAAGAAAGCTTAAAGCAAAATTCCCAATGTTTCTCAACTTAAATTGTTTAAAACTATGCTTTTAGACTCTACTATGAAACAAAATTATATTAATTTTGCCCAATTTTCCAATCCACAAATAACTTTTTAATCATGTCAGTGAAATCTTATAAATAAGTTTCAGTTGTTTGTATTTGTGTATGTTTATTCTTGCCTGGCAACATTTGGAATGATCCTACCCAGGATTCATATGGAACAATAAGTGATAATTTTCTTGCTGTCATAAGTACTTCTGCTGAAGATTGCGTGTAGCCTTTCATTTCTAATCTGCTAACTAGTTTCCATTGTATTTAATAAAATCCCCCAAGCTACTTTTGTTTGTCTTCCATCCTCTCCCTTCAATGGAAAGCAAAGATACAAAAGCAAGCAAACCCTGACTTGTTCTTGAAAAATATGGCCTATATAGCATTTCCTACAACTTGGAGCTGAGAACATTATTTCAGTAAAGCCTGTGATTGTTCATTAGCACAAAGAGTGTGTAATAAATATAATGAAAGACTGCTGGCTTTACTCTATCTTTGTCATCTAAAGCAGTTCCATGAATAACTACAGGGATTTGTCTCCAAATGACTTATTTGCTTCCTTTCTAATAAATAACATATAATTAGGGTAATATATTGTTTCCTAGTTATGTTAGCAATGTAGTGAAGGGAAACAAATGTACAATTTTAAATATGAAAGAATAGTAGATAATTTTTATATTATTCCTTAAAGTATCTAGACTCATTATGCATAAGTCAAACTGCTGGGAGGTCTAAGTACAAAGCAAGGGCTGAGATTCTACATTTAATGAGTTTCTTTATTACTCAGGGCATGAATTACTACTCTGATACTATAAAACGGCAGCAAGTGCTCTGCATCTCAGATGAGATTCTCTTTGAGAAATGCACTTGCCAGTGAACTGTCAGCAATGGCATGGACTAATCTGATTTAGAAAGGATTAGGTTGGGAACTGTGCCTCTGAATGTCAAGGTATCTACATCTCTCTACAGAGGAGTTGAATGTTTAACTCTTCACGTCCAGGGCCACGGATGTTAGAAGATCTTGATGCGACACAAGGTCACATCCATTACTGAGAATTGAGACAGAAATAAATTATACTGATGGCCTCCTCGAGTCCCTTGAGAGAAATCCATCTTCAGTTTCATGATACCAGAAGAGAACTACCGCCAAGCTGT
The DNA here is from genome assembly GCF_027595985.1 of Sorex araneus. Taxonomy (NCBI): domain Eukaryota; kingdom Metazoa; phylum Chordata; class Mammalia; order Eulipotyphla; family Soricidae; genus Sorex; species Sorex araneus. The sequence continues at coordinate 86,625,220 of NC_073302.1, read as the reverse complement.
TGCTTTGGGATTCAAAACATTCTCCTAGGAAGGAAAAAAAATATCACTTAGACCTCTGCTAATTATTAAAAGAACAAATCAAATCTCTCTGGTAGCACCACAGTTCAGAGGACAAGAGAAAACAGATAGTCCCTAGCACTGGAATTGTTTAAATATTAATTTATGACAAGGAAGATGATCCTAACGTTTTTACATCTTAGAAAACTAACAGATTCTCCCAGCTTGGAGTCCACTGCTTTTGAAAGCCAGATTTCCTATTAATAACACAGAAGTTGAGTCAGTGTATTCTTTCCTCTCTATATCTCGTGGGATAAAAAGCAGTGCAGGACTCTTCTTTTTTTTTTCTCCTTTTGCTCAATTCTTGCTCAACTGTCTTCACTAACCTGAGAGGTATAGCCACAGTTCATGAGACAGGCCAGCTTTACGTACACATTTGGTATGTATTTAAATGCAACATTATTTGGAAATAAATGATCAGGAGCTCCTATCTGTCCTCAGTGTGAGCATCAGGATACAGGTGCTCTGAGTTGGTGGTATAGGTAGGAAAAGTGGTCCCTCAGAACTAACTGCAGACGGATTTTGTTGAGTACTAACTTTGTGGGTTTTAAAAAATATATTATTTGAGACACCATTGATTTACAAATCTATTAATGAAAGAGCTTCATGCCTACAACTGAAGCGACAGCACAGCTGGTAGGGTGTTTGACTTGGACCTGGCTGACCTGGGTTTTCTCCATCCCTCTCAGAGAGCCCAGCAAGCTACCAGGAGTATTCTGCCCACACAGCAGAGCCTGGAAAGCTACCTGTGGTGTATTTGATATGCCAAAACCAGTAACAAGTCTCACAATGGAGACGTTACCGGTGCCCGCTGGAGCAAATCGACGAACAATGGGAAGACAGTGCTACAGTGCTACTTTGTGTTTGTTCTCATCTAAGACATCCATTCACATTTACCCTTGGAGTTCACAGTAACTCTGATCAGGCATAACTGCTCCTATTCTCCAGATTTAAAAAAATGAGAGAGATAAAAGGGAGTGTCTAAACACTGTGGCTATTGCTCCACAACGAAGAAGTATCAAGCTCTGAATTTTGATGTCCAAATATTGCTTGGTCAAAAGTCTGTACCTTTAAGAGGTTCCAGTATCTCTCTGAAGTATCTCCTATTCTTATAGTATGGCTTCCCACTAGGTTAATACTACAGTTAAATTGGGGCTAAGGGGTTGAAGAAGCTGTATCAGAAAGAACTAAAAGTTTCAAAATGAAAACAAAAGGCAGTAGGTCTCATATTGATTAAGAAAAAAGATTTTCAATTTCAGGGCTGAGACTTCAGATTTTCCTCCTCATACTAGTAAGCAGAGAGCTGGAAACTAAAATTATAGAGAACTGGTTGAGTGGAGAGAAGTTCCAGCACAAATTGCTTGATTATAAGAATGTTTGTGAGTGATATTTTTTTCACAAGAAAGTTATTTCAACATAGAGGAAGATGGGAAACTGAGAAAGGGTTTCTTCTCCAATATAAGGGAGTGAATTTACTTCCATCTACTGCTCAAGTTAATCGAGAAGAGGTTGGGTAAGATGTGGAAATAGAAACCACTGTGCAAGTAAATTGAAAAACATAAAGAAGATATGTTGCAACACATCCTTTAATAATACATGCTAGAAAAGTAATTTCTATTAATTAGAATGTACATTATTAATAAAGTATTTAGAACTCTTACCTTAATTTAGGTGTTATCAGGAAATTAAAGTGCTACTAATTCCACCCTAAAGGTTGATGGCTGACTATTCAAAAGGCAGCAGGCAAGCCCTGGCAACAGAGAAATGTACAAGTTAACGTGAAAGGGAGAGTTCTGTCGCTCATGAAAGCCATCGGATTGTATGTTCCAGTTTTACTTCCATCAAGCATGTGCACTGGCTATGCAACTTCTGCCTTAGAAATTCTTTCAGCATTTCCAGTAATTCCACCTCTATCTGCACACCATTAGCTCTGCACTCAAAAAAGATCATTACTATTTCCCTTTACATTTAGCCCTTAGGACGGTTAAGAAACTTACCTACCCAAAGCATTCCCTTTATCCATAAGCAGATTTAAGGGGCTCCCTAAAACATAAAATGTCTTTCTCATCGATACCTAAAATTTCTCTTCTTAACTGAACTTGCTGCCATAAATCTCTAATTTCCAACCTTTCCACAAAACCTTGTCAGATTCATCTTTCAAAAGGTTTGATAGCTGACAAGGATTCATGACCCCTTTTGATCTGGTTTCTAGATCTTATATCTATCAGTAACTTTACCCTTTTACCCACATAATTTCCAAAGCCCTATCTAGAATGTTCTGAATGATTTAGAATGACACTTTTCAAGCTCATTCAGGAATCACAGCCAGATCATATTTTCCTTTCTCCATGGAATGATAGTGACTCACTCTTCTGAGTTTTGATTATACCTGACATCTCAATAATAGGTTTTATAATTAATAATGTATTGTAGGGCTGGAGCGATAGCACAGTGGGTAGGGTGTTTGCTTTCCACGTGGCCAACCCGGGTTCCATTCCTCCTCCCTCTCGGAGAGCCTGACAAGCTACCTAGAGTGTCCTACCCGCATGGCAGAGCCTGGCAAGCTACCCATGGTGCATTTGATATGCCAGAAACAGTAACATAACAACAGGTCTAACAATGGAGACATTACTGGTGCCTGCTCGAGCAAATTGAGCGGGATGACAGTGGTATAGTGCTAATGTATTGTAATCTCAAATTATTATATGGTATTGGTAGTATGTTGATAATGATGATGATTTGCATAAATACCATAAGGAGTTGGCCTCTATTATTTCATAAAATTACTAGATTAGATTTATGAAATGGAAATTTAAAAAAAAAATTTACTTCCCAGATGCAAAACTTTGACATACTAAATTGCAAAACAAGTTGAATAATTGCCACCAAGTGAAAGAACTCTCGTTCAACCTCCCAGTACCCCAGTTTGAGCCAAGAGTCAGCACTGAAGCTTAAGAAACCTCCTGACTTTGGAAAAGTTTTGTTATTTAAAGTGTTGTTATTTCACTTTTGTAGACTAGTTCTTGGGCAATTTAAGAAGATTCAAGCTTCCAAAAGTGTAGGTCTTCTCTGAGAATCTTTATACTTACAATTTCATATACTTGAAGTTTAATGTATGAAAGAGCTTATACAGTTACAATTTTCACTTCACTAATTGCCAGTTAATTTTCATTTGTTTTCAACATTGTTCTTTACAAAATGCAACTCTTCATGCCAGGAAAATATTTCCATGCTTTCTGAATATGTTTACATAGATTCAGTAACTATATTTCTAGCTTAGAGACAGAAGAAACAAAAGGATGGGAAGCTTTGAAAGGAAAGGGCAGGCAACCACAAAAAGCAATCCACCTACATCCCAATTAAACAAACACCTACAGCTGTCTCTAGCTTCTGACATGTTGCACTTGATTAATTGTGCAATCGCTAATAGAAAACATTAACTAATTGATGTTAATATTATTTTTGATGAATAATAATTGGGCTTGACTCTCTGTTACTTGCTTTTTGACCACCTGATTTTGATTTTAGAGAATCCACATTTATGCCAATGGAGAGTCCTTGAAGACCATTGTAGTCCAGGGTGTAGAGTGCATATGAAGAGAATGATGTTCATTAAACCATAGTCCCTCCCCAGGAGTTTGAGAGAAAGTTGGAAAATTTTATCACTCATTTACAGATGGGCATCTATTGGCTTATTGTAATTCCATCACTGTCACTGTAATCCCGTTGCTCATTGATTTGCTCAAGCAGGCACCAATAACGTCTCCATTGTGAGACTTGTTATTGTTTTTGGTATATCGAATACGCCACGGGTAGCTTGCCAGGCTCTGCCCTGTGGGCATGATATTCTAGGTAGCTTGCTGGGCTCTCCCAGAGGGGCGGAAGAATCGAACCTGGGTCGGCCACATGCAAGACGAACACCCTACCAGCGAAGCTATCTTTCCAACCCAGTAATTCCATAATATGACCTAAATCCAGAATGGAAATCTAAGAATAAAAAACAAATTTTGCAGTACTACCTGGCACCTATCATCGTAGCTTTCATGTCCTTAAGAACACAAGGACCAATATAATCAAATTTTCCAGGACAGAAAAGATATAGCTAACCCAGAGAAATTTATCAGCCTCTCCTTGCTCATCCTTCTTAATGCTGTCCTATTAGAGGCTCTTTTGGTGTCAGGCAACTGAGGCCCATTGTTACTGTGCTTGGCATATGGAATACGCCATGGATAGCTTGCCAAGCTCTGCCCTGCGGGTGGGGTACTCTCAGTAGCTTGCTGGGCAAGAAGAATAAGCAAGGAGAGGCTGATAAAATCTCAGGGACAAAATAGACTGCTAAAACGAAGAAAGACTAAAATGATTATCTGTCCATTCAACGCAAGTATGCTGGCATCAGAAGCATCCATTGAGGACCTGATGGTGCAAGCGCAGAAGATCAAGTATGACATCATTGGTCTGACCAAAACGAGAAGGCATCAATCACACCACACCATTTTTGACACTGGAAAAAAACTGTTCCTCAGAACATGCAACAACAGAGGCATTGGTGGCGTCAGTGTCCTTGTCAACATGAACTAGGCTATGAGCATTGATTCATTCTAATGTCTAACAACCTGAATCAGATTATTACACTTGAATAGATGTGGCTCACTGCTGGCAGTTTCTATCTTCATTGTCTATGCACTAACGTCCAACTATGATGAAAAAGAAATTGAGAAGTTCAACGTGGAGCTGGAGAAGTTCTATAAAGAAGACCACATCTTCTTTTTTTAAAAAACAAAAACCATACCTTCTATAAGATCATTGTCAGTAATTTTAATGCCAAGAGAGGACCAAAAAGGTGGCCCAAAAAACTCCACATTGGGAGCCATGATCTAGAATGGAATGAACAGAGTGAGAGTTTATCTGAGTTCATTATGTTGACCAAGACCATCCATGGTAACTCACAGTTCCAGAAGGCCGAATCTAAACGTTGGACATGGGAATCTCCCAGTGGACAGTTTCACAACGAAATTGACCACATTATATTCAATGGAAAGTTTTGCCTGACCAAATTCACTGTTGTCCCAAAATTCCAAACAGGATTAGACCAACATCTCTTTTGTGCAAAAAAATCTACTTCACAGTGCAGGGAGAAAGGACTGTGGGGAGAAAGTTTAAGTTTAAGAAGAGAATTCAACAAAGTTTAAATTTAAGAATGACCACCAACTTGGAGCTCTTTGGCACTATTGTGGCAATGTGGGAAGATGCCATCATTGAAAACATCAACAAGGAATACGATCTACTAGTTCAGCACCTCCATGACTGCGTGAGGAATGCCAAGAGTGGGAAATCCACAAACAGATGCCTGTCTTCTGAAACTCTAGAGCACATTCTCCAATGTGGTTTGGCACAAGCTTCAGGCAATCAAAAGCTAACATTTGAACTCGCAAAGCTATGCAGATTACTGATAAAGGAAGACCTCAAAGAGAGAAGAGCAGCAGTATTGGACGATGCAGCAACAGCTGGGAAAAGTATTCGCAATGCTTGCTTGTCTTTCGCCAACTACAAGATCAAGATGACTGCACTCCGACATCCTGATGGATCTATCACATCTTCCAGAAAGGCAATGGAGAGGCTTATTTATGATTTCTACTAGAATCTCTTTGACAGCCACATCCACCTGCCCACATACCAAATTCCTAATGATTTATATGTCATTCCCAACATCCTCCCTTCCGAAATCTGACATACCATTTTGTCCAGTAAAGATGCATACAGCACCTGGTCCAGACAAAGTCAGACCCAAAACCTGAAGAATCTGCCACCAGTACTCATCAATACACTAGCTTGGCTCTTCACATGCTACTTGTCCGTATGCAAGTTTCTGTCCCAATGGAAAACCAGCAGGACCATCCTGTTGTATAAAAAGGGAGACATCCACGATATCAGCAACTATTGCCCAATCAGTCTGTTGTCTGTCGTCTACAAGTTGTTCACTCAAGTCATCCTGAATAGAATAGGCAGAACGCCAGACAAAGGACAACCATATGAGCAAGCCAGGTTCCCAAAAGGATTCAGCACAATCGACCATATCGACACAGTGATCAAGCTCATTGAAGTTTCGTGAGAGTTCAAGATGCCACTCTGTCTAACATTCATCTATTTAGAGAAGTTCTTTGATTCTGTTGAGACTGAAGCAGTCATTGAAGACCTAACCAAACAAAGCGTTAAAACTCAGTACATCAAGATCCTCTGTGAGCTATATTACGGGTTCACCACCAGGATCTCAACATTCTACAAAGAAGTCATCACTGACGTAAAGAGAGGGGTTTAGCAGGGTGATACCATTTCACCAAAACTCTTCAGTGCCACCCTCGAGAATGTCACATGGCAACTGGAATTGGAAGGAATGGGAGTGAAGATAGATGGTCAGCAACTACACCACCTCTGCTTTGCTGATGACATCATTCTAATAACACCAAACATTAGCCAAGCAGCACAAATCCTAGCCCACTTCAACCGCGAGTGTGGAAAGGTCGGACTGCAGCTGAATCTTACCAAAACAATATTCATGAAAAATGAACTAGTCCCTGATGTTCCATTTGCTCTCAATTGAACAAACATCTCCGAAAGCAGCAGCTATGTTTTCCTGGGTTGAGAACTCAACATGAGGAATGACTTGGCATCGGAACTGCGCAGGAGGAAGAGAGCAGCATGGAACGCCCTTCAAGAGCATCGAAGAACTGGTTAAGAGAAAAAAGAATCTCCAGCTCCAGGCACATCTTTTTGACTCTACTATCCTTCCTGCACTAATATACGCCTCAGAGACCCGGGCCCTACGCAAACAGAATGAGAACACTATTCGGGTATCCCAAAGAGGAATTGGAAGAGCTATGCTTGAAGTATCAGATTTCACTCAAGTGAGAGAAGGAATCCTGAGTTCTGACCTGCATTGACGGTCAAGAATCAGGGATGCTGGGGCTGGAGTGATAGCACAGCGGGTAGGGCGTTTTGCCTTGCACGCGGCAGACCCACGTTCGATTCCCAGCATCCCATATGGTCCCCCAAGCACCGCCAGGAGTAATTCCTGAGTGCATGAGCCAGGAGTAACCCCTGTGCATCGCCGAGTGTGACCCAAAAACAAAACAAAACAAAAGAATCAGGGATGCTGTCTTGTTTGCCAAGGTGTCAAAAATCAGATGGGTCGAATATGTTATGCAATTTAGAGATCGCTGGACTTGAACTGTTACTGACTGGATTCCACAGGATGTCAAAAGACTGCGTGACAGCCCATCTACGAGATGGTCAGACTTCTTTGTCAAAACTCTGAATGAACATTTTGAGGCTCTTCATGTTCCTGGAGCGAGCAGATACCATTGGGCTGCACTAGCACACGACAGGGATGAATGGAGACATTACTGGGCCCACTCAAACAAATCAAAGATCAACGGGATGACAAGTGATACAAGTGACAAGTGAACCCAGTGAAATATATTTTATTCTACTATAGAGTGTCACCAAAGATTAAAAACTTAATTTAAATATACATAAATGTGCTTTGAAGTTTTTTAAGCATACACATAAAAGTGCTCTCATTTAATTCACAGGATCTTCATAAAATATTGTTTAAATATCCCTATTTGTGCAATCACTCATCCTCTCATGATTTGACTTGGAAGGTGAAATAATTTCTCAAGCACACCCAGCCAGTTAGTAGGAGAACTAGAAGCTGATTTTTTTTGCCATGAGATTCTCTAGGGCTTCCCCTACCACCGATTTTAACATGATAACTTGATGTCTTTCTAAGAAATATCTCATTGTATAGAAAAGCATTTGCTGTTGATTCCAATGATAATGAATGAAAAGTACTTTCCTGAATTCTGACTTTTATATGTGTTCTGCTGGGATATGGTTTTCAGTCCTTTATGAAGAAAGTAAGCTTTGGCATTTAGTTATTCCTTACTAGATTTCCTGCATGACCTGAGATTGTGTAATGTGTTAGTTTCTCTCTGAAATTTCTCTTACGTGTGTAAACTTTTTTTTCTTCAGAAAATATTTGCTGAATATCTACTATATGCCAGCCACTCTGTTATTAGTGTTACTTGAAGCTCAACTTAGCACCTGTTGTCATGAAGTTCACAATCTAGTGGGTGTTGCAATATAAGATGAAAGTAGTTTAACCAAGATTCTTCTTAGAGGTCATTCGGACATTTAAGCACTAGCTGAATATTCATTTTCTGAATTTTGGAAAGTTCAGTATCCATCTCAGAAATGTGAGAATTCCTAAAGTGCTTACATTTTTATTCCATGTTCAACTCTAAGTATCTTCTTCTACCTGATTAGATCCGATTTGGTAGATTTTAGCTATGTGATGCTTTAGTTTATTCTGTATCTCATTCTCATTAGACATGAAACTTGACCCTCTTGATTCATTTGCACACACTTATACATAAAGGCATGCACACACACTAATCATAGCACTGCTTTAGTGAAAAAAAAACACTTAATGGAAATTTTGAGAGATAAATATATATATATGCATATATATATATATATATATATATATATCACAGCACACCTGCTAACACATCTTCCAGATACACCTAGAATTTGACTGCCTCCTACCAGCTTCAAAGTAGACTTCATCTCTTAATTGGCTTATTGCATTCACCTCATAATTAGTCTCACACTTGCCTCTACAATCAATTTTTTTTCACAGAGTACCCAGAGTGATCACGTAGAATTAAATATCAGGGGATGAGAGATAATACAATAGGCTGCATGCACATTTTTCATGTAAGAGTCATATATTATATGTGGGTAGATCAAGTTCCAGCTTGAACCAGAAGCCTCCAAATGCTTTCCAGTATCTCTCAGAATAAAAACTTCACTGGAGCTACCTGTTTTCCAGTTCTAATCTCTTGATAACTCATCTCTAGCATTTTTGGCTTCCTCACCTTGCACTGGATGCAACACTTTCCAGAATATTCTTAAAAACAAAGACATACTATCTTCCTGAATATTCTGTCCTTTCTGACTAAATCACTCTCTTTTTTTGGGGGGGAGGGCTTTTTGGGCCACAGCCAGCAGTGCTCAGTGGTTACTCCTGGCTCTGACTTAAGAATTACTCCTGGTAGTGCTTGGGGGACCATATGGGGATGACAGGGATCAAACCCCGATCAGCTATGTACAAGGCAAACACCGTACACATTGTACTATCACTCTGGCCCCTGACTGAATATCTCTATACAAAACAGTATGGCCTACTCTTTGTTTTGTCCAACTTTCTACTCAATCATCAATTTATAAGCAAGGCTTTCTCTCACTTTCTCCAAACAGTGATTAGTGAAGAGCAACTAGTATGTGGTAGACCCACTACCTGATAAAATTTTATTCACTTCAAGAAATGAATAACGATGAAATTTAGAAATAAATGTTTTGAAATATTCGTTGTTGGCTTCTTAACAGCTTCATCTTGTCTTCCACCTGTGTTCATATTGCATAGTTTGAAACATCAAACTGCTCCCAGACACTTCTGTCTCTGATGTAACCCTTTTCTTTCAAGTGTATATTTTGACAACATAACTATTTTCTGTGGAACCTTAGAAAGAAAAATAAGCAAATAAATAAAAACAAAGGTCATTATAGAGAATTTTTGTGAAAATTAAATAAATACATAAAATTAATGTAGAATACATGACACAAATTAAGCTCTTAGTAAATAAGGCAGAAACAAAACAAAAACTACTCTTATTTTATGCAAAATAAATTAATCTTTCCAAACACTAAATCATGCTTCAACTCCATAATTATCCAATTGTCAATGTAGCCCTTAAACTATATATTTTATCAGAATAAGACTGAACCACATATCTATGATTATAGATATCAATTTCCCAATCGCACAAAGTTACTTTAATAGAATATTTCATACCATGAGAATACATCTCTATAAGAGAACACAAAATATATTACCTGTATTAGAGAACTAGGAAGTCATTTCTGGCCCAGCTGTTTTGAAAAATGATATGGGTATTCCTCAAAAAACTAGAAATCAAGCTCCCATATGCCCCATCAATACCACTTCTGGGAATTTACCCCGGGGCTCCAAAAGCACACAGCAGAAATGCCATCTGCAATTCTATGTTCATTGCAGCATTGTTCACAATATCCAGAAACTGGAACAATCCAAGTGCCTGACAACAGATGACTGGATAAATAAACTATGGTACATCTACACAGTGAAATCCTATGCAGCTGTTAGGGGAAATGGAGTCATGAAATTTGCTTGTAAATGTATGGACATGCTGAATGAAATGAGTCAGAAACAGAAAGACAGACATAGAATGATTGCAGTCATTTGTGGGACATAAAAAAAACACATAGTATGAGACTAATATCCAAGGACAATAGAAACATGGGCCACTCAGGATACCCATGACAGTTTTCAAGGAAATAGACAAAACACTCCTGAAATTCATATAGAACAAAACCCCCTAAAATAGTTAAAGCAATCCTTGGGTAAAAGAAGATGGGTGGCATTACCTTCCCCAAGTTCGAACTGTACTACAAAGCAGTAGTAATTAAAACAGTATGGTATTGGGCTAGAAACAGAACTGCAGACCAATAGAACAGAGTTGAATATCCTGTCACAGACTCCCAAATATATGGCCACTTAATCTTTGAAAAAGGAGCAAAAAATGTGAAGTGGAACAAGGAAAGCCTCTTTAATGAGTGGTGCTGGGAAAACTGGATAGCTACCTGCAAAAAACTGCACTCTAACCTCTGGCTAGTGCCAGGTACAAAAATCAGATCCACGTGGATTAAGGACCTCAATATCAGACATGAATCCATAAGGTACATAGAGGAAAATGTAGGCAGAACCCTTCATGACATTGAAACAAAAAGTCTGTTTAAGGATGAAGCACCACTGACCAAGCAAGTGGAAACAAACATAAACAAATGGGATTAGATCAAACTAAGAAGCTTCTGCACTTCAAAAGAAACAGTGAAAAAATACAGAGAGAGCCCACAGAATGGGAAAGAATATTTACCCAATACCTATCTGATAAGAGATTAATATCCATGATATACAAGACACTAGTAGAATTATATAAGAAAAAAACCTCAATCCCATCAAAAAATGGGGAGAAGAAATGAACAGAAGCTTCTGCAAAAAATAAATACAAATGACCAGAAGGTACGTGAAACAATGCTCCACATCACTAGTCATCATGGAGAAGCGAATCAAAACAACAATGAGATATCATCTTACACCACAGAGACTGGCACACATTCAAAAGAACAAAAGCAACCAGTGCTGGCATGGATGTGGGGAAAAAGGGATGCTCTTTCACTGTTTGTGGGAATGCTGACTGGTCCAGCGTTTTTGAAAAGCAATACAGACAGTCCTTTAAAAACTCGAAATTGAGCTTCCATATGACCCTGCAACACCACTTCAGGAATATATCCCGACGATGCAAAAGAAGCACAATAGAAATGGCATTTGTACCTATATGTTCATTGCAGCACTGTTTACAATAGACAAAGTCTGGAAATAACCCAAGTGCCCTAGAACAGATGAGTAGTTAAAGAAACTTTGGTACATCTACACAGTGGAATACTGTGCAGCTGTTAGGAGAGATGAAGTCATGAAATTTGCTTATACGTGGATAGATATAGAGATTTTCATGCTATGTGAAATGATTCAGAAAAAGAGAGACAGATATAGAAGGACTGCATTCATGTATGGAGTATAAAATAATATAACACAAGATTGACATCCAAAGGTAGTAGGTATAAGGATCAGGAAGATTGCTCCATAGCTGGAAGCCTGCCTCATGAGCGGGCTAGAGAGAGTATGGGGAATATTTTCTGCCTTAGAGGCAGTGAAAGGATGGGAAAAGTGGGGGTATACTGGGGATATTGGTGGTGGGGAATGTGCACTGATGGAGGGGTGGGTGTTTGATCATTGTGTGATTGTAACCCCAACATGAAAGCTTGTAACTATATCTCATGGTGAATCAATAAAACTAAAAAAAAGAGCTTAGTTGGGGTTTAAAGCAGCTGTGATTAGAAGACAAATAAATCATCTCTTGGGGAAAAAAAAGAAAAAAAGAAAGATGGGCCACCGAGTATTGGTCCACTGTTGGAAGCCTGCCTCAGATGCTGGGGAAGAAGACAGTTGGGAAAAAGAAGGAATAATTATGACAATGATAGTTGGAAATATTCACTCTGGATAAGAACTGCATGCTGAAAATAGATAAAGGAACCAACAAGATAACCTCTCAGTGTCTGTATGGCAAACCATAATAACCAAAAGAAGAGAAAGACAGAGAGAGAGAAAAAAAAGAATAAGAGGGAAACTGGGTTCATCATTGATGGGAAATGTACATTGGTGGAAGGATGGGTGTTGGGACATTGTATGACTGAAACCCAAGCATGAGCAGCTTTTTTAAAAAAAAATAAAGTATTTTCCAAGAAAACAATGGTTTTCTAAGCTCTGGAGAATGAATGAAATCTACCCAATACAGACAGAGAAATTTCTAGGACAAAGAAGCAGTATGTCTAAAGTCCAAGTTTTGAGAACAACCTCTGAAAATCGAGTACAATTTGTACCATGAGTTCAGAGAGAAGCTTGGAGTGATGAGGCACAAACTAAATCCAGAAAGATAGTATGGTGCCAAATGTTAGCGCTTTGAAATTTGAATGCAATTATTTTATGTTGTCTCAAAGGGAAAATGCCATTGGACATCTAATATTAGATAATCTTAGTATTGGGCTAGCTTTATTGGAAGATCTTTATGAATATGATTTAAAGAAGGAACCAGATTCACATGGCGAGCTGAGTGATTGATACAGTCACCAAAAACCCATTAGGGAGTTGAAAGAGGAAGAGAAGTGTCAGTGAGGAATAAAGAATATGAATTCCTATGCTCAATCATGGAATTTCTGTGTGTTCCCTCAAAATAGCTCTTCATCCTTTATCTCAAGACTAAGTATCTTGGAAATTTTAAGCATACTTTTGGAAAGTCAGATAGAAGTATCCCTTCCTCAAAATATGTATTGCCTGCCATATGTGAGATAATTATCTGAACACTTTCAAAAAGCTACTTCCATCCTTGACAATAAATGAGAGTGCTTTCTAGACATAACTCTTGAGTTTCTCTTATTCCTCTTAGGCATAAGGACCCTTCTTAGTCATTTTTATTGTATTTATGTTCCTCTTCATCAAGTCTCTTTCATTCTAAGTTAATCCAAGGGCCCAAAGTAGTTTATAAAATCTAATGTAAATAAATCAAATAATTCACATAAAATTTTATTCATTTGCCAAATTTAATGATTCACATTGATTGTGAATAGAAGCTATCTAGAACTGCATCCTCTGAAAATCCCTGTGTGCATAAAATTGATGTCATTCCAGTTGAAAACTTAGGTTCCAAAAGTAGTCCCATGAACAGACATGACTCTGAATCCTTGCCATCTTCAGTTAAAAAGGTAATGTTATTCCTAAAGTGTTATTTACTACAGCAAAAGGTGGGTGGGAGGGTGGGAAGTCCAGTAAGTAAACTGGCCAAAAATGTGTTTACAATTAAGAGCTCCAGATTTGAATCTAGGGAAATCAGTATGATATGAAGTGAAGTGAGTTAATGAACAAGACAATTCGTTCAAGATCTGCTAGGAAAATTTCAGCACCTTTAAGCATCTGTACAAAAAGTAGATAACTGAACTTGATTTCTAATGAAACCAGAATTTTACCGAGTGACTGACACCACCAGGTTGTTCTAAGAGGTGGGTTGGGCATGGATCCTGTACAGTTTACTTCTCTCATTCAACTTTACCTGTCCCCAGGTAGCACATCTTGGAACTAGATTCCGCAGGCTATTATTTGAACTCTTGGCCAAATCACATCAAAGATCTCAGCCAAAGTGTCTTTGGTAGCATCAGTTATCATTTGTATTTCAGTATTGAGTGCAAATGATTTCCCAGCATTAATGTTTACCACTGTGCCTAACCATGACAATACCATATGATTTCTGTTCTTATTAACTCTAGCTCTTGATCCCTGCACAATATGACTCAACAAATACTTATTATAAGTCTAATAATTTGTTATGTTTGAATAACTTTGGTAATAAAGAAGTCCTCCATCTTACTTAACCCCAGTAACAATTTGTGAACTCTATACATAATTATCATCTGTTTTTGATAACTGAAAAAAGTAGAATTCAAAGAATTTAAGAAAATTGTACAAAAGAGTAAGGATGGATTGTTATCTCTGTTGTTGCTACTATTACTGGCTTATATATAAATAGATTCTCCCTTTATAAAGATATATTTTAATTATCTTTTATTATCTTATAATGCCTTTACAATACCCCTCACTTTATTTTAGTCCTTTTTTAATTGAGTTGTTATTGGTCAACATTATCATATCATTTTCAGGGTAAAACTTTACACCTTTATGTAACTGTAAGACTCAGTCTACCCATCACTAAAAATGTCACCTACCCTTTCCTTCCACCCCTTCCCTTGTCATCTGGTAACCCACTAGTTTTCACTGGGTGTAACTTTTTTAGTTATTTTTTATATTCCATATAAGAATGAAACTATCTGTTAAATGTCATTTACTCTCTGTTTTCAAGTTCCATAGAATTTTGTCTCAGAAGTCATGATTTATCCTTTTCAATGGCACAGTAATATTTATTGTGTCTTCATCTAGTCTTGACTGTAAGATAGCATTGGGTTTCAGCCTTGCCGCAGGGAACTTTGTTTACCTTAAAGCATTGTCCTTTCTGTATGGACACAGAAAGACAGTTAATATGCTTTGTAACTTGGGAGTTGATTGACTCCAGTAATATTTACTCCTGGGCATCTGCTTTCTCAGCTCAGTTGCCCTTATTTCCTAGCAACCCAAAAGCAGTGTCCCAAGGAGGAACGGAATGGACCCAGGGCCAGCTGTGACTACCCTTTGAAATGGGCCAGGCTGAAGCGCCACAATACTCAACTATAAGTTGAGAGCATGGTCATGGACAAATGCTGTCATGATCCAAAAGTAACGACGAGACTAGGACCCTGCTAGGGTTAGAAAGACTAACCTGACTGAGGACTGTGGTCTGGAATGTATAGTGAATGTCCTCAGGAAAAACCAAACTAAGTTTGATATATCTCTTACTGTGCTCATACAGAATAACATTACTAGAAATATTAGAAGTAGATTTACTACAAATAATTAAGTGGATTACTATCTGAGGAAAGAAGAAAGCAACACACCCTGGATGGGACCCCACACTAAGCGGATCTCCTAGAAATCTGGAGTAATCTCCTTAGATGAGATTTGGTCCTTGAGTTAATCTCCCGGAGGAGTGGTCTTACACCTCTTTGCTGATTTGTTAATGTTCAACCCACCTTTGTATCACCACCCTATGTGATTGCTATATAAACTAAGACTGTAAGAGCAAAGGAGTGAGAATCAGAGTCAGAATCAGAGTGAGAAGTAGGGTCAGAGTCAGAAGTAAGAGTCAGGGTCAGAAGGGAGAGAGAGTGTGGCTCCAGAGAGAGAAGCAGAAGGGCTCTGGAGAGAGTAAGATTGGAAGAAGAGAGATAAGAAGAGATTGGTAGAGAGATCGGAAGAGACCAGAGGAGAGACGACAGAGATAGAGAGAAGTGGGAAGAGACCAGAGGAGAGACTACAGAGACAGAATCAGAGAGACAGAGACAGACAAAAGAGAGCACAGTGGCACACACAGAAGCAGAGCACAAGGAGGAGCCATCCCGATCCGGTCCATACACAGTGGCTCGAGAGCACTGAACGCAAGAGGTGAGAGAGAAAGCCACTCCAAGAGCCCGCAAACACATATCACATCACCCTTCCATGTGAGCACTTGTATCTTTATAGCTGACAATAATAATTTAGGTTGATTCCATGTTTGACTATTATAAATAATGTGGCTATGAGCATCACAATGAAAAGATTCTTTCAAAATGCTTTTTCTCCTGCAGTATGTGACTTGAGAGTTTCCGCCAGGTCCCCCGAGCGGGGGCCTGGCGTTTCTCTTTTTTTTTTCTTTAATCTATCTCTCTTCCCCTCAACTTCTGGGCACAGCACAGCATCTACCCCACTTCTGAGCACAAAATGGAGAGACGCACCCAAGTGCGCGTCGTGGCTGGCGGGGGATCGAGGGCGGGGAAGTACCGGTCTCCGCCCACATCGGACACTTAAAGAGAGTGCAGCCACGTGGGCTTTCCCATTTCTCCGCGCCCGCACCCCCAGAATGACTGACGAAGAGGATGGAGCTGCTTGGGACACCGGCAGCCCACCAGCAACCTGCAGTATGTGACTTGAGAGTTTCCGCCAGGTCCCCCGTGCGGAAATCTCTCTCTCTCTCCTTCAACTTTTACCCTGGACTTTAGACAGAAACCCAGAACCGCGCGGCCGCTGCCGCGGCCGCGCGACCTAATGTCATCTTAGTATCAGCAGTATGTAATGGTTCCTTCTTAATGGGTTGGACTTTTGTGGGTGATCCTAACAAGAATAGTAAGTATTTTGTTGAAATATTGAAGGCAATCAAAATGGTAGCCATCTCTCTAGACTGAACTAAGCTATATCCCCACGCTGGCTGAGAAGAAATATCCTTCTTTCTCGGGAAGAAACGTGGCGTGGTGTCAAACATAGTGTGATGTCCATTAAGCAAACAGACCTGGTGGCGTGGGAATGGGAAATAAGGGGAAAAATTAGGTACATGGACCAGCGGGACGCTGGTGGTATCTCGAGCCGGAGCCGATATCAGCGCAAGAGCTTTGGTTCCGGAAACTGCTTGCAGACACTCTACTAGACTATCAACTAAGCCAGAGCCCCACGCCGGCTGATGACGGGAAATAACCATCCTCTTCGGTTTTTTTTCCCTTCGTCAGACAGCGTGGCGATTACTAAACAGGCGTGAACTCGGTGGCGCAGGGCAAGGGGGAAAAAGAAAAGTTATGTAACAAACAGCAGGACTTAATATCTCTATATGCTTAGTAATGGAGAATTATCAAATGTCTCATTGCCAATAGGACTGTCTTTTTCTTTTTGGGGGGAAACCCCAGCAACGGTAGTGAGTTGTGTGTTGAAACTTGGAATGTAATCGAGATAACGGCAAATGAAGTGAAACTTATCACGTACAAGGGTGGGGACTAGGGAGGTGGGAGGGGGCGGCAGATATACTGGGGGGGGTTGGGGATGGAAGATGGGCACTGGTGAAGGGAGGGGTGTTTGAATATTGTATAACTGACATAATCCTGAGAACTTTGTAACCCTCCACTTGGTGATTCAATAAAAAAAAAAAATGCTTTTTCTTATCCTCCAGATAAGTTTCTGGTATGGCATTATTGAGTCACAAGGTATTTCCATTCGAATTTTATAAAGTGCCCACCACACCACTTTCATTAAGGCTGTACAATTTACACTCCCATCGGCAGTTTACCAGTATTCCTCTCCCTCCACATCCTATCCAACACATATTTCTTCTAATTTATTTTATGATGGTCACTCTCAGCCATCAAAATGCATCACTTATGCATTTTAGTTGCGTTTTCCTATTACTAAGTGATGTACAGTTGTCATGTGTCTGAGGGTCATAAGGTTATATGCATGCCTTCTTCGGATCTTCTGGTCCCTCTTTTAAATAGGTCACTTGCATTTTGTTAGTTTTTTTGTTTTGGGGTGATCAAACTCTGTGGTACTTGGGGCTTACTCCTGGATCTGTGCTCAGGGTTGACTCGTGAAGGTGCTCTGGGATCCATATGCATTTTCAGGGATTAAAATCAGTGTCTGGTCCATGCAAGGCAAGCAAGCACCTGTCTGCTGTTCTATCTTACTGGCTTAACTGCTTGCATTTTGTTGTTAATTATATGGATCCTTTATACTTTGGGATATTTATCCCTTAATTTCTAAAAGTATATCATATTCATAGATAATATATAAGCAAATATACTTTCCTAATTTATAGGTTATCTTTGTTTTTATGGTAGCTTCCTTGACTTTAAGAATTTGTATTGGGGCTAGAGTGATAGCACAGCTGGTAGGGCGTTTGCCTTGCACACGGCCGACCCGGGTTTGAATCCCAGCATCCCATATAGTCCCCTGAGCACCGCCAGGAGTAATTCCTGAGTGTAGAACCGGGAGTGACCCCTGTGCATCGCCGGGTGTGACCCAAAAAGCAAAAAAAAAAAAAAGAATTTTTACTTAGTCTTCCTTTTTATTTTCAAAAGAAAAAGTATAGCTCGACAATATCAGAACTATTGAAAATTAAAATCAAGTAGAAATGACATCTGCACCTTTATGTCCATTGCAGCACTGTTCACAATAGCCAGAATTGGCAACAACCCAAGCACCCGACAACAAACGATTGGTTAAAAAAACTTTGTTGCATCTACACAATGGAATACTATTCAGCTCTTAGGAAAGATGAAGTCATAAAATTTTCTTATAAGTTCATGGTCATGGAGAGAATCATGTTAAATTAAATCAGTCAGTAAGAGAGGGACAGACATAGAATGAGTGCCATAATTTGTGGAATACAAAATAGCATAGTATCAAGACTGACATCCAAGGACAGTAGAAACAAGGGCCAGAGTTGGAAACCTGACACATGAGCTGGGGTAAAAAGAAGCTGGAATAGAGAAGGGATCACTAAGTCAATAATGGTTGGAAGGATTGTTTGGGATGGGAGGATAGGAGATGTGTGCTGAAAGTAGGTAAAGGACCAAACGCTGTAGCCACTCAGTATCTATATTGCCGTCATAATGCCCCAAAGTAGAGAGAGAGAGTATGGGGAAAACTGTCTGCCATAGAGGCAGGTGAAGAGGGCGGTACTGGGGACATTCACTCTATCACTGTCATCCCATTGCTCATCGATTTGCTCGAGGGGGCACCAGTAACATCTCCATTTGAAATTTGTTACTGTCTTTGGCATATCGAATACACCACAGGTAGCTTGCCAGGCTCTGTTGTGCAGGCTAGATACTTTTGATAGCTTGCCAGGCTCTCCAAGAAGGGCAGAGGACTCAAACCGGAGTCAGCCATGTGCAGGGTGAATGCCCTACCCGCTGCACTATTGCTCCAGCCCACTGGGGACATTAGTGGTGGAAATGCACTGGTGGAGGGATGGATCTTCGATCATTGTTTGACTGAAACTCAAACATGAAAGCTTTGTAACTGTATCTCACAGTGATTCAATTAAAAAAATTAAAATCTAAGTATAATATTAAGACAAGCAGTGAGAAAAGGTCTCTCAAATGGTGCATCATTTTTCCACAAAGAAGACAAAAATTCAAGTCACACTCTTCTCTGTATCTTGGCTCATTATAGTCTACACACAATAAATTTCTTCTATGCAATGTAAAACCTCTCAATATAGTAAACTTAGACAATAAATGTGATCAGCCAGCAATACCACTTCTGGGAATATATCCTGGAGAAACAAAAAAGTATAGTTGAAATGACATCTGCACTTATATGTTCATTGCGGCACTGTTTACAATAGCCAGAATCTGGAAAAAACCCTAGTACCCTAGAAGGCAGACTGGTTTAAGAAACTTTGATACATCTATACAATGGAATACTATGCAGCTGTTAGAAAGGATGAAGTCATGAACTTTGCATATAAGTGGATCAACATGGAAAGTATCATGCTAAGTGAAATGAGCCGGAAAGAGAGGGACAGATATAGAAAGATTGCACTCATCTGTGGAATATAGAACAACAGAGTACAAGACTAATACCTAAGAATGGTAGTATATAACACCAGGAGGTTGGCTCCATAGCTTGGAAGCTGGCCTCACACACTGGGGGAAAGTCAATCCAGATAGACAGGGGAACACCAAGTAATATATGATTGGAGACCCTTCGCGGGAACGGAGATGCATGCTGAAAGTAGACTAGAGACTGAACAGGATGACCACTCAATACCCCTATTTCAAACCACAACACTCAAAAGGAAAGAGAGATATCAAATTGGAATGCCCACCACAGAGGCGGGGTGGGGTGGGGGGATGGGACTGGGGGGGGTGGGAGGGATATTGGGTTCATTGGTGGTGGAGAATGGACACTGGTGGAGGGATGAGCTCTCAAACATTGTATGAGGGAATAACGAACAAAAATGTGTGAATCTGTAACTGTACCCTCACTGTGACTCACTAATTAAAAAATAAATGTGATCAGATACATAAAATGTTCTTATTTTTAATAATAATTTGCATCCAGTTCTACTCACAATCTCAATTTGTTCATTGGTTCTCCTATTGTAATTTCTATTTAGTTCATTTTTTCATCGCTTTTGTATATCAGAATAGTCTTATGATGACTCACCATGATTCAGTTCTCTTCTGAAAATCCAGATTTAACACTTGATTAATGCCATCCCCTAATCCTCCACCAACCCTCCTGGACAGTCTCCCAAACGTGGGCAGATAAGAGATGCTCCCTCTTACCTCTGTCCTTACTGATTCTATTTCCTCCTCATGTCAGCTCCCATTCCTTTTCTCACCCTGACTAACTAATGTTTGATGTCCTTTTTAACTCTCTATTGAAATCTAATTTTAAAAGTGTCCAATTTCTGGGTCAAACTTTAAGCTCATATTACTTACTTTTTGAAGAGACCATGCAAACTTACTTCACTCCAAACTGCCTTCTCTCCATAGCAGCCTTGATTCTACAAGTGACCCATACCACAAATGTTTTCAGCTGGTATTTTTTTTTGCCCACTAGGCAGTAAGGGGCCAGAGAATGAGGAAGTACACAAAAGCATCATGTAAGTAGGTGTAAACTGTAACAACCAGAAAGCTTGAGACCAGGTAGCTTCCACACTGAAAGCTTAATACGAGGAAATGACTGTGGTTCAACCTGCTGCCAGTCTGTGGCCCCATCATCTCTCTCTTGACTCTTTCACCTTATTCTACAATCATTCCACGTTCTGTTAGTTCACTAGTATGGCAACTTTTTGGCAAGAAATAAAATTTAATCCCTCTCTCATGAGAAGAGAAAGATGATGCAGGTGTTCAGAACAGTTATGGAGATGTGAGTAGAACTCTTATTTTCAAACCACACTACAAAAACAATTATTTTTTTCCTGAGTCTCAGCCTCTTTGACAGCAAAGAGACATGGGGCCAGGAAATTTGTGATGATGGAGAATATTTACCTCAAACAGACCTTAACTGAAAGCACGTTTAGGAGATGCCCTACGTAAAACATCTTAAAGAGTTGGTGTTGAAAATACTGACTGTAATGAAATATTGTGACCAACCTTATAAAAATAAAATTTAAAAACGAGTTGAATAAGTAGGTAAAGTCCAATAAGAAAGAAGCATGTTAGAAATGCCTAGAAATTAATATTAAAATTACCTAGAAGAAAAAATACAAATCCGAAAATCTTTCACTATATTACTGTCATCCTGTTGTTCATGAATTTGCTCGAGCAGGCACCAGTAACATCTCCATTCGTCCCAGCCCTGTATTTGACATATCGAATATACCATGGGGAGCTTGCCAAGATCTGCCGTGTGGGCAGGATACTCTTGGTAGCTTGCTGGGCTCTCTGAGAGGGACGGAGAATGTATATAAGGGAATGTAAGCATATTAAAACTGAACACATGTGTGCTGCTTTAGGTATATCAGTGGGCTAGACTATAAGAGGTCAACCCTGGGAGCTTTGTTTTATAGTCTCTGGATCCTGGCCATTGATGGGATTACACGGTGCCAGGGGCAGGTTTTGGGTGTGGCTGCCAAGCTACTGGAAAGTGGGGAATCTGGGTGGAGGAGGCCCAGTCCCAGTCCCAGCAGGCTTAAAGATCGCAGCCCTTATATCTGACTGAGTTCCTCTGCCTGCCCCTTCATGGATGAGGCTCATCTGAGCGTGTGGAGTGTGGCACTGAGCATGGCTATGGTTGGGTTCTGGAGGTTTTCAGAGCTGCCAGGGCTCTTCTTGGGGCGGGGAGGGAAACTCAACCCACCCTCCTCCGAGGGGCCCTGGTGAGGACAGTTTAGCCAAAGGTATTTTGGGTCTTATTATTAGGGAAAGACATGAGATGGTGTCAAAGAGTGAGGTCCTGACACAAATGCATCATTTAAGTAGGTGGCACAAATATCAGTGAAATTTTAGTTAATATTTTTTTTAAAAAAATTCAAAACTGATTCAATAAATCCAGGATGAGGAAAGTATTGAATTTTTTTTTTTAATGGTGAGAGATTGAACTTAGGTCCTCCACGTGCAAAACATATGCTCCACTTCTGGCCGCACCCTCAATCTAAAAATAAGTTTTTAAAGAAACATGAGTAGGAACTGGAGCAATAGTATAGCAGGTAGGGCATTTGCCTTGCACGCGGCCAACCTGGGTTCAATTCCCAGCATCCCATATGATCCCCTGAACACCTCCAGGAGTAATTCCTGAGTGCATGAGCTAGGAGTAACCCCTGTACAAGGTCAGGTATGACCCAAAAAGCAAAAAAATAAAAATTAAAAAATAAAGGAACATGAGTATCACTGGCTCTCTTTTTGCCTTGGACTCCAATATGGTTCAGCCTTGTAGTTTTTAAATAAGTCCTCTACTTTTCTAGTAAGCAATAAAATAAATAGGTATGGAAAAGTTCTAGCTACAAATGCCAGTTCACCTTTTCTCCCTTGACAAGTGAGGAAAGAAATGAAAATATAGGCTGATTTAAGAGATAATACTTTAAAGTGAGCATCTAAAGAAGTAGGGGTATACATGTCAGAGGTGGGATGTGCTACTGTAAATTCTTACACCATCTATGAATAACTTTGTTTCTCCAATCCCTATCCTCTTACACAGTATTCTTCATATCTATCATATTCCACCCGATCTGAAAGTTTCTTTAAGAAGACCAAAGTTATAGGCCGGAGAAATGATACAGAAAATAAGGTAATGTCTTTGCATGCTGACCTGGGATTCATTCCAGCATCATGTATGGTTCCCTGAGCATTACCAGGAGTAATCCCGTAAGCCCTGAACAGAGTCAAATGTGGCCCCAAAACCACATAAGAAAAATCATTGGGGCTGTATCTGGTCCAGTGTTTACTTTGTACATGGCCAACCTGTGTTTAATCCCCAGCACCCAGGTGGTCACTCAAGCTCTGTCTAGAGTGATCCATGAGTAAGCCCTGAGAACCACCCCATGTAACCCAAAAAGCAAACATGAAACAGGATAAAATATCAAAGCAATCATCTTTTTCTAATATCAAAGACCTGCCTATTGTATATTTATGGATTGATTCTACTATCTGTACCTAAACTCCTGTACCTAACAGTTTTTCAACTCTGACATGCTTTTATTTAAAAAAGAAAGTAAACAGGAAGACCTTGGGTAAGCAGAAGGTAGGAGCTTGGAAGATGAGTTCCACAGAGCTGAAACTCAAATATCTTCAAGTGAACAGAGCTGGGAATTTAGACCATAGAAACTAGACATTTCCCAGTGTAGGATAACATTGGTTTGTCCTTTCTGCCTTGCCACAGAGAGCGTAGTTTTATTGGGTTACTTCAATCACAGTGCTCCCATTCCTCTGCATTTACTTGTAACTTCTTTCTTTGTGCACTGTTGACATGTAAAAACTGTTTTTCTCTTCTCCTTAAGTCCTTTGCATATTTTATTCAGGCCCATGTCCTTTTTGTATGGGTACAAGAAGACAGTTAATGCTATGCTTTTGTAACTTGGAGTTAATTGACTCTGAATGATATTTACCTCCTGGACATCTGTTCTCTAGACTTAAGCCTTAGTTGCCCTTACTTCCTAGCACCACAAAAGCAGGGTCCTGACGAGAGACTGGAGGGACCCAGGGCAAGCTGTGAGGTATGTGCAACCCTGGCATCGAAATGGGCCTGGCCATCACATGCTGGGAGGAAAAGGCAGCTCAGATAGAGAAGGAAACACCAAGTAGAGAATGTTGGGAGGACCCATTCAGGTTGGAAGATGTGAATTGAGAGTAGATTATAGACTGAACATGAAGGCCACTCAATACCTCTATTGCAAACTACAACACCCAAAATGAGAGAGAACAAAGGGGAATTCCCTGCGACAGAGGCAGGGTGGGATGGTGGGGGGGCGGGGTGGGGCTGGTGAGAGGGATACTAGGATCATTGGTGGAAGTGAATAGTCACTGGTGGAGGGATGGGTAAATTATCACTGTAAGAGTGAAATGCAAATACAAAAGTTCATAAGTTTGTAACTGTACATCACAGTGATTCTCTAATAAAAAATTTTTTAAAAAAGAAAAGAAATGGGCCTGGCCAAAGTGCCATAATGTTAACTATAAGTTAAGAGGATGGTCATGGACAAATGCTGTCATGATCCAAAAAGTAATAACTAGATCTGGACCCTGCTAGGGTTAAGAATGATTAATCCATCCTGAGCACTGTAGTCTGTGTCTGTCGCAAGATGTCCCTAGGATAACCACCCTAGAAGCCCCAATGTATCTCTGTGTTCATACATAATACTAATATTAAGAAGTAGAATTAAGATGTTAATTAAGTTATTAGATTAAGGAAAGGAGAAAAACACCTTAAGTGGTATTTTGTCTGTGAGCAAAGGAAGGGCTTCTTATGTTGATTTTGCTTCCATATGGGGTGTGGTGACTGCCTCCAATACAGAGAATTGGAGAGAGATGAGAGAGAGAGAGCAGGGCAGCAAGATGGAGCACAGAGAGACTAGCAAGGGGGACAGAGGGAGAAGAATGTAGGGGAAGAATGCAGGAGCAGGCGGCTGGAGAGATGAGAGATGCAGCTGCGAGAAGAAGCATGGAGAGATGAGCGGGAGAGACAAGAGGAAATGGGAATGAGGGGCAGTGGGAAACTAGAATGGGAGCTTAGTGAGACTGGGACAGGCGCGTGGGGAGAATGGAATAAATGTCCTCGTTTCCTCCTTCATCCGCCCATGGTCTGGGCCGCCCCAGGTGGGGGAGTGGCCAGAGTCCACTGAATATGTACAGAGAGAGAGAGAGAGAGAGAGAGAGAGAGAGAGAGAGAGAGAGAGAGCGAGAGAGAGCTGTTGGGGCTTTCCCTGGCCACCCAGAGGTTATACACCTCAGGTCTTTGTTGGTGGGTGATGCACGCAAGAGCTGGAAACAAGAAAGAAACCACTTTTCCCTTTTATAATCTCCTAGTTTCAGTCCATGCCTCCCACTGGCAACCTCACTATAATTCAACTGATAATTTCTGCTTAAGAATGGTAGTTTTCAGGTGCCAGCTGCAGAATCATACAGCAAAGTATAGAACAGAAGACTTGGGGATGAGAGACAAGAGGTCAAGAATCAATACATGGAAAAGAAAGAACACAATAAGTATAAACGGAAATAAAAACCTAGGGGAAAAATAAATATAGGGTCAAGGTCATGCTTCCATGTGATGAAAGAATGGAACTGAGGAAAGGGAAAAGCACATAATGCTTTGAAAAACAGAAGAATTAGTCCGCCTAATGAAAAGTCTCCAATTTCTGCTATATTGAAGTGCTTTAATTCTATTTTTGCTCGAGCAGCACCAGTGGCATCTTCATTGTGAGACTTGCTGCTGCTGTTCTTGGCATATCAAATATGCCCTGGGTAGCTTGCCAGGTTCTGCCGTGAGGGTGGTATACTCTCGATAGCTTGCCAGGTTCTCCGAGAGGGGTGGAGGAATCGAACCCGGGTTGGTCGTGTGCAAAGCAAACGCCCTACCCACTGTGCTATTGCTTCAGACCACTTATTAAAAATAATATAAGATGTTTGGGGTTTTATAAATTTTTATTTTAGTTAAAAATATTATTCTCAGGCCATGTTTAAATGAGTTAGATACATGTACAGGTCTTCACCTCTGGACAAGTGATCCAAGATTTTTTCTGCCATGGTATTCCCTTCCTCACCCACGCCTCTGACTGGCAGTGATGACAGGTAGGGGGAAGGCTGGAATGACTGAAGATCTGTCTGGCCCTGTACGTTTCACATGGGGCACCAGGACACACTGGCAGTGCTGTTGATCAGAGCATAATGAAGAAGCTCATCTTCTCTCATCTCTGGAGAGAAGAGAATTGTGTTTACTGAAGGATCCTGACTTTTCTTTTGGTTTATTTGTCTTTTGGGTCATGTCTGGTGCTGTTCAGGGTTGACTCCAAGGTGAGGGATCAAAGGTAAACACGCAGGGCTGGGGATTGAATGTGGTTGTCCACGTGAAGGCAAGTATCTTATATCTCCATTCCTCCAGTCTTCTCTCTCCCAGGAGTGTTCTGGGCTTGGTCCTGGTTCATGCTCAGGGATTACTTCTAGAGATGCTCAAATAACTCTGTCCTTGGGTTGGAGTGGTGGCCTAGATGGGGAATTAAGCCTGGACTAGCTGCATGCAAATCAAGGGCGTTACCTGCTGTACTATCTCTATGGTTCAATATGATTAGACCTTATGAAGGCTATTTTTCTACTTATAATTAATACTTTCTTCCACTTTTACTTACATTACCATATTGTGTTTTCTTTACTGTCATATACTCATGCTGAGCATTGAAAACTGCAAATCCTTCAATCAAAGTCATTAAATATATGAGAATCTGTGCCTTAACTCAGTAGAATTGCTTGACTCTAGAATAAGGAAAATTTTTCCAAGAAAAACAAGTTAAATAGAAAAATATAAACATACAAAATTTTATTTTATTTTATTTTATTTTTTTTTTTATTAATGAGTCACCGTGAGGGTGGGGTTACAGAGTTTTGTGCCTGTGTTACAGACATACAATACTCGAGTACCCATCCCTCCACCAGTGCCAGTTCTCCTCCATCGATGGCCCCAGGGTCCCTTCCTCCCCGCCACATGTGCTGTCTGCACCCCCAGACCCCCCAATCCATGACAGGGAATTCCTTAATATTCTCTCTCTCCTTTTGGGTGTTATGGTTTGAATGGAGATACTGGGTAGCTATCATGTTCATTCTGTAGTCTGCTTTCAACCCGCCTCTCCTATCCTGAGTAGATCCTCCACTGCACTTTGGTTGGTGTTTCCTTCTTTGTCTGAACTGCCTTCTCCCCCAGGATGTGAGGGCAGCTTCCAAGCCATGGAGCAGGCCTCCTGGTATTAATTGCTACTATTCTATTTTATATTCTGCAAATCAATGTGATTTTTCTGTGTCTATCTCTTTCTTTCTGACTCATTTCACTTAGCATGATACTTTCCATGTTGATCCATGTATATGCAAAGTTCATGACTTCATCCTTTCTGACAGCTGCATAGTATTCCATTGTGTAGATGTACCAAAGTTTCTTTAACCAGTCATCTGTTCTCGGGCATTCGGGTTACTCTAGTGTCAATGTCAGTCTGGTCAGTGACCATAAAATTAGGGGATCTGTGATATTCTTCAAGGTAACTTGAAGAATATCTCCTAATGGGGGTGACCACTGGGTGCAATACAATGGCAAGATGTTTTCTCTTTGTTGGTGGGACAAAGAGACACAGAGTCATAGAGAGAAGTAGTATGTGTCCTGCAAGAGAGTGTCACCATTCATCATGACTGCTCTGTCACGTCAACAGGAAGACCCCGGGGAGCCTGACTATGAGATTGAAGGTTGGTGCCAATTTATGAAAGCACAAATGCATCAGAGGATAAAGAGATAGTGCCTAATCACTTAAATTTTCTTACATTACCCTGAACACCAGGGAATTTCATGAAACAATAGATGATTAGAACTTTAGAGAATCCAGAATGCATGACAGGAAATTATTAAAATGACTCAATAGGTGTATTGTATAGGTGTTAATCTCACCATCAAGAGAACAATAGTAAAAAAGACTGCCTTCTGATTTTTACCTACTTCTCAGTGAGAAAAAATACCTCCAATTATTTTTGTTGCTGTTAATGTTGTTTTCTGGGCCTCATCTGGTGATGTTCAGGGCTGACACCTGGCTCTGTGCTCAGGGATCATTCCTGACCAGGTTTGGGGACCATATGGAGTGCCAGGGTTCAAACCCTTGTTGGATGTATGCAAAACAAGTGCCATACATGCTGTATTATCTCTCTGGTTCCTACACTTTATAATCTTTTTTTTTCTATTGGAGATGCTTAGGCAGACAGCATCAGTGAAAGTGAACAAGAAAAATCAAGTAACATGAATCCGAAGACACCCAGTAAATTTCATTATTGGGATCCTGTGGCTCACAATTTGTTAGTCTAGCTTTTATGATTCATAGCCAATCTATTAGTTTATTATTAGCAGTGTATGGCAAAGGAATCTCTTTAGAAAATTAAACTCCAGAATGTGGGGGTTAAATAGTCTCTGATTAAATACATATTCCATGTATACATGTGGTTAGTGTGGGAAGGATTAAAACATCCAAGCTATTCCAGGTCCATGGATCAGAGAAACTGAGTAAGGGAGCCTTTCCCAAAATCATATCCCATTTATTGCTGAATGTCTGCTAAGTTCTAGGGACTAAATCAGGTACTAGAATTACAGAATTCTATATGTTCCCATTTCTGTACTTTAGGTAAATTTATTAAAGAATTATATAGCAGGCAGTTAAGAGCCACAGCTTGCAGCTTAAATAACCTGTTTCAAACCCTAGTGTAGACATGTATCAGTAGTATAAATCTGGAGAAGTTATCTTCACCAAACTTGTATCCTCTTGCTAAACACCCCGGAGTGAGAGTTGTAGCTGTCCTAACAATAAATATGAAGAAGAAGTAAGTACTCAACTAATGTTCACTTTCAGTTTCAGTGAATAGGATGCATAAAGAATTATGGAAACATAGATGAAAAAACATCTAATGCTGTAGAAGGAAAGCTGAAGGAGATGAAATACTGTGCTGTTTTAAAATAGGAATTAAAATGGTCTTTCTGAAAGCAGTGATCTTAAGAGACTAAATATATTAGTTTAATTCAACTAACTCAGTTAGGTTGTTCTCTCCCTTGGTTAGAGCATTGAGATCAGAGGTCATAATCAGAGTAAAATTTAGAACTTCTTCAGAGTAAAATTTAGAACTTCTGTGCCTGGTGTAGAAATGTCACTTCACACAAAGAGAAAATTACTATTCTATGAACACGGGCCATACCCTCAAGCATTACTTAATGGACTTTGATGATCTGTGGACTGTTTGAGGATTAATAGGGTGGGTTAAATCCATGGAAAGTTCAAAATTATCAAAAGTAGCTAAAGATCACAAGTAGCGTATTTCTTCAAAACTTGACATTTATCAAATTAAAAATAGAGGAGCTACTTTATTCTATTTTAACTTTTTTTATGAATCACAGAAAAAAATCTCATTAAAAACACACCAATTTATTCAGCAAATATTTTTTGAATAGCTATTAACATCAGAAAGTGTGACAGACCCTGTGGATATAAAATAAAAGAGTAACCCAAAGTGTAAAAAATTTTTTAGAAGAAAAAGTCTATAATCTTGAATTAGTGCATCTGAGATCTACACATTTACATTTCAATCAGATTCTACCTATTTTATTTATTATTTTTAAATACGCTTGTAGAAAAAAATCTGGCTAAGTTTCCCACAGTGCATCAAGACAAAGACACTGGTCAAGGAAATAACTGATATACTAGTGACATAAGGCAGCATATTTCATTGTTATAAAGAATTTAATATAATACAATATAGATGTAAAAAGGTCAATATATCTTATCAACTTTCATATCAATAAGAATACTTTTATGTTGATGAGACCTTGCTAAGCAAATGTCAGAAAACACCAAAAGCTTGAAAAATAAGAAATGAAAAAGATGAGTCCCACTTGCAATCAAAGAAATGCAAACTAAAATGTGGGACTGGTTTTGTCTACCAAATTAGCAGAATAAAATAAAGGCTAATTCCATATACAGATGAGGATGTGGTAAAACAGCTGTTCCCATACACTGCCGGCTGTCAGCGAATCATGATGACCTTTTTGAAAAGTAATTTGCAATACATGTTAAGAATCTTAAAACTGTCTCTAATACTTTTGTTATTATAGTTTTACTATCAAGATGTATTGTAAGAAATTGAAAGGGAACCTGAGTAACAATTTAGGCATAAAGTAATCCAAACTTTTATACTATAAAAATTAAGATAGATATTTCTAACAGGAAAATAAGTCAATATATACATGATTACACTCCTAATGATATACTGGAGATTTTAGCCATAAACTAAGAAAAGAAAATGATACTTATAAATTGTGTCAGATGTGTGCAGGAGAAAACTCAAAATGTATAAAGAATACACTAAAAAGAAACTTAATAAAGGTAGATATACACCTTGTTTATGTCACAAGATTTGTAGAAAATAGTAAGATTTACTATTGGAGAAGTCAACATTTTCTAATACAACTTACTAATTCAGCAAAATTTACATACAAATTCCAGAAGAAATTGATAAGCCAACTAAAATTTTATATGGAGTAAAAGTGGCATTTTGAAGTAGAAGAGCAATTATAAAAGATCAGTATGAAAGAAAAGATTTTGACAGTATCCTGAAGTAGTTGACTTTCTGATAATACAGTCTAGAAAAGTTCTATACCTCATTGCATGCACAAAAGATTACTGCCAGCTATATGAGTAAAACGTGATTAGCAAAACTTAAAACCCTTCTGGTAAAAATGATGGGAGACTGTATTACCAAGTTTGGGAAGTATCGCTCGAACAAAATCTATATAAAATAATACTATAGACTTAGGACACAGTGCCCACTGGGGAGGATCACTGTCACTGTCATCCCGTTGCTCATCAATTTGTTTGAGCGGGCACCAGTAATGTCTCTCATTGAGAGACTTATCGTTGCTGTTTTTGGCATATCCAATACACACGTATAGCTTGCCAGGCTCTGTCTCGTGGGCTCGATACTCTCA
This sequence comes from Sorex araneus, assembly GCF_027595985.1. Lineage (NCBI taxonomy): Eukaryota > Metazoa > Chordata > Mammalia > Eulipotyphla > Soricidae > Sorex > Sorex araneus. The sequence continues at coordinate 86,594,343 of NC_073302.1, read as the reverse complement.
GTAGCTTGCCGGGCTCTCCGAGAGGGGCGGAGGAATCGAACTCAGGTCAGCCGCGTGAAAGGCGAATGCCCAATTGCTGTGCTAAGAGAATGGAAACTAGTGTTCACACACACAGAAATAAAATAATAAGTGAGAGAAAAAAGTATTTCATAACTTTAAATCTAAAGACTGCTGTTTATTAAAAGCCACCATTTAAAACATTTTTTTCTTTTCATTGATTGACATACTGTTTTTTACTGTACTGTTGATGATGGATTAATGTGTACATCATTCCAATACCACCTCCATCACCGGATCCCCAAAGACCCTCCTTTTCTTTGTTATTCTTTTATTATATTGAATCATCGTGAGGTACAATTACAGACTTACAGACTTTCATGATTGTGTTTCAGTCAAACAATGTTCAAGTATCTATCCCGCCACCAGTGCCCATCCCCCACCCCAATGTTCCCAGTATCACTTCTCCCAACCCCACCCCTTCCCACCTGCTGCCTCTGTGGCAGGCAGAAACATCCATATTGTTTTCCAAAACGACTGGACCAGTGGGCATTCCCACCAGCAGTGAAGGAGAGCCTCTTTCTCCCCACATCCATGCCAATACTGGTTGTTTTTGTCCTTTTGCATGTGTGCCAGACTCTGGGGCAATGAAATGAACAGAAACTTCCTCAAGGAAGAAATATGAATGGCCAAAAGGAACAAATGCTCTTCACCACTATTCATCAGGAAGATGCAGATCAAAACAACTATGAGATATCATCCACACCACAGAGACCCTCCTTTACAAAACCCCCCTTCCCTGAAAACTTAGTTCTGTGGATTGTTTCTTCCATTATGTTGCCTTAGGCCTTTGTTGCTTCCTCACTGTGTGCTTTCAGCCCCTCCTGGGATAGAGGTCATGCTGTACCTACCCCTTTCTTTCTGGTTGACTTCACTCAGAACTGTATCCTCTCATTCAAACCAAGTCATGCCAAACTGAATAATAATATCTTTTCTTAGAGAAAACCCACCAGTTTTAAAAGCTGAAAATTAATCAAGATCTGTAAAAAAGACATTTTCAGCACATACGGTCTGCAGATAATTTCTAGAATTTATTTATAAAGTCTCTAAAATAAAGAAAAAAGGAAAAGGATCTAGATGAGAAAATAATTATACTGCCATGAGTAGGCAATTCAGAAATTATAAAATGGAATTGACCACCAATACAGAAAACCGTCATGAAATTTCAAATAGATGAGATATCAATTTATATGCAATTCAGTTTGGCAAAAAAAAAAAAACTGATCATAGTAAATTTTGGTGAGGCTGTAGAGCAGTTGCAAGTTATTATTTTTGATATAAAGTATATGATTTACAGCTACAATTAAATCAATATTTTAAAGCTATGGGAATGACTAAGTGGGGGAAACAGATAATGTCACAAAAAAGTATGAACTGCTTGAAAATAAACTCACATGCATATTATTTCTGCCTAATTCATAATCCATATGTTAGAAATGGTCACATAATTCATCCCCCTGAGCCATTTATATATAAATTTTAAAATATATTTTCTCATAAATTTTTATCTGCAATTTTAAAATGACAAAAAGTTTTAGTATTAGATAACATTTGTAAATAGCACTTGTTTTATCTATCTCAAAATTCCTTTGAGAAATGCACATCTTCTGAGATGTCTATGATCCCTTTTGTAGACATTCTATATTGACATTATTCTAATAACTTAAGCCTCCCTCACTATACAGATTGGTCAGGACTGTGCTCAGAAAGAAGAGTCAGTTCTTCTATGTTAACACATAAAAGAAATAAGTTTTATAGTCACTGAAAACTTATTTTACTGATGTGAAAATTCTAAATTGAAAGAATAAACTTTGGTTGCATGAAAAAGAGATAATAAAAGTGTATAAAAATAAAAAGAAAAGGCGCGGGCGAGGGAAGGGACGCCTCACCGCACCAAGCCAGGCACAGGGCCTAGGGCAGCAGCTGTCTCTCCCGCCACCCGAGTTCGGTAGCCTCCGGCCACTTTCCCCACCCCGGGGAGGTTGATGGCGAAGATGTGGCAGGCAAAGGAAGGAACGGAGCCAAAATGGTTGGTCTCACTTGCAGTTTATTCCAGTCTTCCCTCTATACACTCTCCATCCTCTCTACACCTTTCCGCGCGCCCCACCTTCTCTCCGAACCCCCTTTTATTGATCATGGCCCTTCCAAAGGGCGCAATACATTGACGTCACCAAAAGCACCAAAAGATCTTACCAGAAGAACATTGAAGCAACATAATTCTCTTGTATCTGCAGGCCCTTAATCTAGGCCCCCCAGAAAGAAGATACAAAAACAAAACCAAAGCCTTCTTTGGGCTGAAAGCACTCGGATTTACATCCCAAAGACCAGGCTGGGCTGCAGCAAGAAATCTACATGTCAATTACAAACTAGACAGCACCTGAAGTTTACATCCCAAAGACCAGGCTGGGCCAGAGCCTGGAATCTACAAAGTCAAATCATGCCTGGCTAGCACCTTAGATCTGTGGGTCAAAGATCAGCTAGGTTTCTGTGACAAAACTCCAGAAGGCAGCTGGAAAAGGGGAAATATTCCAACAGGTAACACATAAAAGAAATAAGTTTTATAGTCATTGAAAACTTATTTTACTGATGTGAAAATTCTAAATTGAAAGAATAAACTTTGGTTGCATGAAAAAGAGATAATAAAAGCATATAATATTTTTCATTTAAAAGTAGAAATATTGGGGCCAGAGCGATAGCACAGCGGGTGGGGCGTTTGCCTTGCACGCGGCCAACCCGGGTTCGATCCCCGGCATCCCATATGGTCCCCCAAGCACCGCCAGGAGTAATTCCTGAGTGCAAAGCCAGGAGTAACCCCTGAGCATCGCTGGGTGCGACCCAAAAAGAAAAAAAAAAGTAGAACTATTTTTGGGAGAACATAAGTTCCTACACTATGACCTATGTGTACATTTTCCCCTTTGAAATTTTATATTATCTGAACCAATTTATTCCCATTTTGTTCCTTTGGTTTTGTTTTGGGCCACACCCAGCTGTGTCAGGGCTTCCTCCTGGCTCTGTTCCCAGGGATCACTCCTGGCAGGGTGAGGGACCATATGCTATTATGGGGCTCTCACTAGGGTCTACCCTGAGTAAGACAGGTATCTTTATCCCTGTACTGTCTCTCCAGCTTTTCATTTTAAATCTAAGCTAGTCCAATTTTCTTTCTTGCAAACCCAATTTTTTGATAACAGTTTATTTTGATTGAAAACTTATTATACCAAATGTAATATTTCCCAGTTTTGCCAATATACATCCTGTTATATAACCCATGGATATGACTCAGCAGTAGATTAAGTATCATGGTGTGAGGTTCTGAGTTTATTCTCAGTGTTTTTCCACATCAGAAAATGTGATCCCAAGTGCCCTAAAACAGATGACTGGTTAAAGAAACTTTGGTACATCTACGCAATGGAATACTATGCAGCTGTTAGGAGAGATGAAGTCATTAAATTTTCTTTTAAATGGATAGACATGGAGAGTTTCATGCTAAGTTAAATGAGACAGAAATAGAGGGACTGCACTCATTTGTGGAGTATAGAGTAACATCATATGAGGCTGACATCCAAAGATAGTAGATACAAGGGCCAGGGGTATTGCCCCATAGCTGGAAGACTGCTTCATGAGAAGAGGGAATAAGGCAGATGGAATAGAAAAGGGATCACTGAGAAAATTATGGCTGGAGGAACAAGTTGGGATGGAGTTGCATTCCAAAAGTAGATAATAGACCAAGCATGATGACCCCTCAGTGTCTGTGTTGCAAGCTATAATGCCCAAAAGTAGAGAGAGGGTATGGGGAATATTGTCTGCCTTAGAGTCAGGGGGAGGATGGGAAAGGGGGGGAATGAACCTGGGATATTGGTGGTGGGGAATGTGCACTGGTGGAGGGATGGGTGTTTGATCATTGTGAGATTGTAACCCAAACATGAAAGCTTGTTTACATTATACCAAATACATTATCTCATGGTGATTCAATAAAATTAAAAAAAAAAAACGTGATCCTGGCAATCTCAGGTGTTTCCCTTGAGCCACAAGAGTTGTCACCCCAGTAATGCAGCAAGTGTCACCCCTGGCACCACAAAGTGCAAATTCAGAAACATAAAACCACACCTCCATAATAAACTTGGGTGGGAGTGGTGGGAGGGATACTGGGATCATTGGTGGAGGAGAATGGGCAATGGTGGAGGGATGGGTAAATTATCACTGTATGAGTGAAATACAAACACAAATGTTCATAAGTTTATAACTGTACATCACAGTTATTCTCTAATAAAAATAATTTTAAAATTTACAAAATAAAAATAAAATAAAATAAACGTGTAACTTATAATGTTAAATGAGAAAGGCGTTCCTGCAAAGAAAGACAATCTAAAACTGATCAATATATATTTTTCATCTGGAAACATTTTTACATAAAAGATTTCTTTCCAAAACTACATATTATAAAATGAAATCAGTTTGGTTGAGAGAGATTGTAAAGTGAGTAGGACATTTGTCATGCACACCGTCCACATAAATTTGATCCCTGGCACTGCATTTAGCTCTTCCAGGAGAGATCCCTAAACTTAGAACTAGGACTAAGTTGTGAGAACCACCACATGTGTCCATCGCCAAAACTAAATAAATAAATAAATACATTAAATGTACCATTTGTGATACTGATCATACTGTGCTAATGATCAAATTCAGGTCCTTGTATTCAAGAAATGTGCCTATTCACAATTCTGCTATCTCCCAATATATTATGAGATAAACTTTTATTTCAATACTTTATATGTCAGAACACACCAACAAAATCATTTTGGATAAAACAATTGCAAAAATTAAAGAAAAGATCACTAAGAACATAAATAAGAGTTTATATTTTATATAATTGAACCTATTCTTCTTCATCACTATTTATCATTAATCTTGTTCCAGATTTTAATAATGAATATGTATAATGAAAATCAGACTCTCTATTACCTTTCTCTTGCAGTGTATTCTGGAACTAATTACTTCTGAAACCATCACTGGAAATTAATACAACATAAAGACTTGATATGAGATGTGGTTTATCAATTGAGATAAAATTATGGTATCAGATAATAATTGCCTATATCAAGAACATTGAAAAGATTTTCAACTGATCTGGAATTCTTCATAATTTTTTACTTGAAGTTTTGTTGGCCTTAAAAGCAGCTTCATACCTCTTCAGATGTATGTGATCACTTCCACTCTATGCTTACCACCAAAGGCCAATACCCAATGGTCACAGTTCATAGGAACTTCTCCCCCAGTTCTTTTTATTAGTGAATCACCATGAGGTACAGTTACAAACTTATGAACTTCTGTGTTTGCATTTCAGTCATACAGCGATCATTTACCTATCCCTTCACCAGTGCCCATTCTCCTCCACCAATGTTCCCAGTATCCCTCCCACCACCCCCACCCCCTCCCCCACCACCCCACCCTGCCTCTGCATCAAGGCATTCCCTTTTGTTCTCTCTCCTTTTGGTGTTGTAGTTTGAAATAGAGGTATTGAGTGGCCTTCATGTTTGGCCTATAGTCTACTCTTGGCACACATCTATCAATCCAAATGGGTTCTCCCAACATGCTCTACTTGGTGTTCCCTTCTCTATCTCAGCTGCCAGTTTCCAAGCTGTGCTGCAGACCTCCTGGTTCCTATCTCTACTACTCTTGGGTGTTAGTCCCCCATTCTGTTACTTTATATTCCACAGATGAGTGCAATCTTTCTATGTCTGTCTCTCTCTTTCTGACTCATTTCACTTAACATGATACTTTGCATGTTGATCCAATTATACACAAATTTCATGACTTCATCTTTTCTAACTGCTGCACACTATTCCACTGTATAGATGTATCAAAGATTCTTTAACCAGTCATCTGTTTTTGGGCAATACAGTTTTTTCCCTGATTTTTGATATTGTAAACAGTGCTGCAATGAACATACAAATGCAGATGTCATTTCTACATTATTTTTTGCTCTCCAGGAATATTCACAAGAGTGGTATTGCTGGGTCAAATGGGAGCTCAATTTCTAATTTTTTGAGAATCATCCGTACTGTTTTCCAGAAGGGCTGAACCAGTTGGCATTCCCACCAGCAGTGAAGGAGAGTCCCATTCTCCCCACATCCGTGCCAACACCAGTTGCTTTTGTTCTTTTGAATATGGGCCAGTCTCTGTGGTGTGAAATGATATCTCGTTGTTGTTTTAATCTGCATCTCTGATGATTAGCGATGTAGAGCATGTTTTCATGTGTCTTTTAGCTATTTGGATTTCTTCTTGGAGAAAATTTCTGTTCATTTCCACCCCCCCATTTTCTTATGGGGTTGGATGTTTCCTTCTTGCAGAGTTTAACGAGTGCCTTATATATCCATGATATCAACCACTTATCAGATGGGTACTGGATGAATATCCTTTCCAATTCTGTAGACTGTCTTTGCATTTTGGTCACTGTTTCTTTAGAGGTGCAGAAGCTTCTTAGTTTAAGGTAGTCCCATTTGTTTTACTCTGTTTTCACTTGCTTGGCCAGTGGCGTGTCATCTTTGAAGATACCTTTAGCTTCAATGTCGTGGAGGGTTTTGCCAACCTTGTCTTCTATGTACCCTATGGATTCTGGTCTGACATTGTAGATCTTTAATCCACTTTGAACTGACTTTTGTACATGACATTAGGTAGAGATCTGAGATAATTTATTTTGCATGTAGCTGTCCATTTTTGCCAGCCCCATTTGTTGAAGAGGATTTCCTTGCTCCAATTCACATTTCTTGCTCTCTTATGAGAGATTAGATGATCATATATCTGAGAATGTGTGTCAGGATATTCAACCCTGTTCCATTGGTCTGTGGCTCTGTCTTTGTTCCAGTACTATGCTGTTTTAATTATTACCACCTTGTAGTAGAGATTGAGGTTGAGGAGAATGATTCCTCCCTACTTCATTTTCCTAAGAATTGCTTTAGCTATTCGTGGGGGCTTATTGTTCCATATGAATTTCAGGAATGTTTGCTCCAATTCTTTGAAGAATGTCATGGGTATCCTTATAAGGATCGCATTGAATTTGTACAATGCTTTGGGTAGTGTTGCCATTTTGACAATGTTAATTCTCCCAATCCATGAGCAGGGGATATCTTTCCATTCCTTGTGTCCTCTTATTTCTTGAAGTAGCGTTTCGCAATTTTCTTTGTACAAGTCTGTTACCTCCTTAGTTAAGTTGATTCTGAGGTACTTGATTTTCTGAGGCACAGTTGTGAACTGGATTGCTTTTTTCATGTCACTTTCTTCTCTCTCATTTGCATATTGGAAAGCCATGGACTTTTCGGTATTGATTTTATAGCCTGCAACTTTACTATACAGGTCTATTTTTTCTAGGAGTTTCTTGGTAGAGGATTTGGGGTTCTTTAAGTAAGTCTCATATCATCTGTGAATAGTGAGAGCTTGATTTCTTCCTTTCCTACCTGAATGCCCTTAATATCTTTTTCTTTCCCAACCGCTATTGCAAGTACTTCCAGTACTATATTGAGCAGAAGTGGGGGGAGTGGGCATCTTTGTTTCATCTCTGATCTTAGAGGCAAGGCTCTTAGTTTTTCCCCATTGAGAATGATGCTTGCCATAGGCTGGTAGTAGATGGCTTTGACTATATTGAGAAAAGTCCCTCCTATACCCATTTTGATGAGAGTTTTTATCATAAGCAGGTGCTGGATCTTGTCAAATACTTTATCTGTATCTATTGATAATATCATATGGACTATCTTTTCTTTTGTTGATATGATGGATTGTATTGATTGAGTTACAAATATTAAACCATCCTTCCATTTCCAGGATGAATCCCACTTGGTCATGGTGTATGATCTTTTTAATGAGTTTTGAATTCTATTTGCTAATATTTTGTTAAGAATGTTTGCATCTATATACATCAGGGATATTGGCCTGTAGTTTTCTTTTTTGTGGTGTTTTTGTTTGCTTTTGGTATTATGGATTTATGAACCTCATAGAAACTCTTTGGGAGGGTTTCTGTTTCTTCAATTTCCTGGAACAGCTTGAGAAAAACTGGCAATAGTTCCTCTTTAAATGTTTGGAAGAATTCTTTAGTGAATCCATCTGGACCTGGGCTTTTGTTTTGGGGAAGATTCTTGATTACAGTTGAATTTCCTTGATATTAAGAGGACTATTTAGGTATTCCGGGTCTTCTTGATTCAGCCTTGGAAGATTATAGGAATCCAGGAATTTATCCATTTCTTCTAGGCTCTCTTGTTTTGTTGCATAAAGCTTTTCAAAATAGTCTCTGATGATCTTTTGAATTTCTTTGGTTTCTGTGGTGATATTCACCTTTTCATTTCTGATTCGGTTTATTAGAGTTCTCTCTCTCTTTCTTTGTGAGCCTTGCTAGTGGTTTATCAATCCTATTTATTTTCTTGAAGAACCAGCTCTTGGTTTCATTGATTTTTCAGATTGTCTTTTGGGTTTCCATGCTGTTAATTTCTGCTCTAAGTTTTATTATCTCTTTCCTTCTGCCTGGTTTGGGCTCCTTTAGTTGGTTATTTTCTAAAACCTTGAACTGTGAAGTCAAGTTATTTATTGTGAAGTCAAGAAAGTGGGACCTTTCTTCCTTCCTGAAAAATGCCTGTAGGGCTATAAATTTTCCCCTTAACACGGCTTTAGCTGCATCCCACAGGTTCTGGTAGCTCGTGTCTTCATTCTCATTTGTTTCCAGGTACCTTTTGATTTCTTCCTTGATTTCCTTCCTGACCCACTCATTGTTCAACATTGAGTTGTTTAATTTCCAGATGTTTGATTTGGTTTTTTGAATCCATACATGATTATCTTTTATCTTATCTTCAGTGCATCGTGATCTGAAAAGATAGTTGATACAATATCTATCTTTCTGATTCTGTTGAGATATGTTTTGTGGCCCAGCACATGGTCTATTCTGGAAAGTGTTCCATGTGCAGTGGAAAAGAATGTGTATTCTTTTCAGGGGATCTAAAGTTCTGTATAGATCTATTAGTCCTCTCTCTTCTATTTCTTCTTTCAAAGCCAGTATTTCCTTGCTGAGTTTTTAATCTTTTTGATCTATACAGAGGTGATAAGGCATGTTGAAGTCTCCAACTATGATTGTGTTGCTCGAGATGTTCTTCTTAAGGTCTGTTAGCAGTTGTAGGTATTTACCTGGTCCCTCATTAGGTGCATACACATTTAGGTGTGTGATTTCTTCCTGCTGTAAATATTCCTTGATTAATAAAAAATGGCTTTCACAGTCCCTTCTAATCCTTTTTCAACCTGAAATCTATGTTGTCTGATACTAGTAAGACCATCCCAGCTTTTTTGAGGGAGTTGTTGGCTTGCAGGATTGTTTTCCATCCTTTGACTTTGAGTCTGAGTTTGTTCTGACTGTTCAGATGTGTTTCTTGTAGGTAGCAGAATGTTGTTTCAGTCTCTGAATCCATTTTGCCACTTTGTGTCTCTTAATTGGTGAATTTAGACCATTGACATTGAGAGAGATTATTGTTGTGGGGGTTTGTGCCATCTTTCTGTACGGGTTTGTTGTGCTTGTATGGGTTTTTATTGTCTTACAGTAGCCCCTTTAGTTCTTCTTTTATTTATTTATTTATTTTTAAATTTTATTGAATCACTGTGAGATAGTTACAAGCTTTCATGTTTGGGTTACAATCACACAGTGATCAAACACCCATCTCTCCACCAGTGCACATTCCCCACCACCAATATCCCCAGTATACTCCCCCTTCCCACCTTCCCCTTGCCTTCATGGCATACAATATTCCCCATACTCTCTACTTTGGGGCATTATGGCTTGCAATACAGACACTGAGAGGTTTGGTCCATTATCTACTTTCGACACACAACTAAGAAAATGATGGCTGGAGGAATTAGTCTTCTTTTAGGTTTGTTTTTGAGTCTATGAAGTTCCTGAACTGTTGTTTATCCACAAAATAATGTATAGTTCCTTCGACTTTGAGGGACAGTTTAGCCAGATAAAGTATTCTTGGTGAAGCTTTCACTTCATTGAGTTTTTTCATTATATCCCACTATTGCCTTCTGGCTTGGAGGTTTTTCTTTGATAGGTCTGGTGTGAATCTAAGGGGTGCTCCTTTGTATGTGATTTCCTTCTTTGACCTTGCTGCTTGCAGTATTGTATCTCTATCATTCTAACTATGATATGTCTTGGGGTTTTGTTGTTGTTGTTGTTAGGGTCTCTTACTTGGCACCCTTTGGGCTCCTTGAATTTGGATGCCTGCACTCTCCAGCTCCGGGAACTTTTTAGCAATGATTTCTTTGACTGTGGCTTTTTCATAGGGGTTGCTTCCCTGTCCTTCTGGTACTCTAATGATTCTGATACTGTTCCTCTTGAAATCATCCCCTAGTACTCTGATTCACCCTAGAGCTATTTTGAGGTCTCTTCCCATTGTTTGTTGTTGCCAGTAGGTTTACTGCAGCTCATCTTCAGGCTCACTGATTTGGTCTTCCACTGCAGCCATTCTATTGTTGAGGGCACCCACTGAGTTTTTTATTTCATCTACTGAATTCTTTATTCATGACACTTCTTTTTTGTAGCTTTTTTATTTCTGCTCTCATTTCTTCCTGTATTTTCTTGGCTGTCCTTTCCATTGTTTCTTTCATGTCTTCCTTTAATTTAATGGATACCTGTTCCATCGTTCCTTTGACTTCACTGAACATCTTCAGTACTTCATCTCTGAATTCTTTATCAGAGAGCTCAAGTTTGTGGGAAACGCCTATTGAGGCTTCTGGACTTCTTTCATCGTCCTCTTCTTGTGGTGGGGATTTGCGCTGTTTCTTTATGTTGTGGTGGTGGTGTGGAGAAGTGAACTTCCAGTTCACTATTCCTCTTGTTTCAAGCAAGGATTCTGGATGAGCTTGATTGATGGTGGTCGCCTTTTTATTTTCCCCTTCTATAACATGTTCTTCCTCTCAGATGTTCCTCTGTTTCTTATGTGAAGCCTCCAGTGATGGTTTTGTAGAATGTGCTCTTTTATATTGGGCTTGTACGGCTGCTTATGTTCACTGGTATTTTGGTGAAAATGTAATAGACTAATGGCCTACTGGCCTTCTGGGTTTGGGATAGCTAGGATGTTACATACGGACTTAGGTAATTTTAACTGAGTTGTGACAACAGATTGCTGGATTGGGGAAAAATAATTGCTGGCTCCTAAAGAGGCCATGCCCACTTCAGCAGAGGCCACACCCCTTACCATACTGTAGCTGTGTCCAAAGCGCTGGCTTGGATGAGGGAAGGTTGGATCAGAGGAGGTCACACACCTAGGCTGGAATAGAAAATGACTGTGGTGGTGGGGGAACGGCGTGCTGCCGACTAGGGCAGCAGTCCGGGGTGGGGGCTCTCCCCCAGTTTAATCCTCCTCCTCACCCTATGTCAACACATACTGCCATTCTGTGGTCAGATTCCAAGGGTGTGTTTTGCTTTATTTTCTAGCTTTGATCTTACATGTGAGTGAAATTATCTAGTATGAGTCTTTCTCTTCCTGAATTGTTTTGCTTATCATGAACCCTTCTAGCTATATCCTTATGGGCACCAATGACAACATTTATCTTTTCTTAGGACTATTATTGCATGGTATATGAACACATCTTCTTTATCCACTCATTGGTCATTGAGCATATTGAGTGTTTCTGTGTCTCTACTAGTGTGAAAGACTGTAATGAATATAGGTGAGCATACACCTTTTCATTTTTTTAAAAATATTTAAAATTTTATAAATTAGTTCATAATATTTGATTAAATTTAGTATTCAAACACCAATTCCACCACCATTGCACCCTCCCACCACCATATTTTGATACTTCCTCCCCGAGCCCAAACCCCTGCCCCAAGCAGAAATGAAATAATAAATTTTGTATTATTTGTTATGAAAAAATGATGAAAATGCTACCGAAAAGTTTCCTTAGAGGAAAGAGTGTGAAGATTGTTGTATTTCATCCAGGGTCCATTAAGCCCTTCTATAAGAGATCATTAACATGTTGTTAAAGGTTGAACTTGTGTGTTTATACATATATATAATATATATAGATATACATTTCCCTCTAAGATTGGTTGCCTCCTACTTTGAACCCCATCAAATGTGGCGCAATACTCTTGGAGTACGGCTAGGGTGTGTGGTATGAAGGTCCAGGAATAGGTTCATTTGTGAGTGAGGTTCAGCCTTTCAGCCTGAGAGTGTGGTGAGTGGCCATGAGCATGGTTGAGTTCTAGAGGTTTTCAGCTGCTGGGGCTGGGTCCCTTGGGGCGGAAAGGGGGTCTCACCCATCCCCACTCTGGGGTGTCCAGAGTGAAACAGCCTGGCACGGGCTCCGGCAGTATGTAACCTTTTTTGCATTAGCATTTTTTATTTTTTAGATAGATACCCAGAATTGAAATTGCTGGACAATATGATAGATCTACATTTCCTATTTTGAGAATCCTCAAATCTGTTTTCCAAAGTTGTCAAAACAGTTTATACTTCACAGTGTTCAGAGGTTGTTTTTCAGAATGCCCCTTGTCAAAATTATTTCTTGGGCACTGGAGGGATTATATAATGAGAAGAGTGCTTCCTTGAAAGATAACCATTGGGTTTGATCTCCCAAGTCCTGCCAAGAATGATCCAAGAGTAACCACTGAGCACCATGAGGAGTGCCCCACCCCACCCAGGCCAAAAACTAAAAAAGCACTTTTCTTGTTTTTTACATAGTCCATTTGTAGTGGTGTGAGACAATATTTCATTGTTATTTTAATTTTTATTTCCCTAATAAAAATGATGATGAGCATTTTGCTGTGTGCTTATTGGCTATCTATATGCCTTTGTGGAGTGCATATTCCACACGTCAGCCAGTTATTTAATTTATGTTGTTGAAGGTTGATAGTTCTTTCAAAATAAATCTCAGATATTAGACCTTCGTTGTATGTATTATGTATGGATATTTTCTCCCATTAAATAGGATGTCTTTATTTTAAGGATAGTTTATTTGGTTTGGCAGAAGATTTTTAGTTTGATCTTGTATAATTTGTTCTTTTAATTAATTTATTTTTTAATTAGTGAATCACCGTGAGGGTACAATTACAGATTTATACATTTTTGTGCTCATGTTTCCCTCATACAAAGTTCGAGAACCCATCCCTTCACCAGTGCCCATTCTCCTCCACAAATAAACCCAGCATCCCTCCCACCCTCCAATCACATCTCCCTCCACCCCACCCTGCCACTGTGGCAAGGTATTCCCTTTTGTTCTCTCTCTCTAATTAGGTGTTGTGGTTTGCAGTAAAGGTGTTGAATGGCCATTGTGTTCAGTCTCTAGTCTACATTCAGCATGCATCACCCTTCACCCGCATGGCCTCCAACCACATTTTACTTGGTGTTTCCTTCTCTATCTGAGTTGCCCTCACCCCAGCATGTGAGGCCAGCTTCCAAGCCATGGAGTCAACCTCCTGGTACTTATTTCTACTATTCTTGGGTGTTAGTCTCCCACTCTGTTATTCTATATACCATAGATGAGTGCAATCTTTCTATGTCTGTCTCTCTCTTTCTGACTCATTTGTTTTAGCTATCCGTGGGTGTTTGTTTTTCCATATGAAATTTAGGATTGCTTATTCCATTTCTTTGCAGAATGTCATGGGTATCCTTATAGGGATCACGTTGAATCTGTATAATGCTTTGGGGAGTATTGCCATTTTGACAATATTGATTCTCCCAATCCATGAGCAGGGTATATGTTTCCATTTCTTCATGTCCTCTTTTATTTCATGGAGTAGCATTTTATAGTTTTCTTTGTAGAGGTCTTTTACTGCCTTGCTAAGCTAATTTTCTGGGGCACTATTGTGAATGACACTGCTTTTTTCATGTCCCTTTCCTCTGCCTCATTGTTTGTATATAGGAAGGCCATGAATTTTTGGGTATTGAATTTGTAGCCTGCAACTTTACTGTATAAGTCTATTGTTTCTAAGAGTTTCTTAGTAGAGGCTTTAGGCTTCTCTAGATGTAGTATCATGTTGACTGCAAATAGTGAGAGTTTGATTTTTTCCTTTCCTATTTGAGTGCCCTTAATCTTTTTTTCTTATCTAACAGCTATTGCAAGTACTTCCAGTACTATATTGAAGAGAAGTGGTGAGAGTGGGCATCCTTGTCCTGTCCCTGATTTTAAAGGAAAGGCCCTTAGTTTTTCCCCATTGAGGATAATGCTTGTTGTAGGCTTGTGGTAGATGGCTTTGACTATCTTGAGGAAAGTTCCTCCAAAACCCATTTTGGTGAGGGTTTTCATCATGAACGGATGTTGGATCTTGTCAACTGCTTTCTCTGCATCTATTGATATGATAATATAGTTTTTATCTTTACTTTTGTTGATATAATGGATTGTATTGATTGATTTCGAATGTTAAACCATCCTTGCATCCCTGGGATGAATCCCACTTGGTCATCATCATCTTTTTGATGAGTTTTTGGATCCTATTTGCTAATATTTTGTTGCGGATCTTCACATCGGTGTTCATCAGGGATATTGGTCTGTAATTTTCTTTCTTAGTGGTGTCTTTGTTTGCTTTTGGTATTAGGAAGATGTGTGCTTCATAGAAACTGTTTGGGAGAGTTCCTGTTTTTTCAATTTCCTGGAAAAGTTTGAGGAGAACTGGCAACATGTCTTCTTTAAATGTTTCGAAAAATTCGCCAGTGAATCCATCTGGACCTGGGCTTTTGTTTTGGGGGAAATTTTTGATTACAGTTTCAATTTCCTTAATATTAATGGGTCTATTCAGGTATTCCAAGTCTTCTTTGTTCAGCCTTGGGAGATTGTAGGAATCAAGGAATTCATCCATTTCTTTCAGGTTCTCTTGTTTTATGGCTTATAGACCTTCAAAGTAGTCTCTGATGATCTTTTGAATCTCATTGGTTTCTGTTATGATGTCCCCCTTTTCATTTCTGATTCAATTTATTAGGGTTCTCTCTCTCTTTCTTTGTGAGTCTTGCTTGTGGTTTATTAATCTTATTTATTTTCTCAAAGAACCACCTCTTTGTTTCATTGATCTTTTGGATAGTTTTTATGGTTTCCATGTCATTAATTTCTGCTCTAATTTTTATTATTTCTTTCCTTCGATCTGGTTTGGGTTCCTTTTTCTGGTCCTTTTCTAAGGTCTTGAGCTGTGAAGTCAAGCTATCTATGTGGGCCCTTTTTCCTTCCTGAAGAATACTTGGAGAGCTATAAATTTTCTCCTTAACATGGCTTTAGCTGCATCCCTTATGTTTTGGTAGCTCCTGTATTTGTTCTCATTTGTTTCTAAGTATCTTTTGATTTCTTCCTTGATTTCCTTCCTGACCCACTCATTGTTCAACATTGAGTTGTTTAATTTCCAGGTGTTTGATTTGGTTCTCCTTGTCTCTGTGTGGTTAGCTTCTATCTTCATCACATCATGGTCTGAAAAGATGGTTGGTACAATTTCTATTTTTCTGATTCTATTTAGTTATGTTCTGGGGCCCAGTACATGGTCTATTTTGGAAAATGTTCTGTGTGCACTGGAAAAGAACGTGTATTCTTTCTTATGGGGGTATAAAGCCCAGTAAAAGTATTAGGCCTCTCTCTTCAATTTCTTCTTTCAGAGTCAGTGTTTCCTTGCTGAGTTTTGTTCTTGTCGATCTATCCAGAGGTGATAAGGTGGTATTGAAGTCTCCGACTACTATTGTGCTGTTAGTGATGTCGTCTTTGAAGTCTGTTAGGAGTTGTTTTAAATATTTAGCCAGTTGTTCATTAGGTACGTATACGTTTAAGAGTGTGATTTCCTCCTGTTGTACATATCCCTTGATAAATAAAAAATGACCTTCATTGTCCCTTCTAATCTTTTTCAACCTGAAATCTATGTTGTCAGATACTAGGATGGCCACTCCAGCTTTTTTAAGGGAGTTGTTTGCTTTCAGGGTTGTTTTCCATCCTTTGACTTTGAGTCTGTGTTTACTATGATTCTTCAGGTGTGTTTCTTGCAGGCAGCAGAATATTGGGTTTAATTTCTGGATCCATTTTGCCACTCTATGTCTCTTGATAGGTGCATTTAGGCTGTTGACATTGAGAGAGATTATTGTGATGGGGTTTTGTGTCTTCTTTCTGTGGGGTTTGTTGTTCTTAAGGGGTTCCTCCTTGTCTTACAATAGCCCCTTTAGACCTTCTTTTAAGTTTGGTTTTGAGTTTATGAAGTTCCTGAGCTGTTGTTTATCCACAAAATAGTGTATGGTTCCTTTGAGTTTGAGTGAGAGTTTAGCCGGATAAAGTATTCTTGGTGAGTCATTCATTTCGTTGAGTTTTTTCACTATGTCCCACCATTGTCTTCGGTCTCGGAGGGTTTCCTCTGACAGGTCTGCTGTAAATCTGAGGGGTGCTTCTTTGTATGGGATTTCCTTCTTTGACCTTGCTGCTTGCAGAATTGTGTCTCTATCCATAGCATCCGTCATTCTGACTATGATATGCCTTGGAGTCTTTTTATTTGGGTTTCTTTTTGCTCTTCAGAATCCTTGGATCTGGATGCCTGCCTTTTTCAGCTCTGAGAATTTCTTAGCAATAATGTCTTTGACTGTGTGTTTTTCATTGGGGTTACTTCCCTATGCTTCTGGTACTCCAATGATTCTTATGTTGTTCCTCTTGAAGTCATCCCCAAGGACTCTGATTCGTGCTATAGCCATTTTGAGGTCTTTCGCCATTATTTGTTTTTGTCTGTAAGGTTTCTGCAGCTCATCTTCAAGCTCGTTGATTCTGTCTTTGGCTGTAGTCATTCTACTGTTGAGGGCGTCCACTGAGATTTTTAATTCATCTATAGATTCCTTTGTTTGTGTGACTTCTGTTCGTACCTTTGATATTTCTGCTCTCATTTCTTCCTGCCTTTTTTTGGTATACCGTTCCAGTGCTTCATTCATATCCTCCCTTAATTTATTGGATGCCTGTTCCATGGTTGCTTGGAGTACATCAACTCTCCTCAAGATTGCCTCTCTGAATTCTTTATCTGAGAGGTCGTAGATGTGAGTAGCCCCTGTTGAGGTCTCTGCAATCTTTTCTTCTCTCTCTCTTTGTGGAGGGGTTTTCGCTGCTTCTTCATATTGTTATGGAAGTATAGAGTTGGAACTTTGTAGTTATTTATTCCTATTCCCTCTTGCTGGAGAGAGGGCCAGTATTAGGGAGCCAGTCAGGAAGGTGGGGTCAAGGGACTCTGGGCGGGGTGGCTGCTGGATGACCGAAGCCCGGGTGGCCACATGGGAACTGGGGGGACCCCGAGAGACATGGCCGTGGAGTGGTCTGATTACCTGGAGAGAGGGCCAGTATTAGGGAACCATGCGGGAAGGTGGGGTCTGTTCTTGTATCATTTGTTTATTTGTCTCTTTCTGTGAGGATCAGACCTCCCAAAATATTGTTGAGGTCAATACTGTATAGTTCTTGCCTTTCTTGCCTCGTTTTAAGAATTTGTTGTCTAAAGTCTGAAATCCAGGTGCTTAACCCATTTTGAATTAACATTTCTGGAATAAATTCCACTTGATCATAACAAAGAATTCTTTTTATGAACTCTTGAAATTGTAGTGAGGGTATTTAAATCTATGTTTATCAAGGATATTGGTCTATAACTTCCCCCTTAGAAGGAGTGGAGTTGGATCACACCGAGCAGTGCTCAGAGCTTATTCTTGACTGCACTCAGAGACCTCTCCTGGCAGTGCTCAGGAAACCATGTGTAGTTCCAGACACAAACCAGGGTTTCTGCATGCAAGGCAAGCCCCTTAGCTCCCCTGTGCACTATCTCTCTGGCCTGAATTGCCTTTTCTTATGTCTGTTTTTTTGTTCCAGGGTAATATTGAGTTCATGAAAATTTTGGAATAGTTCCCATTTCTTTAATTTTTGGAAGAACTTGAGAAGTATAGGTAATGGGTCATTTGGAAAGTTTGGTAAAACTTACAATGAAAACCATCTGGATCAAGGCATTTGTTTAGGGAAAGTTTTGATTACTGTTTTATATTTCCTTGCTTGTAAAAGGCCTGAGCAGGTTCTTGATTCAGTTTGGGTAGGTTGTAACTTGTTCATTTCTTCTATGCTCTCCAGTTTAAAGTAATAAAGTTGCTTGTATTTCTTAAGTTTCTAATTCTCTTGTGATCTTCTGTATTTCTGTGATATTTGTTGTAACTTCTTCTCTTTCATTTTCTGATCCTATTTATTAGACTTTTCTCTCCTGTTTTTTTTCTTTTACAACCTAGCTAAGGGCTCATCAAACTCATTTAAACTTTCAGGGAACCAGTTCTTTGTTTCACTCATCAGCTTGTTTTTAATTTTTATGTTTTACTTCTTATCTACTTTGTATTATCTCCTCCTCTTAAAGACTGCAACATTATTTGTTCTTTTTATAAACTCTTATGACATGAGACTGGATTGTGGTTTCTCTTATTTCCTCATGTAAGTATGTATTTCTATAAATGTCCATTTTAGTTGTGCTTTTTGCTGTGTCCCATATGTTCTGATAGTTTGTGAATTTATTTTCATTTGTTATCAGGGATACTTTTATTTCCTTTTTAGTTCCTGATGACCCATTATTTATTCAACATCATGTTGTATAGTCTCTAAATTTTTTATCATAATTCTAAGCATCCAGGTTCTGGGTATACATCTCTTATCTTAAGATATATATATGATCTTACTAAGTGAAACTTTTACTGAAAAAGAGTCACTAATTTTCATATGTTACTCTTCAAGATGTGAAAATTTCCTGTATTTTTGCTGGAAACAAATCTATTGATGTATATATGTCATTAGCCTGAGCTTACTAATTGTAAACTGAAAAATCCAAGTCATTTTATAACCAATAAGTATTAAAATACATACTTACACAGTAGTGATATATCTCAGTGGTATAGATATGAGACCCTGAGTTTGCAAGGTAAAAACGTTTAGAAGTACAAAAAATAACCTTTTAGAAGTACATGTTCACATGTTTCAAAAGAGAATGTTATTACTTGTTTTATAAATTTGCTCTATTTAATATCAAAATGAGAATGATTCTAATTTTTGAGCATACTCAAAGTGTTATATTTTCATATAGACAGGGAGTCTTAAAAGCATCTTTTCCAACTCAGTTTGTGTAATACTCTAACTTACTCATCTAATGATATTGTAGCAAATTTAGTGAAGTATACTTAATTGTGGACTTATGAGTCTTATCTAAACTTTGAAAAATTGAATCAAGACTACCATCATACAAAAACTATATATGACTATATATGATGAACATTTGTATTTGACAAATATTGCTAAGAAATGTAGCCTACTATTTTGATGTAACATTCACATAAAAATAAATTATTTTAAATTCTCAACAAAAATTGTTTCACTTTTTATCCCAATCCAATCTCCTTTCCTAAGATGAAATCTTCCTTGCTCTAACTTTGTGATATTGGGTCTGAAGGACATTTTATAAAGAGTACATCATATTATTCTTTGAGGATATTAGTCTATCAGCTATTCAACCTTGATTAAACAGCCCTGAACTCTCATCTTAATTTCTTTCCTTATACTCAGATATGTACCACACCATTTAAGGGACAGTTTTAAATGATTCTAAGGCTGCTATTGGTGGTTTTAGTTCAGTTACTGCAAGCGGATGACAGCACACTAAATTAACTTTGAATGGCGATGGCAAAATTAATTCTCACTACACCCCTCAGTCTTCCCCAAATATAGCATGCACTGACATTTAGAATTATAAGATGTTTCTACCCCACAAAAAAAATCTTACTGCCCAGCAATGCAGAATTATATAATTGCTTTACAAAAATGCATCCCTCTGGAGAAAAAAGTATGTTCTTTGAGCCTGTATTCCTCTATTTTGTTACAATTTGACACACCACCTCTTGCATCTATTAATTGGCTTAGATATCTTTCTTCTGTAGAGAATTATATGAATTCTATAAATGCATTTATTAGAGCAAGATGATTGAAAGCTTAGGAACAGAGATACCGGCATTAATTTTCAACCTTACCACTAACTTGGGCTGTAGCATCTGGGAATGATTTAACCTCTCAAGAGGAACACATCTTCTGTTCTAAATTGCTTTACTTTCATACTCTGCTGGTGATTTCATTTGAGTTGGGGTTACTCTTCAACTCTCCTAACGGAAAGTATGTTTTAAATTTTCACAATTCTTTGTTTTTCAGTTTATGCTTGTTTGTTTGGGGGTCATACCTGGTGATGCTCAAAACTTATTCCTGGCTCTGAACTCAGGGATCATTCTTGGTGGGCTCTGGAAACACTATGGAGTGCCAGGGATGGAACGTGGGTTGGCTGTGAACAAGGCAAGCACCGTACCCACTGTATTATCACTCTAGGCACTCACAATTCTATTATTCCCAGGAGTTTGTTAGAAAAAGTATACAATGCAAGACCCAGCAAGTAAGAAGGGAATGGAAGGAAATAGATGAGGCAGACTAGAAGTATCAGAAGGACATCGATCAAGGTTCTTAGATACTTTGGTGGTGTAGCAGTGAGGTAATTCTATATATCAAAACCATAAGAGTCAACACTTATAAATATGTGACAAACTGTAATTATTAAGTTGGAAAAAATTTAATCTTCTAAAGAGGTGGAATGAAATCTAGGAACATTGGTGGAAGGATGCTGACCCTGGTGGAGGGTTGGAATTGGAACATTCAATGGGTGAAATTCTATTATTAATAGTTTTGTAAGTCTCGGTGTCCACATTTTGAAAAGTTTGAAAAGAAGGAGAATAGGACAATGAGTGTGTAATTCACTAAGGTTGAGAAGATGGGATCATAGAGCATTCCAGCTTAAGGTTCATTTGAAGACTGCACTGCTATTTTAATTACAGATTCATCTGGAAATCTACATAAGGTTACAGGGAATGGTTAAACAACATCATTTTTTCCTGTTTTTTTTATATCATAAATATCTACATTATTCCTTTATTTCTACTTTTTCGATACCCCATTCTGGCATTTTGTGTGTTTTCCTTCTAAACTACTTATGCTTTATGTAGCTGGTGCAGTTATCTGAATTATTAGCAAATACTTTGACCGAACATTAGGATAAAGATTGACTTTACTATTATCCTTTTTATTATTTGTGATAAGCGTTTCATTAATAAAAATAAGAATATGATTATACCATATCAGCTCACAGCTATATGGTACTTTTAAACTTTATGTAATGTAATTTATAAACCTAATCAAAATATTTCATGGCAGAGCCTGGTAAGCTCCCTGTGGTGTATTCGATATGCCAAAAACAGTAACAATAACAGGTTTAATTCCCTGACCCTTAAAGAGCCTCCAATCTTTGGGAAAGATGAGTAAGGAGAGGCTCCTAAAATCTCAGGGCTGGGACGAATGGAGATGTAACTGGCTCCCGCTCGAGTAAATCGATGAACAACAGGATTGCAGTGATGACAGTGATGAGTCAGTATATTCAAAAGGGGTTAAAACATAAACAGAAAACATTTTGCCTCTTAACTTTGTATTTACAAAGACGTTACAATCTCCAGTTACAGTCTCCAGAGAGGTTTATTATAATATCACAACAACAAAGTCAGCTGCTCTCTTCACGTGGACCCAGTACTGATGGGTTTAACTATAGTTCCAAGTATAATTAATTTAGTTCTAGAATCATATTTTGAGACACAGCTTAAGATCACCTATTTACTTGTCATGTTATAGTCATAACATGACTATAACATTATAACACCTATAACTTGTCATGTTATAGTCAATGTTATGCACATTTCAAAATATGAAAAAATCTTTTAGGTCACATCTTACCAGAAAGATATATTGTCAAAATTGGTTTTGAAACAATCAATTTATCTTTAACTTAAACCCAGTAGTTTCTTTTAGGGAAGGAAATGGTATGACATTTGATCTATTCATGGAGGCATTATATGTGGACTCACTTCAAAAGAAAGAAATGATTAAATACTTTTGTTACCAGAAAGAGTAGAATTGAATCACTACTCCCAAAAATAAAAATATGATCGATGAACTAATTAGCCTCCAAGATTTCCTTACAGAAAGATGAGAAAAGGGATGAAATATTCACACATACTACCCAAAAGAATAACGAAGTGCTCACTGAAAACAAGGAAAAGAATGTGGAAATGTTAAAATGAATAATTTGACAATATAAACTGTCATTGGAGGGCCTATCATTAAATTGTCATTAGAACAGCCTCTTGTTATTGAGCTATATTTTTATGAAGAAAATAAATATTGCCAATCACATAGAGAAATAGAATTATCCTTTGTAAATCTCAAGACACAGTCTCCAGAGAGGTTTATTATAATATTATTTTAGATGAAGAGGGGCAATGAAAAACAGTCTGCTATTGCAGCCATTAGACAAACTGATCAAAAGTCACAAATAGTTCCAGATAATCTTGTGTATTCTTGAACAAAAGATATCCTTAAATCTCAACCATTTGTGAAAACAACTCATCTTAACAATTACAAAAGCAGTGCCCTTGGGTTTGGAGAGTCTTATTTAATTAATTCTTTTAATTAAAATTGTATAACTTTATTATTGATTATAATAATAAAATTCTCTCTGTAACTGATTGATTTTCACATAATGTTGTGAACTAAAATGAGATCATTATAGCTATGTTTGATTATGAAAAGGCAAGAGGTTAAACTAATCTGTAACGTGAAGTACTAGTTCGATCAATGTTTTCAATATTCTATATCAAGCATCATTCCCATGCCAAAGGTAAGAAAGTTAGAAAAACATAATAAAACCTATTTCAGTTCCATTCATCACATTTATTTAAACCCAAATTAAGCCTCAAAAGGAAGAGGAAAAGCAACATTCTTGAGTTAATAACTGATTCAAATACTTGAGTTAGAAGGGGCCTGAGAGATAGCACAGAGGGTAAGGCACTTGTCTTCCACATATTTGACCTGGGATCAATCCACAGCACTACATTCGGTCCCCTAAGCATTAGGGGTTCTGATGAGCACAAAGCCAAGAGTAAGACCTGAGCACTGCTGGGTGTGATTCAAATCAACCAAACAAAAGTCAAATCTGATTTTTCTAAATTGTCTGGAAGTGAAATAATTCCAAAGTGACTCAGGAAGCATTATAAGCTAACATAATTATCACATAATATGGACTCAAATTTATTTATTAGTAAATTGTGTCACCTTTCGCAATAAGACTTAACCCCAAAGCTCAGGAATCATGGAGGCCTATATTTCATTGAATCTCTAAATCAACTTTAATCAAGCAGCAAGTCTCGATAACTCTGCTTTAAAAATCATTGTTCCACTTCAGTTCAAATAGTCATCACTCTAAGCCACCATCGTCTCTTACCTGATCCATGGCAGTAACTGGTCTTCCTAGTATTTCTTCTACACAGAGTGGTTAACTCTTTTAATTGATGTTACCAAAGATCACATGTAATTTAAATTCCTTAATTTGTTCAATCAGATTTATATTGTCATACTTCTTCTCATCTCATACTTCTGTTCTGCTGCTTGCTCTTTTCTCTACAACCATATTCTTATCTCTTCTAGGAACGTTGCTGTTAATCTCTCTCTTTCTCTCTTTCCCTCTATCTCTCTCTCTTTCTCTGTCTCTCACCAATTTCTCTCATAACTCTCTCATTCACAAGCCAGTTCCTTTTAATCTATAATGAGCTAATTCTCACCTCTGCAAAGAAATCATCATAATTACTCTCCCAAATAACCATTTAGATTAATCTGGCATATCCTCCAGTAATAATTTACTTGTGTTTCTCTGTTCACAAAAACATGTTTCAAAAATAACTTACCTTAGTCATTCACATTTTTATTCATTCCCTACTGTTTTTCAAGCACTATTCTAGTCCTTGTGCTCAGACAGATAGTGTGTAAATTCAAAATTATTTTCAAGGAATGGAAAAATAGAGATAGGGAAATAAAAAGAGGAGGTCTAGAAGTAATATAGGGGCCATGGGCTGTTCTGATGTGTAGAAACACAACATCTGCATATATCTAAACCACTACACTAAACACTAATAAAAAACAGGGGACGCAAACTACAGTAATTAAGCTTGAAAATGTAGCAAGCAAGTCTTCAGGTTGGAGGATGTAAGGTGACACAGGGTGATAGAGGAGGGATAGGATGAAAGGGTGGTATGATGAGTGGTAGGTACACTGTTAATCTGAAACCTTACTATAAACAGCTGTAAAACAATTACATTATGTCCTATTAGAAGATGGAAAATAAGTATAAAAAATTAAATTTTATTTAAAAAATTCAAATAAAAGGATAAATAAAAATCGAGACACTATAAAAGGGGCCTGAGTACAGGGGTAAAAGTCATTATCTCACATTCACCCTTCTCTGATTTGATCCCCAAGATTGTGTATGGTTCCATGAGCATCTTTAGGAGTGCTCCTGATTGCAGAAACAGGAATAACACTTAAAAACTAACAAATGTGGTTCAAAAACAAGCAAAAATGTACTTTTATCACTTGCATCACTTGTCATCCCATTGCTAGTTGATTTGCTCAAGCGGGCGCCAGTAACATTTCCATTTGTCCCTGTTGCGTGCTAGTGTAGCCCAATGGCATCTCCAGAAATATGCAGAGCCTGAAACCATTCAACCAGGGTCTTGATGAAGAGGTCTGATCCATCTCGTAGGTGGGTGGCCACATGTTCTTTTGACGTCCTGTGGAATCTGGTTGGTAACACCTCTAGTCTAGCAGTCATCTCCAAATCACATTACGTGTCCAGCCCATCTAATTTTCAATGCCTTGGCAAACGAGACAGCGTCCCTGATTCTCGATCATCGATGGAGGTCAGAACTCTGGAGTCATTCTCTCACTTGAGTGAAATGTGATATTCCAAGCATGACTCTTTTTATTCCTCTTTGGGATACACAAATAGCGATCTTACTCTGTTTTCATAGGGCCGTAACTCAACTCAACTCAACTCAAAAATGTACCAGTAAAGTTTAAGAGGATAGAGAATAGGAATGGTGTCTTTGAAGAGGTGATTTGGAAAAGGTTAAGTAAAATTTTGAAAAGCTATGCCAATATCTAAAAATGGTCATAATAATTCCTGTTAAGAACTCTGTGCTCAAAAGAAAATAAAAGTAAAATAACTCTCTGTTGATACTATTCCATGTTACATGTTTAGGGTCTAAACAGAGTTTACTATAATCACTAGTAGTATTTAAGCCACCTAATCGATATTTGTTGAATCAATAAATGATAAATTACTCTAAAGATTAATGGAATATATTTGGCTAGAGAGATATTACAGGTATTAAAGTGTTTGTCTTGCACGGGGCTGACCCCAGTTCAATTCCCAGAAACACCAAGAGTGATCCCTGAGCACAGAGCCAAGAGTAAGCTTTGAACACTTTTGGGTGTGTCCCCAAAGCCAAACCACATAAAAAATAGAAAATAAAACAAAAGAAATTGTGACATAATTAGAAAATGGTGGCAATTGTCTTTAAAATTAGATACTAGTTCAACTGGTATTAAGCAGACTCATAGCAATATGAACCAGCAGGAATAATAATGAAGAAACTTATACAGGCATATTAGAATAAAATTTTCTAAACATGAAACTTTCTAACAAAGTTTATCAGTGTATAGTAGTCTAAGAATTTCAGTAATTACAATAGGCATCCCAAAATGACAAAAACAAAAAAAAAAGCTATCAAATTTATTGTAAGTATAACCAAATTAACCAGTAAATGATCTTCTGAGAGTTTATTATTATTGTCTTTTGATATAATGAATTTGATGTTTGATATAAGTTATAAGTGGAACAATAATAGTCAAAACAACATAGTATTTGGTCAGGTTCTTAAGAAGTATTCTGTATATGATTATTTAAATGGGAGGCATCACCTTCCCCAACCTCAAACTCTACTACAAAGCTGTAACAATTAAAACAGCATAGTACTGGAACAAAAGCAGAGCCGCAGACCAATGGAACAGGGTTGAATATCCCTACACACAACCCCAAATGTTCTAGCCTTTTAGACATTATCAGTGCTTGCTTCATTTTCTTCTAGAATAAAAGTAAGAAATATGTCCCACATTCCCAGCATCTCTACATGTCTAGTTTCTCAGATCTTTGTTTTAGGAATCCCCCCCACTGCAAACCCCAAACTTGTCCCTTCTGAAATCTCACATATTACATTTGATGTTGTTATCCTGGATATAATTGCTCTTTTAATGTCCAGTTAACAACATAAAACAAAATTAAAGAAATGTAAGTGACTTGGCCAAGGACACCGATACAAAGAAGAAAACACCAAAGTTTTATGATGGATACTTATGAAGTGAGATCTTACATTTACACATTCATCTGTACTCCCAAATTTAAACTTGAATATCTGTCATATAAAACTGATTTTCTTGCTTGTTCTTATTTTGAGGTAAGCCATGACTTCTTTCTAACTCCATTCTAAAATTAATATTTTATCCTTTAAAAAATTGAAGGGTATAAACACAAGTGTTCTATTTCATTATTTTACATCATATTCTTCCAGAAATATCATGAATAATAATGTAGGTATTCTTTAGAGGTCTGCATTTTTTATTAATTGTAAAAAATGATTGCAATGATTTCCCACAAGTCTCATACCCATGTCACCTTTAATTTCTTCTGTGTATTCATCTATCTGTGGTTCTCCTACAATGTATAAGCCAGCTTCGAATTTGGGGAAAATTCATCTATCTTAAATTCTTTAGTATTATAAAGTGTTATAGCAGACTCTTAATTCTACATATACAACCAACTAAAATTTTTTCTTGGAATGGAACATCTAGAAAGAAGTTTTGCTCATAGCATAATTAAATAACATATGCTCATAGCATAACTAAATAGTTCTTCAGGAAATGTTATCTATTTACTCTTCTAAGAAAACCATAAATCCATGTGCAATTCTCCAACATAAGATAATGTAACTTAAAAACAAGAAAAGATTTGGCAAGGAGAGAGCTTAAAGTCTACAGCTCATGCATGCTTTGCATAAAGGAAACCAATGTTCAACCCCCAAAGCCCCCCAAAACCAAATGTTCTCTTGAGAAGTGTCAGACCTAGAGATGCTCACGTGACCATGTGATACAAGGAATTAAATCTGCAGTACCTGAACTCAAAGAACAGGGTGTTGGTCTTTTGGTCATTTCACTAGCTCTGTATTTGCTTATTTAATGAAAGTTTTGAAATTTCTTATTGTTAAGTATATTGTAAACTGTTAATGTGAGAGAAAGATTTCTTCTTTTTACTTGTTTATTAGGTATCAGAGATCTTTTTATAGTCAGAATAACAGGTTCAATCAAGCAAAATATTTGTTCTTCTACATCCACGGTCTTGTGTAACATAAATTCTTACTAAATTAAATAAGCTTCCCACAATTTCTTTTCTTTTCTAAGAAGTCAATATGTAGAATGGATTTTAATTTTATCAGTTTTGTGTGACACTTCTCAATAGGGCTTCCTCTGGTTTTGATTTTGTTAATGATTAATTATTGTAAGCACAGCTCCTTGCATTAAACTATTCTTTCTTACGTTAATTATGCAACGTATTTATAAATTTGTTTGCTGTGATATTTGCATTTTTAATATAATTAAGAACGTCATGTGACAATTAGAATGGGAAGGAATGGGAGTGAAGATAGACGGTCAGCAACTACACCACCTCCGCTTGGCTGATGACATCGTTCTAATAACACCAACCATTAGCCAAGCGGCACAAATGGTGGTCGACTTTGACCGAGAGTGTGGAAAGGTCAGACTGCATGAAGACAATGAATAAATGGTTTGAGGCTCTTTGTTTCCTGGAGCAAACAGATGCTACTGGGCTACACTAGCACATGACAGGGACAAATGGAGACGTTACTGGCACCCGCTCAAGCAAATCGATGCACAATGGGATGACAAGGGACAAGTGACAATATAATTAAGGATATTTATTTTATTTTCTTGTATACTATATTTCTCATGAGCTTATTTGTATCAGCCTTTTGTTATTTGTATGACATAAAATAAGAAAATTTATTTTGTTTGTGATATGTGTATATGTATGTGTATATACCCGAGTCACAAAAATTTGCATGTGTTTTTAAATGATTTGTAAAATTTTTATCTAGATCCAGCAGTATTGATGAAAGCGATCTTTTGACAAAGCTCTGATTTCTTATATAGCAATTGGTACATTCTGTATATTTACCTCATTATGAGTTAATTTTGATCATTTTCATTCCTGGAAACTAACCCATGAATAAAATACTTCTTATTAATTAACATAAATGTCATAACATTCTAATTTTAATTGCCTTTCTATCTATGATCTGTTTCCTAAGAAAGAAATCCACTTATCCAATAGTTTCTAATTAATTAGTGTAAATATTACATGGCATTCTAATTTTTAATTGCTTATTCATCTGAGACTATATCTCCTTTCTTTTTCTTATTATTCTGCAGTGGAGATTTCTTTCTTTTTTTATTCAATTTCATGAATTAGATCTTATTTATTTTTAAAAATCAATCTTACATTTTGGATTTCCTCATATATTGTTTCTTTAATAATTAAATTATCAATTCCCATTTTCTTAGGATTAAGTAGTTAATTTTTTATAAGCCTCTTTTAATTCCTTACTTTGTGCAGAATTTAGGCCACACCTTGTAATTCTGGTAAAGCAAAGTTCTAACTGAAATTATATTCTAAACAAATATTAATTACATATTTATTTCTATTTTTATCTGAGTTACTGCTTAAATATTGAAATAAAAAACAGAAACATTGTCAGTATTAATTTCTAATGCTACTCTTCAGTGGTCACAAAATAAGATCCATATAATTTATAAGATGGGAAATTTATATCCTTCTTATCCAACTTACATTTTTATAACATATTATAAATATATTTTAGCCAGATTCAAAGAATGTTTATGTACTGAGAATTACGCTATTCATCATAAATCTATTAAGTCAAGACTACAAATTTTTATCTACATATTTAATTACAGATGAATAAAGATTCATTAAAGTTGTTATTACTGTGATTTCATATAATCTTCATACCTTTGCTTTTGTCTTGTGACTTACTTCAAATGTATATGTGATTGTAAGAGGTTTACTTTGTATTGGATATGGATCTATATTAAGATTTAATCCATTCCTCATGCTTCACATTGCATTGCCAACCTTTAGTTTTATCCTTTTTTTTCTATAGTTTTCCATTCCTTTTTACAGTACCTCAAAACTTGATCTTCTTTAGGAATATGATTATTACCTGTATAGCTGGTTATAATGAAATTCTACTGGAAAAGATTTTTTATTTATCAAAAATTTCTCATTTTCTAATCAAAACCGAAATGTGGGCACATAGGTATACACAGGGAAATGCTGTAGGGAACAAAAAGAAGAGATTTGTGTCATATCTCTATAGGCCAAGAAACAGAAAATTTTCCATCAATTTACCAACAGGCATTGAGAGACATGAAAAAGTTCTTCACAGACCTCATAAATAATTAACCCACAGTGACCACTGAATTTTGGACTCCTAACTTAGAGAGCTGGGAGATAATAAGTTGATTAAGTCAATTAGTTTATGGTATAAAATTACAGAAGCCCCAGAAAATGATGATGTGAGCCATAAGGTCTCTATAAACCCAATTCACTAGCAGAACAGAACTCCAGTAACATTTTATTATTCTTTTTATTTAGTTTATGTTCAGATGCATCAGAATCCAGATAAATCATGAGGAGCAGGACCCCAAAGAGTTAGATTTGTCATCTTTTCCATGGATATGATATTTAAGTACTTGTTTACAATTGCTAACTTTTTGTCACTTAGGGCAAGATAATACAACACTTGAGGTGGGAAGAAACTCAGTTTCTGTTCCAATGATAAAGGCCTTTCCATCATAAATAGTAGCGCTGAATCAGATATCTTGTGCCCCTTGCCTTCCTGCCTACAACTGCCTGTGGTTGCATGACCTGAATCAAATAATTAAATTATTGGTATTATATTCTGCTGTGCATGGGTGCATTCTTTTTCAAAATATCATAATGATGTTTTATAATTCAGTTAACGATTTGATATTTCTGTTCTATTGTATTATTATCTAGTATTTTAAGACCAAGTTTCCACATTATTTACTTTTTTATAATCATTTTATTCTGAAAAAAATATCAAGACACTGTGACTTACAAAGTATTCACAGTTGAATTTCGGGCACATAATGCCTCTCACCTACCAGCCTGCCTCTATGACAGACA
Source organism: Sorex araneus (assembly GCF_027595985.1). Lineage (NCBI taxonomy): Eukaryota > Metazoa > Chordata > Mammalia > Eulipotyphla > Soricidae > Sorex > Sorex araneus. The sequence goes on along the minus strand of NC_073302.1, from coordinate 86,564,027 downwards.
TGTTTGTATTTTTTCCCCTTTCAAGCACTGTGGTTCCTGATACGACAATTTTTGTAGTGTTCCACTCCCTGTCTTATCATATGTTTCCTATTGAAAATCATATATCAATTCCTCAGGTTCTATTACCAGGGGCACTTGACATTCCCCTACTATGGTTCTTTACATACCACCTACAAGAGAGATCATTCTGTGTCTATACCTCTTCTGACTTGCTTTGCTCAATATGATACTCTCCAGGTCTCTCCAGGTAGCAGCAAATTGCATGACTTTATCTTTTCTTATGGCTGAGTAACATTGTATTGTGTATATGCACCAAAGTTTCTGTTCACACCATCATGTATCTGTTCTTAGACACTTGGATTGTTTCTGGATTCTTGGTATTGTCAATAATGCTGCATAAACATATAGGTGTAAATGTCTTTTTTGAGTAATGTTTTTGACCCTCAACAACAATAATACAGAAGGCTCAACTAGCAAAAATAGCTTAATAAACTCTTAGACAGGGATGTAAAAACTCTGTGATCAGATTTAACAGTTTTCACATTAAAATTTGATTTTATGCTTATTGATGTTAATATTGAAGCTTTTTATCTAATCAACTTCAGTTCTAGAGTAGTTATCTAATGGTTGTGGCTTTTGTTTATATTAAAATAAAACTTTTTTAAAAAATTAAAAATTTTGCTGGAGTGATAGTACAGTGGGTAGGGTGTTTGCCTTGCACGCGGCTGACTTGGGTTCAATCCTGGCATCCTGTATTGTCCTCCGAAAGCCGCCAGGAGTAATTCCTGAGTGCAGAGCCAGGAGTAACCCCTGTGCATTGCCGGGTATGACCAAAAAAGAAAAAAAAATTAAAACAACTTTTTATGCTCATTTAACTATCATTTGATAATGATGACAAAATAATGACAGGGAATGAGTTTACAGACTTTCACCACAAATGATGAACTTTTACAAGATAAGATTAATAATAACATGATGATGATAATGATAATCAGTGATTACAAAATTAGAATAAGCAATACCAACAAAAGCATTACTCCTATAAGTATTGCTGCAAATATAGATAAGTATTATAGTTATAATAATGATAAATAAAATATAATAAACCATGTTGGTGTTAAAATGAAAATGAATTCAAGTGCTCTGAAAGGGAAATGAATTTGCTAAAACTGCCCTTCAATATCAACCCCATTTCAACTGATTCACTTCTTTTGGTCATAATAATGCTTTTACTCCCTGTACAACTTGTATCAAGTACCGATTTCAATTTCTTTTCTTATTTTAAAATTTTTGGGGAGCACACGTAAAGGTGCTCAGGGGCTTCTCCAAATATAGCAGTGCTCAGGAGACCGCGTGGTAGCAGGAATCAAATATGGGTCTCCATGCAGAGCATGCACTCAGCCTGTGTAGCATTTCGTTGGATCCTCACTTTCTTGTTCTTTGAATCATTTAGTATTTATTTTTATTTCCTTTAATTTTATCCTTCTTTGTCCTCGTATTTCCAATACCCAGTATAAGCAATATAAAATTGGATTTTGCTTGCTTTATTTCAACTTAAAAATATTTTCTTATAAATAATAATTTATTACTTTGGACTAATATTATTAATGGCTGTTTAAAGTTTACTGTGATATCATAGTTGTCCTTTCTATTCATCCTGTTTTTCTTTGTTCCTTTTGCTTCTTGTGGATTTGTAGTATATCTACCCTACTCTGCTTTCTCTATTTTTATGTATATGAGTCATTCTAGTCTTTAATTTCTAAAATTGATTCCAATATCCTTCATCTTGAGTAATGCAAGCCATCCAGACTATCTGCACACCATTTCCCGCTTCCTGCTTCCTGTCCTCACTATTGTTATGGTCCAATATTCAATGAGATATTATATTCACCATTCTCAACTTAGATAATATAACTATTATTTTCTTTGGCTAATATTCACCAATATTTTTACAAATTCTCTTATTCTCCATTCTCTTTTGAATCTCATATCATTTTTATAAGATCATTTCCTTTATTTACTTTTTTTAGGAGGTGGACTTTGGGCCAGACATGGCACCATTCAGAGCTTACTCCTAGCTCAATGCTCAGGCATCACTCCCAGCCAAACTCAGAGAACCAATGGGTTGCCAGAGATCCAACCCAGGTGATATAGGATTAATATCAAGGATAGACAAAACACTAGTAGAATTGTGTAAGAAAAAAACTCCAACCCCATCAAAAAATGGGGAGAAAAAATAAACAGATGTTTCCTCAAAAAAGAAATACAAATGGCCAAAAGGCACATGAAAAAATGCTCCACATCACTAGTCATCAGGGAGATGCAAATCAAAACAACAATGAGATATCATCTCACACCACAGAGACTGGCACACATTCAAAGAACAAAAGCAACCAGTGCTGGCGTGGATGTGGGGAAAAAGGGACGCTCCTTTACCGTGGCATATTCAATATGCCAAAAACAGTAACAAGAAGTCTCACAATGGAAAAGTTACTAGTGCCTGCTTGAGCAAATCAATGAACAATGGGATGACAGTGCTACAGTGCTACCTTTTCTGTAGTGATAATACATTTTAGAGTCTTTCCTTTATACCAGTCTTTCCTTTATATTGCAAGGCACTGTAGCACTGTTGTCCCATTGTTCATTGATTTGCTCGAGCGAGCACCAGTAACATCTCCATCATGAGACTTATTACTAGTTTTGGCATTGAATATGCCATGGATAGCTTGCCAGGCTCTGCTGTGTGGGCGGGATACTCTTGGTAACTTGCTGGGCTCTCCAAGAGGGATGGAGGAATCGAACCCGGGTCGGCCATGTGCAAGACAAATGCCTTACCTGCTGTGCCATTGCTCCACTCCACCATACTTATTTGGCAGGGCAGATACCAAGATCTCCAGTTGCAAGGCATACAATATATTTTTCTTTTTTTTCAGTAGTTATCCTTAAGATTTCAATGCATCTAGGAGTAGTTCCTTCATCTCACTTAGGTTTTATTGTGCACATTAAAACTGAGTTAGTTTTCTTTTTACATTATCAAAATCTCCATGATATCACAGTGGATATTCTCTCTGCTCCAATTATTTGCACCATATTAACAAGAATTTAGTAGTTTGAGGATTTGGAACAATAGTACAGTAGATAAGTTGCTTGCCTTGCATGTGGCTGACCTGGGTTTTATCTCCAGCACCTTATAAAGTCCTTTGAGCATTGCTAAAAGTGATCCCTGAGTGAATAGCCAAGAATAAAGACTGAAGACCTCTAAGTGTGGCTCAAAAAATAATAATTTGTTAACAAAAATGGCTTGTAAATTCCACATATGGCACGGTACCTGAGAAACCACAATGGAAAGTATAAATGAGCAAACTAAATTACTTTAGAGAACAATAAATTGTCTAATTTAAAGTTGAAAACCTTTCTCCCTTATAATGCAGCAATTCTATTTCCATGTATGTACAAAATAGACTCACATACAGTCACAAAAAGCATTATCACTCCTCTTTGCAGCAGTATCATTGGTCATTCATGATAGTGAACTATCTAAATGTCCATGGAAAAGGCTGAACAAACTACTAAAAGCATATAGCATTAAGTTGAAAATTTCATAGCAATTTGAATTACTGAAAGCAATCTATCTGTAATAAAGTATATTTAAGTATACTTTAAGTGTGTCATCTTTTATTTATTTTAGTCATTACTATGCACTATTCTGTATGTATTGACAATTTATGAAGATTTAAGTATATACTACTTTCAAGAAAGGGAGTGGAAGAGAGGTTTGGAAAAGGAAAAAATATCCAGTTATAGTTATATTGTCATTTCCTACATAAAAGAAAAAAGTGGTACCAGAATGGTAATACCTACCAGTGGGTAGGATATTTGCCTTGCATGTGGCCAATCTAGATTTGATCCCTAGCATCCCAAATGGTCCTAGAGCACCACTAGGAATAATTCCTGAGTGCAGAGCCAGGAGTAACCCCTGAGTATCACTCAGTGTGGAAAAAAAAACAAAAACAAAACAATACTAGCAACAACAAAGCTCTAATCCTTAAGCAAAATAGCAGAATTTTTTATTTTCCAGGACATTTTGAGCAAATTATTTTTATTTTCTACTCTGATTTTTCTGTTCCTTTCTGTATGTTTTAATAATTCATGACTACATGCGAACAAATACCACTATGGGTTTAAAATCTAAGAAATGGTAGATTTCATTCTCTTAATTTATGCCTGAGAAGATTCTAGGACGTAGATGACACAATATCTCCATACTCTTCTATAGCTTTTTATCTCTTCACTATGAACTTGGAACTTCTGACTGCAATCATGGGTTCACTAGAGTTGTCTTTTCTTAGTATTTTAAGGAAATAAAATTTCAAGGAGGTAGAAATTGAATAGGCTTCTCCCTCCCCTACCTTTACAGTTTGCTAGATCTTATACCCCAATTGAAACAATTCCTCATCCACAACTGGATTTGTGCCACCTTGTTCTCATTGTGCAATAATGTCACTATGTCCTTGCATGTACCTTGACTTCCATTTTAGATACCAAGCCTGTCATTATAACCTGTCCCTTAGTACTCTTTACTGAACCAAATTCTTACTTGATCCCCTTCCTTTGTCTGTCTGCACTTCAGTTATGACATTATGAATGGTCGTGAATGAAAGAAACCCAAAAATATGCTGAAGGGCTTCTATTTAATCTTAGAAGTCAAAACCCTAAAGGATTATACCCTCAGGTATGCAATGCATCAATGTTACTAGTCCATTTTATTCTCTCCTATTCTTCGGCCAGTATTTCACACTTTCCTGAAATTTTACTCAACCTCCCTTGTCTTTCTTCGGATATTTTCTTACTTTCCATGTCCCTGTTAAATGATTTTTCTTTTAATTACTGCTGCTTATTTATTCTTATATATGAAAATAACATTCATCAAATTTACTATTGTTCTCTATATTACCAAATCTAATGGATAATCTCTCATTTGAAATGATTTAGTTACAATATTTTTTAAGGACTGGAGTGATAGCACAAAGGGTAGGGTGTTTGTCTTGCACATGGCTGACCTGGGTTTGATTCCTCTGTCCCTCCATCTGGCAAGCTACCGAGAGTATCCCACCCCAAAGGCAGAGCCTGGCAAGCTACCCATGGCATATTCGATATGCCAAAAACAGTAACAACAAGTCTTACAATGGAGACGTTTCTGGTGTCCCCTAGAGCAAATTGATGAACAACGGGACAACAGTGCTACAGTGCTATATTTTTTAAAAAATGATATCTCCTTGAAATATTTTCTTTATTTTTCTTCCTAAGTTCCCCCTCAATGGTTCACCACCTCAGTATAATAAGAGGGTAGCATTAGTGCCAACTGGTGAAGAGCGAACCAACAGGTGCTGCTCAGAGACGGAGGTAGCAGCAGGGCTGGACTCCTTGCATCAACTGTGGCGATCTGGCCAGTACTTTCTGTACGCGAGCAGCACATTCATGCACAAGGTATGTGGCGTATTTGTCAGCATGCAGATCCTTACAACATGCCACCCAGACGGCAGAGCTTGGCAAGCTACCAGTGGCGAACTTGACATTCCAAAAACAGAAACAAAAATAGGACTCATTCCCCTGATTCTGAAAAAGCCCCCCAAATGGCAGCATTGAGAAGGACAAACAAAAAGAGGCTGCTAAAATCTCACAGCCGAATTAGGTGGCCAAAATGAAAAAAGACTTAAAATGACTGTCTGCACTTGTAACACATGTATGCTGGCATCGAAAGCATCCATTGAGGACCTGATGGTGCAAGTGCAAATGATCAAGTATGATGTCATTGGATTGACCAAGATGAGAAGGCATCAATCACATCACACCATTTTCGACACTGGAGAATAACTGTTTCTCGGAACATGTGGCAGTAGAGGCATCGGTGGTGTTGATGTGTTCTTCAACATAAATTTGGAAATGAGCATTGATTCGTTTGAATGCCTAACAAACAGAATCAGATGCTTACATTTGAATAGATGTGGCTCATTGTTGGCAGTTTCTATCTTCATCGTCTACGCACCAACATCCAACTACAACAAAGAAGAAATTAAGAAGTTCTACATAGAGCTGGAGAGGGTCTATAAAGACCACACGTTCTACAAGATCATTGTTGGTGATGGTGATTTTAATGCCAAGATAGGACCTAGAAGGTCACCTGAAGAACTCCACATCGGGACCCATGGCCTAGAATGGAACGAACAGGGTGAGAGACTGTCTGAGACCATAATGTTGACCAAGACCATCCATGCTAATGCGCAGTTCCAGAAGGCCAAATTTAAACATTGGACATGGGAGTGCTGGACAGTTTCACAATGAAATTGACCACATCATATTCAATCGATGGTTTTGCCTGACCAATGTTGCTATTGTCCCAGAATTCCAAATGGGATCAGACCACTGTCTCCTTCGTGCAAAATTCTACTTCACAGAGCAGGGAGAAAGGGCTGCAAAATTTAACAAGAGAACTTCCACAATGACCACCAACTGGGAGCTCTTTGGCACTATTTCAGCAATATAGGAAGATGCCATCATTGACAACATCAACGAGAAATACGATCAACTAGTTCAGTACCTCCATGATTGTGTGATGAATACAATCACACAATCAGAGAGTGAAAAAGCCATAAAAAGATGCCTGTCTTTGGAATCTCTCAAGATCATTTGTCAACATGGTTTGGCATGAGCCTCAGGCAATCACAAGCTAATGTCTGAGCTTACAAAGCTGTGCAGAGAAGCAATAAAGGGAGACCTCAAAGAGAGAAGAGCAGCAATGTTGGCCAATGCAGCAGAAGTCAGGGTAAGTATTCAAAATGTCGCCTGTCCTTCGCCAATTATAAAACCAAAATGACTGCCCTCCGACATCCTGATGGGTCTATAACATCTTCCAGAAGTGCAATGGAGAAGGATATCCATGAATTCTACTCAGATATCTTTGATAGCCACGTCCACCTGCCCACATACCAAACTCCGCAGGATGGATATGTCATTTTCAGCATTTTCCCTTCTGAAATCCAACATGCAATTTCGTCGGTAAAGAAGCATACAGCACCCAGTCTAGACAAGGTCAAACCCAAACACCTAAAGATTCTGCCACCAGTATTCGTCAATACACTGGCTCAGCTCTTCACATGCTACTTGTCCGTATGCAAGATTCCATCCCAATGGAAAACCCCAGGACTGCCTGTTATACAAAAAGGGAGACATCCATGACATCAGCAACTATCGCCCAATCTACTTGTTGTCTGTCGTTTACAAGTTATTCACTTGAGTCATCCTGAATAGGATTGGCAGAACACTAGACGAAGGACAACCATGAGAGCAAGCCTGGTTCCGAAAAGGATTCAGCACAATTGACCATATCCACACGGTGCCCACGCTCATTGAGGTTTCACGAGCGTTCAAGATGCTGCTCTATCTAACATTCATTGATTTAAAGAAGGTATTTGATTCTGTTGGGACTGAAGCAGTCATAGAAGCTTACCCAAACAGGGCATTCAAACTCAGTACATCAGGATCCTCTGTGAGCTCTATTATGGATTCACCACCAGGATCTCACCATTCTACAAAGAAGTGATCATCAACATAAAGAGAGGGGTTTGGCAGGGCGATATCATTTCACTGAAATTCTTCAGTGCCACCCTTGAGAATGTCATGTAATGACTGGAATGGGAAGGAATGGGAGTGAAAATAGACGGTTGCCAACTACACCACCTCCACTTCACTGATAACACCATTCTAATAACACCAAACATTAGCCAAGCGGCATGAATGCTGGCCAACTTTGACAATGGGTGTGGAAATATCGGACTGCAGCTCAGTCTCACGAAGACAATGTTCATGAGAAACAGACTAGTTCTTGATATTCCATTTGCTCTCAACATAACATACATATCCGAATGCAGTAGTTATGTGTACCTAGGTCGAGAACTCAACATGACGAATTACCTGGTACCTGAACTGCGCCGGAGGAAGAGAGAGGCGTGGAACGCCTTCAAGAGTGTCGAAGAAGTGGTTAAGAGGACAAAGGACCTCCAGCTTCGGGCACATCTTTTAAAATCCACTGTTCTTCCTGCACTAACATACGCCTCAGAGACTGGGTCCTCTTAAATACTATTCGGGTCTCCTGAAGAGGAATTGAAATAGCTATGCTTGAGATATCATTTTTCACTTAAGTGAATGAGTGAGAGAAGGAATCCAGAGTTCTGACCTCCGTTCATTGATTTAAAGATGACAGAGAATCAGGGATGCTGTCTCATTTGCCAAGGCATCGAAAATCAAATGGGCTGGACACGTAATACGACTGGGCTAGAGCCCAATACATTGGACTAGAGCTTTACCGACTGGATCTCATGGGACGTCAAAAGTTGGATTACATGGGATGTCAGAAGAGCGCATGGCCACCCACCTACAAGAAAGTCAGCCTTCTTCATCAAGCCCCTGAACGAATGGTTTGAGGCTCTTCGTGTTCCTGGAGTGAGCAGATGCCATTGGGCTACACTAGCATGCGACAGGGACAAATGGAGATGTTACTGGTGCCTGTTTGAGCAAATCAATGAACAACAGGGTGACAAGTGATACAAGTGATACTTTCTAAATTATACTTTAATGTTTGTACTTATTGAAAAAATCATGTTATTTTTCCTTTTGAGGGGGGTTGGATAGTTTTGGGGCCAATCCTGGTGGTGCTCTGTCTTGCTCCTGGCTCTGCGCTTAAGGATCACTCCAATGGTACTGGAGGGAACATAAAGGGTGCCAGGATTGAACCGAGGATCAGTCTAGGATCATCTTCATGCAGAGCTTGTAACTAACTTGATGTAAAAGCTCATAGGCCCATCAATTTAGTCTCCTTTACTTCCTCATTCCTTCATCTTCCTGATCTGTGAATACTGAACTGTCTTGTTTCAATCCTTAACTTCCTTTATCTATCTTGGAAATTCCCTTGATGATTTCATCCAGTATTGTGGATTCAAAGGTTATCTATGTACTGATAACTTAAACATTTTTTTCCCCCGAACACAAATTTCATATATCGAACTGTTTACTCAACATTTCTGTCTGAATGTCTGATAGCCATCTCAAATTCAGTACGTACTGGAGAGAATGTAAGATTTCCAAACCTTCCTATAAAATGAGTCATTAAGGTTCACTCTCACTCTTACTTTGTTTCAATGGCTAGAGTTAAAATTATTGGTAATTTTCTTAACCTCTTTACTTGATGCATAAGCAGTAATTAATTAGAGGGGCAGAGCAATAGTACACCAGGTAGGGCTCTTGCCTTACAGGCAGCTGAGCTAGGTTCGATATGTCACACCCTGTGTCCCCAGAACTCACTACTAAATGATGCCTGAGCACAGAGCCAGCAGTAAACCCTGAGCATTGCCAGATGTGGCCTCAATGCAAAAACAACAACCAAGAAACCGTTTAATTATTATCAAATATTGTCAGATATAACATCAAAACATTTTTGAAATCAGACTATTTCCAACCACCTCAATCTCTACTGAATTGCTTCATGCCTCTGTCATCTCTCTTCCAGACAGCTATAGGACCTCAAGTAAGTTTTCCATCCTTCCAGGTGACCACATTAAGCCATAGTCAGACCTTGTCATTTCTTTCTTCAGACCTTTCAACAATTTCCCATTTAACATTTAGTGAAAAACAAAACCTTTGATATGACAGTCTAACCTTTGTTTTTTTCCTGACATAATCTTCTTACTACCACACTGTCCCCATTTTTTATTCTTTCTTCAATTACTTCAAGTTTTATTTTTCAGTTCTAAAAACATAGTAATTGTAGCAATTAACAGTATAATTGCCATGACTATCAAGTTTGGGCTGGAATACCAATTTACTGAGCATGAACTCTAAGCCAGATTACTGATTCTACTCGTTCTGCCTTTTAAAAGCAGTCAGGTCTGATACTAAACCTACATATAGGGTCATTTCAGTGGTAATATACTGGGCGTGATTTTGCCCCCTAAAACATATTCTAAAAATAAAATTCTGGACACATTTCTGATTATCATTACTTAGGAAGTTCTATTGTCATCTAGTGGGCAAAGTTTTATAATGCATAGCACAAACTCATGTAAAATATTTGGTTTTGGCTCAAAATATTAATAGTTCTGTAGTTAAGAAAATAGGTTGTGTTGATGGTAGAGACTGAATATTTGTAAATTATTCAGAATAATATACAAAATACAGTAAGTACTATGAAGTGGTTGGTTAAATTTTTCTGTATATGTAAATCTGTAGTGTATACATCTCTTTCTATACAAGGTTTATTTTCTAGCTACTCCCTCTGTGTGGAATGCTCTTTGACAGATAGCCACATTGTTTATCTTCGTTCATCTTGCTATTCTTGCTCAAATACCACCTTATCAGAAGGTACTTCCCTGGCTACTGTCAGAACAAGGGGGGAAAAAAATCCTTCACCCCTCTGGTTCTTCTATGGATGGACAAATAATCAAAACAGCAAAAGAAGAAATGGCAAAGGAAAAATCAATTTTTACTAGCATACATAGGGAGACTGTACATGATTGTAAATCTTAAAGGAAAATAGGGCCACCCTGGGATTTTTATCTTGTGTTAAGGGACCTAGGGCACCAAGAAGTGGAGGAACACTTCACATGCCAAGAAAGGACTGATCTCTCCTCTTGACTCAGAGGCAAATGATGAATTTCTCACACAGAGAGAACATATGTACTTAGAAATTCATATCTGAATAATATCCCCTAGTTACATTTTTCCCGGTTAAATAAAGAAGTGTGCTGGAGCGATAGCACAGTGGTTGGACTTTCACCTTTCACTCAGCCAACCCATGTTCAATTCTTCCACCCCTCTCAGAGAGCCGAGCAAGCTACTGAGAGTATCAAGCCCACGTAGCAGAGCCTGACAAGCTACCCGTGCGTATTGGATATGCCAAAAAAAAGTAACAATAACTCTCTCAGTGAGAGACGTTACTGGTGTCCGCTCCAACAAATCGATGAGCAATGGGATGACAGTGACTGAAAGAAAGAAGTAGCATTTATGATTATAAAAATGCAAAATATTCAAATAAGAGCTTCCTTTTAGACGTAGACCTTCATTGCTCTTCACTTAAATACATCATTATTATTTAAATTATGGCAATATTTACACATATGTGCACATGCGCATACACACAACAGATAGATGGACACACACACATACACACATATCCATACACTCCAGGAAATTTCATTAACTTTTGATCTCCATACAAAAGTAACATTGTAATAGACCTACTCGTGGCATATGAGAAAAGCCTATTTGACTCCAAACCACCTTATCAAAATCTCACAAATCTTGCAAGTTGATCCTACCTTTATTCTGCTACATCTTTTTTGCACTGTATGCCAAGCAGCTGAAATGTTATATTATCTTTATGCTTATTATTTTTGACTAATATAATAGTTTATTTTTAATATTGTACTTATGTTATACACTTATTTTAAGGCCATAAGAGAGATTGTCAGAATGCCTGAAGACACAGATAATACTTTATAAACTCATCATATTCTCTGAGTTCTAGCACAACATTCTATTTTGTAGAGTTAGGCTAACATCTATGAAGATGTTCAGCAAGCAGTTGAAGACAAAATCCAAAAAGTGGGGAGGAAAGATAAACTCAGATGTGGTTATTTGGGAGTCATTTGAAGAATCCAATTATCCAGACAATTCAGACCCAGATAATATTAAAAAAATACTACTTAGCAAGGATAAATTGCTACCTTATTTGTCTTCACTAATTATAGTCATAATAAATTCCTATATTTTTCTTCTGAAGGTATCTTAGTTACTATGGGATATACTTCAGGCAGCAGTTCAGGGTTGCAAAGTGCAATATTTTATTCAGAAAGAGAAGACAGGAGAAGAGACCACCAGGGATTTTTCTAGAGTAAATATAATAGAAAGTAATTCAACTGTGAAGAGCACATATGAGACCCCCAGTGCAACGACATTGGGGGAGAAATGGTACTTTAAAGATGTGCTTTCATGTAGGAAAAAATCTTTTTATTATAAATATACTTCCAGTAAGTGGCAGTTTTCATACCAAAATGATGCTGCATTCCTAGCACATCACCTGTCTCATGTGACAAAATCACAGATTGTGCAAGCCATTTCTAAGTGTTCTAAATTCTTTACAGACTGTAGATATTGTATTACATGATATTTATGGACAAAAGTGCTGCTTTCTTCACTTGTCAAGAAAACTTCCAGTGTAACTCTCCCTCATTTTCACACATAAAATCCAACGTGATCTTTTAAGGTTTCATATCTGTTAATAAAAATTATTTTATTATTCATTTCCTTTATAAAAATCCAAAAGAATTTTTTAAAGTTTGATAAAATAATAGTGGGAAAGCATATATTTTAGATTTTGTAAATGCCATTTCTTGGAAATTTATACTTGTATGTAGAAAATAAAATTTTCAACAAATGTGATGTTTTATAATGATTTTCCATTACCTATCTTTTATATCACTTGTATCATTTGTATCACTTGTCATCCCATTGATCTTTGATTTATTTGCTCAAGTGGGCGCCAGTAACTCTTTGATTTATTTGCTCAAGTGGGCGCCAGTAACTTCTCCATTTGTCCCTGTCCCATGCTAGTGTAGCCCAATGGTATCTGCTCACTCAAGGAACATGTTCGTTCCTCAAACCATTCATTCATGGTTTTGATGAAGAAGTCTGACCATCTCGTAGGTGGGCAGCCATGCAGTCTTTTGACATCCCGTGGAACCCAGTCAGTAACAGCACTAGTCCAGCAGTCATCTCTGAATCGCAATATGTGTCTGACCCATCTGATTTTTGATGTCTTGGCAAACAAGACAGCGTCCCTGATTCTTGATCGGCAATGGAGGTCAGAACTCTGGATTCCTTCTCTCACTTGAGTGAAACATGATATTCCAAGCATAGCTCTTTCGATCACATCATGTCATTTTTTATATGCAAGAAGTAAATTTCTTAGAGAACAAATATGTTTTTATGCTGCTAAAGGGCTTTTTCTAAGGTTAAATTATCCGTCAACATTATTCACTTAATTCATCCTTTCTTCCCAAAGTTACTAGTGAATCTTAGTATTCACATGCTTTGTTGGAATCATTGCCCGTCTGGTTGTCACTAATTTTCAACTATTATGTTTATTATATTGCTATTTAAAGGTTGCAAAGATAGTATAGTGAGTAGGGTGCTTACCATGCATGTAGCTGACTCTTTTGTTACCTAATACCCTATATTGTCTACAGAGCACTGCCCTCACCAACTCTGTCTCTCACTTTTAAAAAAAAGACGTCTATTGTAATTACCCATTGTGATTGGAGTCTATTAATCACCATAAACACTGAATTAGAGAATTCTGAATAAATCAACTCTCCAAAGGGAAATAAGAGGTTAAGTTCCTACAAGTACTCTGTCACACCATATTCATCAGGCAACAAATAAATGATCATGTTTATGTGGGTATCTATTTAAAGAAGCTTTATTTGATATATTTTGTTGAATCATTAGAATTTAATTCATGGCCTAATACTACTATATCTCATGTCCAGAGAAACACATTTTCTTCAAAAAGATGTGACTGAAATCTCCAGGCTCACATAGTCAGGAATGGGCGCACCTCCTCCATCTTCCTGTGCTTTCAGTAGCCTGACAGTCACACCCACGAACTGTCTCTCACCCCACGTAAGCTCATTAATGGCTATGATCCAGAGATGCAGAAATAAATCTCTCAGAAGAGAGCAGCATAGAGCAACATACCATAGAGATGCCCTCGGACCCCAAAGTCACCATCCAGTTAAAAAAAATTAATTAACCTCAGCTGTATAACTGTATTTAAAACTTTACAATTTCTGGAGCATGCAGCTGCATTCACGGCCACGTGACATCTCATACTCTACATCATTTATATACCAAGAATAGCACACCACATTTGATGGTGTGTAAAGCAAAAGGTAAGCAATTTTGGGAAGAAAAAATATATATATAAAAAATTAGCACAAAAGGCTCAATTTTTATTTATTTACTTATTTTTAAATATCAAATATTTGGGGAAGGGTCACACCCTGCAATGCTCAAGGGTTTCTCCTGACTCTGAACTCAGAGATTACTCCTGGTAATGCTCAGGGAACCATATGGGAACCCAAGAATTGAACTCAGGTTGACTGCATGCAAGGCAAACTCCTTACCCGCTGTACTACCATTCTGGCCCAAAAGGCTCAACTTTTAATAATATATTAGCTATCTTTTATGCAAGGACTTAATGTCTCCAGGGTGAAATACATCAATCTTCACACACTTTGCTTTAAGAAACTTTTTTGGATCATTTATAGCAGATTATTCACAACCAGCAATACAAAATAAATTATTTAGGTCCTGATTGGTGGCAGGGTTTGAGGGTCAGGGTGGAAAAATTTGAAATATGGTTGTAGGAAGCTTTAATAGTGATGGCATTGGTGATGGAATATTAAAAATAATAAATTATTGTGAACAACTTCATAAAATAAAATTTTTTAAAAAGGTACATGCATACACATTTTATTGCAGCACTTAGCATAATATCCAGGATAAGAAAATAACCCAAAAGTCCAACAACAGATGAGTAAAGAAGTTGGGGTATATATGCACAGTGGGCTATTTGACAGCCACAAGGAAGGATGGAACTCTAGGATGTCATGTGAAACAAAGTCAGAAAAAAGAAGGGTGAATATGGATGTTCTCACTTAGCTGGAGGTACTGAGTAGCAAGATAAGGGAATGAGAGGTATCAAATTTGGACAATCTATTTGCCCTAGATTATAGAAATGAGAATGCCAAGGAAGGGTGTGGATAAAGTGGGGGAGAGGAAGATTGGTGATAACATAGAGGCACTGCTCAGGGGCCTGGGACTCTTTGGTACTATCGACATGAAGTCACCAAATACAGCAAATTATAAAAGTCAAAACTGGTGTCAGTAATGAATCAAATTGTAATAATTAAATTAGAACAATGAGGTTGGTAAGGAGTGGAGGATGAAGGGAATTTGAAGACATTGAAATGCTTATACTGGTAATGAGTTTGGAGCTGGAATACAAAATGCCTGGAACTGTATTATTAATCCTAGTGTCTAAATAAAAGTGTTTTTCAAAAGTTCTTTAAGTTAAAGGTGCATAAAAACTTTTAAGAATTGAGAAACTTTTAAAAATTGAGAAGAGAGGGGCTGGAGTGATAGCACAGCGGGTAGGGTAGCAAGCCTTGCTTGCTGCTAACCCGGGTTCGATCCCCGGCATTGCATACGGTCCCCCAAGCACCGCCAGGAGTAATTCCTGAGTGTAAAGCCAGGAGTAACCCCTGAACATCGCTGGGTGTGACCCAAAAAGCAAAAAAAAAAAATGAGAAAGAGACTAGGCTGGAGAGATAGCACAGAGGGTAGGGCGTTTGCCTTGCACGCCTCCAACCCGGGTTCAATTTCCAGCATCCCGTATGGTCCCCTGAGCATCATCAGGGGTAATTCCTGAGTGCAGAGCCAGGAGTGACCCCTGTATATCACCGGGTGTGACCCAATAAGCAAAAAACAAAAATGAGAAGGTGAGAGAGAGAGAGAGAGAAAGAGAGAGAGAGAGAGAAGTGCCTGCCATAGACGGAGGGAATCTGGACCCCTGGACCCATAGGTGGTAGGAAATATACACTGGTGAAGAGCAGGCAAGATGTTGGAACATTGTATGAATGTTCATGAACAACTTTGTAACTGTGTATCTCAAAGGTGCCCCCCTAAAAAATAAAACTTTAAAAAAACCCTAAAAATGTAGCTTCTAAATGAGTAGTATTTTGTAGGCTCACTGAGAGCTGGTTTCTTAAACTGTGGATTACAACCCATCTGTAATCATTTGCCTGAATATGACCACTGTAGCACTGTCACTGTCATCCCATTGTTCATTGATTTGTTTGAGCGGGCACCAGTAATGTCTCCATTGTGAGACTTGTTGTTACTGTTTTTGGCATATCAAATACACCACAGGGAGCTTGCCAGGCTCTGCCATGCAGGTTGTATACTCTTGGTAGCTTGTCAGGCTCTCTGGGAGGGACGAAGGAATTTAACCCGGGTTGGCGGTGTGCAAGGCAAATGCCCTACCAGCTGTGCTACTGCTCCAGTCCCTGAAAACAGCAGAGGTGTGAAATCTAGCAATAAATCTCAATGGTCAGTTCTTTGATTTGTTTTTGTTTGGGGCCACACCCCACAATTCTCAGAACTTACCAGTCAGGTTTTCACAGTATATGCCATTTTGTTCTTTGGTTATGTGAATTTGTGTACCAAAAATAGGGGGGAAAGTACATTTGGCCCAAACGAAATCTAAATGATGAAAGTCTGTAATTTTGCTCAGAGACTCCAACTCCTTTGTTCCTCCTGATAGCTTCTTGTTGAAAGTATCCCAGCATGTTCACATCTAAGAACTTCCAATGAAGGTATGAACAGAGGGTCAGGAGAGAGCACATAAGGCTAGAGTGGATGCCGGCCACACAGAAGTGCAGGAGCCTTCACTGGTACCCACTGACACTGGTACTGTCAGAACAGAGCAGGAACAGCCCTCATAATTGCAAGGTTTGGCCCCAAATCCCACCCTATCTACTCCCGAGTAGTGAAATTGACCTAGGGAGTGGAACCAAGTACCTGCTTTACTGGTGGGGGACGCTGCACGGCTCACTTGCATCACACAGAGGGCAGAGTCCCTGACCAGCTCCAAGTTTGTAGCAAAAAAGGTGTAAACCAAAAAAATGAGGCAGAAGAGCTAGAGCAATAGTCCAGCGGGTAGGGCATTTTCCATGTATGTGCCCGACTCAGGTTCAACCTTTGTCATCCCATATGGCCCCCTGAGCACCACCAGGAGTGATTCCTGAGTGCAGAGCCTGGAATAACCCCTGAGCATTGCTGGGTGTGACCCCAAATGTGAGGTCATTTTAAAATAAATTTCTTTATTATCTGTCATTAGAAAATGCTTGATTTATATACCTGTTATGTATACCCATATAGCTTAGGTCTTGTAAGCTTTCTTAGGTCAAAAATATCATGACTGAAATAAGTTTTAAAAACCTTTCACTAAGGAATATCTACCCAAATTTAGAACCATTGGTTCCTAATACTTAAAAAGTACAAATAAGATAGTAAACACTGAACCAACTGTGCCTTCTGAAAGTGCATAATACCAGGAAAAGCTTTTTAAGTTTAATAATGTATATAATCTGTTCTTTTGTTTGTTTTTTTTGGGGACCACAATGGTGGTGCTTAGGACATCTTCTTGGCTCTGCACTCAGGAGTCACACCTGGCTGGCTCCTGGGTGGGGTGCTGGAGATAGCACCAAGAACCCTACTCACTGTACTGTCTCTCCAGCTCCATATTTTATCTCTTTGGTTTGGGGGCTGGAGCAATGGCACAGCAGGTAGGGAGTTTGCCTTGCATGCAGCTGACCCAGGTTCGATTCCTCTGACCCTTTAGGAGACCCCTGCAAGCTACCGAGAATATCTCACCTGCTTGACAAGCCTGGCAAGCTCCCTGTGGTGTATTCTATATGCCAAGAACAGTAAAAACAAGTCTCACAATGAAGATGTTACTGGTGCCCTCTCAAGCAAATCGATGAGCAGCAGGATGACAGTGATCCAGTGATGGTTTGGGGGCTGCATCTGACAATGCTCAGGAGTTACTCCTGACTGTGCACTCAAAAATTACTCTTGGTAGTGCTGGGGGAACCATGTGGGTTATTGGGGATGAAACCTGGGTAGGGCATGTACAATGATAGTGCCCTCCTCATTATACTATTTCTTCAGCCCTCTGATCTGTTTTTAATTTTTTAATATTCTTGTTAATTTTAATTTTTTGTGTGTAATGAAGCCCCATGAGGTGCAGTTACAGACTTACAAACTTTAGTGATTACGTTTCAGTCATACAGTGCTCAGCACTCATCCCACCACCAGCACCCATTCACCACCAATGATTCCAGTGCGCCTCTCCCTACCCCCACCTCATCCCCCCCCCAATCCGCTTCTGTGGCAGGGCATACCCTTTTGCTCTCTCTCTCTCTCATTTTGGGTGTTGTAGTTTGCAATCAAGGTATTGAGTGGTCATCGTGTTCGGTCTATAGTCTATTTTCAGAAAGCATCTCCCATCCTGAGCGGGCCCTCCAAACACCCTTTACTTGGTGGTCCCTTATCTATCTGAAATGCTTTTCCCTCAGAGTGTGAGGACAGCTTCCAAGCCATGGAGCAGTCTTCCTATTGCTTATCTCTACTATTCTTGGGTGTTAGTCTCCCTTTCTGTTCCTTTGTATTCCACAAATGAGTGCAATCTTTCTATGACTGTCTCTCTCTTTCTGAATCATTTCACTAAACATAATAATCTCCATGCTGATCCACTTCCATGCAAATTTCATGGCTTCATCCTTTCTAACAGCTTGCATAGTATTCCATTGTGTAGATGTACCAAAGTTTCTTCAACCAGTCATCTGTTTCTGGCACTCAGTTTTTTCCAGATTCTGGCTATTGTAAATAGTGCTGAAATGAACATAGAAGTGCGGATGTCATTTTGACTATACTTTTTTGTCTTTCCGGAATTATTTCCAGGAGTGGGATTTCTGGGTCAAATGGGAGCTCAGTTTCTAATTTTTTGAGAAGCGTCCATACTGTTTTCCAAAAGGGCTGAACCAGTCGGCATTCCCACCAGCAGTGAAGGAGAGTACCTTTCTCCCCACATCCTCACCAACACCAGTTGCTTTTGTTCTTTTGGATGTGTGCCAGTCTCTGTGGTGTGAGATGATATCTCATTGTTGTTTTGATCTGCATCTCCCTGATGATTAATGATGAAGAGAATTATTACATGTGCGTTTGTCCATTCGGATCTCTTCTTTGAGAGAGTTTCTGTTCATTTCGTTGGCCCATTTTCTGATGAGGTTATAATCTATTCTTTTTTTTGAATTTAATAGTTTATTTTTAATTAGTGAGTCAACGTGAGGGTACAGTTACAGATTTATACATTTTTGTGCTCATGTTTCTCCCTTACAAAGTTTGATAACCCATCCCTTCACCAGTGCCCATTCTCTACCAAAAGTAAACCCAATATCCCTCTCCCCCCTCCCCAGTCCCGACTCCCCCCACCCCACACTGCCACTATGGCAGGGTATTCCCTTTTGTTCTCTCTTTCTGATTAGGTGTTGTGGTTTGCAATAAAGGTGTTGAGTGGCCATGTGTTCAGTCTCTAGCCTATATTGGGCCCGCATCATCTTTCCCCCACATGACCTCCAATCACATTTTACTTGGTGTTCCCTTCTCTGAGTTGCCCAGAATGAGAGACCAGCCTCCAAGCCATGAAGACAACCTCCTGGTACTTATTTCTACTATTCTTGGGTGTTAGTCTTATAGTCTGTTATTCTATAGTCCACAGATGAGTGCAATCTTCCTATGTCTGTCTCTCTCTTTCTGGCTCATTTCACTTAGCATAATACTTTCCATGCTCATCCACTTATATGCAAACTTCATGACCTCATTCTTTCTAACAGCTGCATAGTATTCCATTGTATAGATGTACCCGAGTTTCTTCAATCAGTCATCTGTTCTAGGGCACTCGGGTTTTTTCCAGATTCTGGCTATTGTAAACAGTGCTGCGATGAACATATAAGTACAGATGTCATTTCGACTATACTTTTTGGCTTTTCTGGGATATATTCCCGGCAGTGGTATTGCTGGGTCAAATGGGAGCTCAACCTCTAGTTTTTTGAGAACCGTCCATATTGTTTTCCAAAAGGGCTGAACTAGCCAACATTCCCACCAGCAGTGTAGAAGGGTCCCTTTCTCCCCACATCCTCTCCAACAGCGGTTGCTTTTGTTCTTTTGGATGTGTGGTAGTCTCTGTGGTGTGAGGTGGTATCTCATGGTTGTTTTGATCTGCATCTCTCTGATGATTAGTGATGTAGAGCACTTTTTCATGTGCCTTTTGGTTCTAATCTATTCTTAAAGAGACAACTAACATACCTACTTACAGGGAAGTAACTTAAGATAAAAAAATTAGTGTATTGGGAGTATAGAGATAGTATAACAGGGAGGGTTTTGGTTTCCCTGTAGGATCATCACCCAGGTTTGACCCCAGCACCTTATATAGTCAGCTCCCTGAGCTGTACCAGCAGTGATTCCTGAACACAGAATCAGAGATAATTCCTGAAAACTGCTGGATGTGGCCCCCATATAAAAAAAAAACATTTTAATTTTCAGAAAGTCCTGTAAATCAACAACCAAGAGAATTTGCTACAGTAAGGACAGAGTCTCAACATTTTTTTTCTCTTTAAAGTTATATTTTTTATGTGGGCAATATTTTTAGAAAAATTACTGTGAAGCAATTTATGCAGTATTATTTATGTTTCAATTCTTTAGATTACATTGTTCAAGGAATACACTGAGTACTCAGGCAAAATAAAGGAGACTTTTTTTTTGTTTTTTGGCTTTCACCTAGTGATGTTCAGGGAACCACATGGAATGCCAGGGATCAAAATCAGGTAGACTGCATACAGGGCAAACACCCTACCCACTGTGCTATTGTTGTGGCTCCAATTAAAGGAGACTTTTAAGCAAGTAACAAAAAGAACTATGTAAACATAGCTTAACAATTTACGTCAACATTTAACTGTACAAATTATTGATCTCCCTATATCCCTTAGTATAATGTCAGAATGAGTGCTAAAAAATTATATTAGGGTTCTACTTTGAGTATCACTAAGTTCTTCCCAATGTTATCCAAATGTCTCCTCTCTCAAATAAACCTATAAACCCTGATCAAACATAATACCATGAAGAAATTTTGACTTTCTAAGGAAAGTCAACACTTGAAAAAAGTAACCAGCCCAGAATGAGTTTCCTGGTATTTTTAGCCTTTAGGTTGGGCACAATTATCAGCTAAAACTTCAGTATGGAACTTCCCGTTTATTCTGCTCTAAAGACTTCAAGGACAGAATTTATATTCACTATATAGTTAGTGAGTGGTAACACGTAAAACCCAAAGAAATAAGGCTCTAATTCCATGTATAAACTGTAAATCTTATCTAATCCACTG
Source organism: Sorex araneus (assembly GCF_027595985.1). Taxonomy (NCBI): domain Eukaryota; kingdom Metazoa; phylum Chordata; class Mammalia; order Eulipotyphla; family Soricidae; genus Sorex; species Sorex araneus. The sequence continues at coordinate 86,542,912 of NC_073302.1, read as the reverse complement.
ACCATGTAAATACAGAATAGACTCAAAAAAATCAGTTAATGGTAAAAAGAACCAAACCAACATTTGAACTCAGAATGAAAGAGATAATAAGGGTTGATTGCAAATAACTTGTCTGCCAAGACAAAAATATTAATACTTTTCAGAGAAATATTTATGACCAGGTGGTTCACAATGTAACATTCCTAAGGCACCAGATATGATCAAAGTTAATCAATAAATGAAAATCTAAGAAAATATATTGTTGAGAAAATATCACCAATCATGAGATCTTCCAGAGGCCAGAATTGAAAGAGAATGATTTCAAATAACAGATCACTGAATAATGTGATGTAAAGGACGTTAAGACAAACATATTCACAGCAAATGAGAAAATAGGAATACTAAAAAAAAAATAAAAACTGGGGCTGGAGCGATAACACAGCGGGTAGGGCATTTGCCTTGCATGTGGCCAACCTGGGTTCGATTCGCAATATCACATGTGGTGCCCCGAGCACTGCCAGGAGTTATTCCTGATTGCAAAGCTAGGAGTAAACCCTGTGCATTGCTGGGTGTGACCCAAAGGACAAAATAAAAAGAAAAGAAAAGAAAAACTATGAAAATGAGGAAAATGATGCCAAAGAGATAACACAGGGCTCAGAGTGCATGCCAGGAAGCCCTAGCATCACTCTGGATCCCCTGAGTACCACTGAGAGGAATCAATGGTCCCTGCACCATAAGACATTGGCTACATTCTATCCTTAGACTCTGGCTCTGAACCACAGCTCATTTGGCAGGGCATGGCCAAGAATGGCCCCACCCTAAAGTATACTACTTTGGATGCCCCCACCCCAATTTTAAAAAATGTAATTTTAGAACTAAAGAACATCTGCAACAAAACATCTGTACTGGATGAGCTTCAATAATAGAAATGATAAATAAAAGAGTTCAGAGACATAAAATAGTTCAATAAAAACTCTTTTATTTGAAGAAGAGGGAAGTGGGAATCTCTGTCAGAGACGGATAACTATTCAAACACATTTTTCTGTCTAGTGCTATACTAGAGCTCTCAACTTCCACAGTTGCTGGGTGCAAATTAAGACAATGTCTGACTAATGGAATATAGGTGAGAGTGAGGTATTTCACTTTGAGTCAGAGATGGTGTAAACATTTCTTCTTTCCCTGCACTCTCTCTTCAACAATTCACTAGCCCATGGGAAATAGCAGGAAATCACAGAAGTTCTGTGCTCAAGATGACGCAATCATTATTCATCCCTCAGTACTGAGTGGAGAACAGCCATATTCTTCTATTTGGCCTTATTAGCAAGGAATGCATGTCTATGATGTCATGGTTTGCAAATATTTGGAGCATGCTTTTATTTTAAGCATAGAGTGTTATGCTTATATGTTCATCAATTTTCTTGAGAGGGCACCAGTAACATCTCCATTGTGAGACTTGTTGTTACTGTTTTTGGCATATTGAATACACTAAGGGTAGCTTGCCAGGCTCTCCCATGCAGGCAGGATACTCTCAATAGCTTGCCAGGCTCTCGAGAGGGACAGAGGAATCGAACCTGGCTCAGCTGCATGCAAGGCAAACGCCCTATCCATTGTGCTATCACTCCAGCCCATTACCTTTGATATCATGCTTTATGATTATTTTATACTTTTTCTTCAAACTTCATCTAAATGAGTCTTCACGTTAAAATGAAAAGAACTTCTGGAATATTTTTTAATAAATAATGTTTTCCCAGGCTAATCATAATAAGGAATACCTAATAAAACTTTGAAGATATTTTTAAATAAAGCTTTCTTTTGATAAATAAATGTTTCTTATCAACAATAAGCTCTTGAGATAAGCAGGAAATCTTAGTTTCTCCATTTTCTGAATTAAAATGAAAGGACAAGAGGGGGAAAAGGAAGTATCAGAAACATAACTCTAGTTGGAAGTAAGATTGTTTCCATGTAAAGCAGATAGAATGCTCATAAAGGTCTACCTGGCTGTTGTGTAGAGTTTTTGTCTACTGAAATTTTTTATCTCGTTTCACCTAAAAGAGAAATGCACTCGCCAATTGTATTATAAGCACATATTTTAAAAAGACAGGTGTCCCATTACATAGAATTTTGTTTAGCTTTGTTTTGGGGTCACACCTAGCAGTGCTCAGGGCTCACTCCTGGCTCTACATTCAGGAATCGATCCTACTGGTGCTCAGGGACCATCTGTGGTTGCTGGGATTGGAAGCATCTTACCTACTGTAGTATCTCTCTGCCCCTGGAGATTTTTGTTTATTTTTGTTTAGGAGCCACCCTCCATGGCTTTGGGGGCTTATTCCTGGCCATGCTCAGAGCAGGCTGGGGAGACCAGGGATTGAGTCTGGGTTGGAGATGGTGGTGCTCGTTGTTGATCAATCAGTTTTAATTGTTTTCTTCGGTATCTGTTTCTACTACACCAATAGTTACTTCAAATTGGTTGGAAAATTCCCTAGTAAAGACCTGCAGGGCTCGGTGGCTCTACTTGGGATGATCTGTCACCAGAATCAACAGATTTTGGATGCGCAGTTTATACCACACACCAGCCTCATGCTCTCATTCATGACTTCTATGAGCTCTTGTCTACTGAGCGAGAGCCCTTACAAAAGCGATCCTAGGATTTTAGCTGCAAAAGAATCTTTCATCAGCAATGAACTTTGCTGGTGTTCGTCTGGTTAAAACTTGCTCTTCATGTATTTGCTTGTTGACTAGGGAGGAGGTTAAAAGTGTTGTTTTATTGTTTTATTCCACAGCAAGAAGAGGTATAACCTTGCTGAGAGGGTGACAAATTCAGTTATAGTCAACCAGCACTTGACAGGTTTTATCAGAAAACCAAACAAGGAAAGAGTATGTATGCCTGCTACCAGCTGTCACAGTATTGAACAATGAATGTTTGATGAAGCTGACCTGCAAATACACACATCTCCGTGGAAGTAGGCTTTAAGTAGCAACCAGCTGACAAAATTAACAAGAAAAGGCCTTGGTAGAGGATATCAAAAGAAAGGGGTGGGGGGGGGGAGGGAAACAGAATGTCTTCCAGTTCTTTTTATTTGCTAAGGTGTGTGTCGAAAGAGGCCCTGTGTGTGTGCAAGGCAGAATCGGAAATGCGGCTCTGTTAAGTTCTGTTAAGACAGATTCCTTGTCTTCTTTTAGGTTCATATCGGAAATAGAGTTTAGCTAATTGTCAGAGTTTTCAAATGGATTGCCTAGGCATCAATGGAAGCAGGTCCGCTGGAAATGTGAGAGCTGTCCTGTCTTCTGTCTTGATGGGACTGAGAATATGCCCTGTTGGGTGCCTTGCCACCCAGCAGATCCACACTACAGAGGTCAGCCCCAAATTTGGAGAACTTGGTCAATATCTTTTTTGCTGTTGTTGGTACTTGTGAGGAGAAACATAAAATACCTTCACACTAAAGCAAAGGCCTCTAGCTGCTGACGCACGGTCCTTACCCACCACTTTTCCTTTCCAAGTTAAAGGAGTGGCTCCCACCACCCAAAGGGGAAGGGTCTTGCGATCATATTAACTCAAACTGTAAACATATTTTTTCTCAGAGCAAATGAAAGCACTTCAAATAAGAGAAATGCCAAATATTATTAAAATGATACTTTAGGCTAAATCAGAGGACACTTTCCTTATCTTTACCTATCCTAGTGTTTTTATTTCATTGCACTGTTTTTGAAACTCCTATTACTAAGTCCAAATTGCATCTTGACCTTTCTTATTTTTCTACATTTAATTGTGAGTTCCTCACAACAAAGAGCTGATCTTATTTTAGCTTAATTCCTCACTAATCTTATACTACTCATAGCAGGTCTCAAGGTATAATGCTGGAATTGAACTGTAAACCCAGAAATGCTTAAGAGACTCAATTGAAACAGGCTGTGACCTTCCCACAGACCTCCGGCTCCTAGAATATTATTCTAATGATATTCCATCAGCTCTTCCTTGGCAAAACAGAAGAATAAATCTGCTAACTATAGAAAATATACATGATATCCCATGCTTTTCTTTCAGCCGACTGAAGTAAGTGAAAAACTCAGAAAGGAAATTCACCACTGTATCCCCAGATAGAGGTTTTAATAAAATGTAATATACCATAATTAAACTATCTCTGAACACAGTAATGGATTTTCACACTGCATTTTCCTTATGAACTTGTAATCTGTGCATACACTTTATAGTTCATCTCATGATAGCATCTAGCATTTTATGGTAATCAAGTACTCCTTTAAATAGAAATTATGCATTCTGTCAATCTGAAAACATCACAAATATTATCTATTGGAGTTTCTTGCTTTCTTATCTCTGTCTCTACTTTTCTAATCCATATTGAATTAGAGACTTCTTATTGATTTTTTTATTAGTGAATCACCATGAGGTACCATTACAGACTTACAAACTTTCGTGCTTGCGTTTCAGTCACACAATGATCGAGTACCCATCCTTCCACCAGTGCCCATTTTCCACCACCAATGGTCCCTGCATCCCTCCCACCACCCTCACTTCGTCCCCCCACCCACCCACCCACCCTACTCCTCCTCTGTGGCAGGACATTCCCTTTTGCTCTCTCTTCTTTTGGGTGTTGTGGTTTGCAGTAGAGGTATTAAGGTGGCCATTATGTTTGGTCTATAGTCTACTTTCAATCCACCTCTCCCATCCCAAGCGGGACTTCCTAGAACCCTTAACTTGGTGGTCCCTTCTCTATCTAAGCTGCCTTTTCCCCCAGCATGTGAGGCTGGCTTCTAAGCTGTGGAGTAATCCTCCTGGTACTTATCTCTGTTGTTCTTGGGTTTTAGTCTCCCATTCTGTTACTTTACATTCCACAAATGAACGCAATCTTTCTATGTCTGTCCCTCTCTTTCTGACTCATTTCACTTAACATGACTATTTATTAAAGAAACTTTGGTATATCTACATAATGGAATACCATGGAGCTGTTAGAAAAGATGAAGTCATGAAATTTGAATATAGGTGGAGCAAGATGGAAAGTATCATGAATTAAAGAATTTTTTAAAAGGCTGTTCTATTATTTATCAATTTCCAGAGTAGCAAATGATGTTTAATCTTAGCAATAAAGATACAGGTGGGAATATGTCAGCGATGGATTCTGTAAGTAAAAACTGTCCTTAAAACTAAACTAGCCTTCATGCTGCATAGACATGAGTCTCCATATGCATCTGAAAATGGAACATTGGCTCTACTTTGACTCTGCTTTTGAAAACATAAAGGAGAATGAGATTGGAAAAAATAAATATACCAATATAAACAAATGGCAAGGAACAAAATTCCACAAAAAAATGACAGAAAAATGAGTGAAAAAAAACAAAGATAAGGTTTACCTATTGCATATAGAAGAAACTTCCAGAAAACTTTCAATTTCTTCTTGAGAATAAGAGGAAAGGGGAAGGCTACTAGGAAATATAAAATCTGTCTTTAGCGTAATACAATATACTTATTGCCAATATCTTGAGCAAACTTAGAGGACAATTCAAAGTGGCTCACCACAATCCTAGTCCTCCAGAGAGGAGAAGGGAAGAAGAAGGAGGAAGAAAATTATTATTTATGCATTAAAAAATAAAACTAAATAATTCATATTTCTGTGAGAACTGAGTCTAGCCATGTGTATTTTTGAAAATAGAATTTCATAAACTACCATGACAACTGAGAAAACCTCAGTTTTAATACTGATTTTGTTGCCCTCTCTCACAAGGGCATCTACAACTAAAGAAAACTTCACATGACTTTTTGGGTTTTATGTAACATTGTTTCAATAGTATTAACGTTCATGGTTTTATGTATGAAGTTGTCATAACTTACCCACCAAGTGCCCCCAAAGCTGCCACCATTGTCCTTATTAACTTCTACTTCACCTCTTTCTCCTCCCTCTCTCTTCTCCCATCACTTGATAATTTCAATTATACAATCAAAGGCCAAGGGTTTGTCCTCCTTAATTATTACCTATTGCCTTATTTTATTTCTCTATAGACCATGGATGAGTGAGATATCCAGTATTTGTCCTTTCGCATCTGACTTACTTCATTTAGCAGGATTCCCTCCAGTTCCATCTAAGTTGTGGCAAACTAAAATATCTCATCTTTCATTGTTTGGGGCATTTTTTATGAAATGCACATGTTGTGTACATGTAGCAACTCTCACACTTAACCTTGCTGAAGCAGAGAGTTATATACATGGTCCACTCCTATCTCTGGAACTCTGTATTCAATGATGAAAATCTAGATTTTTCATTAAGTCTCATTATACCATATGGTTTAGCAATCGCATTCTGTGTATACCCAAAAGCAAAGAAAATGTGGTATTAAATATGGTCTCCTGTGTTCATTGACCAATATTCCCACAAGTCGAGATATGGAAATAGCCTGAAAGTCTGTCAATGGATAAATGGATACAGAAGATGTAATCCATCTATTTATCTATAAAGCAAAATCTTGATCTATCTTTATCTGCCTAAATACATAAATGGTAAAAGAGTGAACACAACATTATTCAGTCATGGGAAGGAAAAAAATTCTCTAATTTTTGACAACCTAGCTAGAGCTTGAGCACATTGTGCTAAGTAAATAATCCAGACAGAAAAAGACAAACACTGCATGATGTTACTTATGTGTGAAATCTTTAACAAATCACTCACAGAAAGAAAATGGTTTTCATGGATATGAGGGTGAGGGAAATAAGAGGAATTTTGTAATAGTCATAAACTTTCAGCTATAAAATAAATAAGGTTTGAGGGTTTGTTTATAGCGTGATGATTATAGTTGATAATAGATTTTAAAATTGAACTGTGTTGAAAGACTTTGAACTTTGAGGGCCAGGGACATAGCTCCAAGGAGCAGGATACGTGATTAGCACATAAGTTCTTGCTTCAATCCCTATCAGCACCGGGAATGGTCCTGGTGCCCTCAACCATCACTGGAACTTAGAGATGTGCTACTTAATATAAAGTTAATTCATAAAATATTTATGCATATCAGTTCATCAAGATATATATTTTAAATATATTACAATGTCTACTTTTCAATTAAGATGAGAAACATACTATCAGTGTAATCAGCATACATTTGAAAACCAGTAAATCATTGTAAAAATAAATACTTTATAAAAGTTGCTGGTGTAACTTCAAATTATTGTAGTCTCAGAAATTTCTGGTAACAGTAAATACATTATTGATGCATATTGATGCATAGCTACTAAGTACATGAAAAGCACCCCAAACAAAATGAGTGAACTTCAGGAGTTGCTGGGTCACCTTTCCTTAAGGTAAATGATACGTTTTTAGAAGTTTTCAGACTTTGGTGGGTAGGTATCTGAGTTAGCTTGTTCCTAAATCTGACATAAATGGTGTTTGTAATTTACTTATTTTTAAATAATACATATGTGCATATATATGATATACAGGGGTCACACAAAGAAGGTGGACAAAAGAAAGACACAAGATAACTCGACTATTATCAGAGCACTATCCACGTTAAAAGAGCCAGAAGAATGAATCTCAAGACATATTGCCCCAGTGCTGGGGCTCAGTGACGATCTATTAGGGATCAATGCGAAGAGGACAGCACTGACGGTCCTCGTAAACAGCTTCCAGAGCCCTTGCTGCTTCTTCAATTAGAGAATTCCAATTTTTATCGATTAAATGTATTGGCTCCTCACAGAATATTTCACTTGTAAAAATGATTTCACTGCTGACATGAAGAGAAAGAGAGAGAGAGAAGAGAGAGAAATAGAGAGAGAACTTCACCTCTTTTTGTGCTGGTTGGTTCTGAAGAAAATTTCCATTCCTAAATGCAAATTATTTGAAAGGCTGAAGATGGAAAAGGTCTATCTGCTTTGTGAACTGATAACAGAAAATCTCTGTTCCATTATGCAGGTCTAAAGAAAGGAATGGTTTATAAACATTTGTTTTTCAGTCAATCAGGAGACCAGGATCCTGTGTTGCCAAGAGACACCTCCAGTGCTGAGATGAAATAAGAATACCCATGTTTACATTAACATCCCCATTTGATTCACTGTTTGAATAAGAGGAAGGAGAAAAAGAATCAACCTGCCCAGGGTCCTGATTGGAGAGAAAAGAATACAAAGAAAAGCTGTATGCACAGTCTCTCCCTGCACACACTTCAAGGCAAAGAGTCAATCAGGCATTCATGCCCCTAATCTCCATTCCTCCCTCTTCTCCTCCATAAAGTTTCAGTGCCCTCCAACAAACCTTAATATAACATGATAGGAAGACGCTGGTAAACCTCTTGAACCATATTAAAATATCTTTGAAATCAGCCCAGAAAACTGAAAACAGAACAGGGATACAGGTGGGCAAAAAGCATTTCTTTTTAATAAATATTGCACAAGAAGCTCTTGTTTTCCATGAGCTTGACCACCTTTAACTTCATTGGCCATTTGTGTAGTTCTATGAAAAGAGAATGAGAGTGTTATAACTTAATGTCTCGAAAAACATGAATGTAGTATTTTTACATGTCCTATATCTTTATACTTCTGAGAAATAAAGATCAGAAGAGATATATATAAGCAAAAGTATTATATACTAGTGATTTTAGGAAGATATTCTTTGCAATACACCCAACTTGTGACAAACACATGAATGAGTTACAATTAGTTGGAGAAGCGGGAGTGATCAGAAAAGATAGTGTTTCTAACAAACAAAAAAATCAACAGGAATTAGGAATTTTATGCTGAGAATTTCACAAAATCCATAGTCATTCATATAGTAACATCAGTCTTCTCCACTCACTTCTTAGCTTTCTGGAATGAGTTGAAATTATGACAATACAAGTAACAAGGAAGCAACTGAATACAGTGTCCATCCACACCTCTTTTCTATATAGAAAGAAGCTTTATAGGACACTACTTGAAATATAATGTCAGTGATTATCTACTTATTTGTCTCCTGTTGAAAATTCACTATACAAATATGTCATACATATAATCAGGTGGAATGGTTGAAAGAATTAATGAACTACTAGTAATCATTTAAAATATTATTTTCCTTTATTTTGTCATTTGCATGAGACAATTTTATGTAAGCTAAAAAGCAAAGTTTTTATAATAGGTCTGATGCAAAGTTTCAGTTGATACTGTGCCATTAATGCAATTAGGCCTCAAGTTGGAAAGATGCTGTAAGATTTGTTTCTAAGATTTACCATGATATGAAAGGAGTACCCTTTGCACTCTCTAATCTCTGTTTAAAAAGGATCAAAAGGCAATAAACTAGAATCATGAGTAAATTATTTTAAAAAAGGACTTAATTCTGTTTTCTAAACTAGTCTGACAGTGATTTCAGGTTTTTCCATTATGATTTTCTTATGTTCAGGTAACTGAAGGCTTTTTTCTTTCTACCACTATTTAACAGGTTTAGAAAAAATGTATGGAGGTAGGTGGAGGTGTGGGCCGGGTGAAAACTGGAAACTGGGATCATTGGTGTAGGGAAATGGACACTGGGGAAGGGATTAGTGCTGGAATAATGCATGCTTAAATTTTAATCATAAATAACTTTTTATCCATGTTGATGATAAAAAATTAATTTTATAAGGTCACAAAAATTGAAAAAATATATTCACAGTTGTTTCAAAAATAAAGGCTTAGGAATAAATTTTATGAAGAGGTGAAAGACTAATATAATGAAATCCATATAATGCTGTCAACGAAATGAAAACAGTCTACACATAAGAATATAACAATATAAAAATGGAAAGACAGTCAGATGTAAGACTTTTTTTTTACCAAAAGCAACACAGAAATTTAATGCAATCCAAATTAATCAAACTACCAGTAAGGCTGGGGTAATAGCTAATAAAAAGTAGAGTGTATTCTCTGAGAACCTTGGGAAATTTTCAGGACTGCTAGGCCCAAACAAGACTACAGAGCCAGGCCCATGCACATAATCATCGGGCCTGCATACTAAGGTTTGTATTCTCAGAAGTGGACCCAACACTGAACCTCAGAACTGCTGGGAAACTTCTTCTATATGAGAAGAAAATGGAAAGGAAAGGAAAGGAAAGGAAAGGAAAGGAAAGGAAAGGAAAGGAAAGGAAAGGAAAGGAAAGGAAAGGAAAGGAAAGGAAAGGAAAGGAAAGGAAAGGAAAGGAAAGGAAAGGAAAGGAAAGGAAAGGAAAGGAAAGGAAAGGAAAGGAAAGGAAAGGAAAGGAAAGGAAAGGAAAGGAAAGGAAAGGAAAGGAAAGGAAAGGAAAGGAAAGGAAAAAAGAGAAGAAAAGAACAAAAAAGAAAAAAAGAAAAGAAAAGAAGAGGAGAGGAGAGGAGAGGAGAGGAGAGGAGAGGAGAGGAGAGGAGAGGAGAGGAGAGGAGAGGAGAGGAGAGGAGAGGAGAGGAGAGGAGAGGAGAGGAGAAGGCAGGAGAGAAGGGCAGGGGGAGGGGAGGGGAGGGGAGGAGAGGAGGGGGAGGAGAGCAGGGGGAGGAGAAGAGGGGGAGGAGGGGGAGGAGAGGAGAGAAAAGATGCCAGTACTGGGGCTGGAGCAATAGCACAGCGGGTAGGGTGTTTGCCTTGAATGCGGCTGACCCGGGTTCAATTCCCAGCATCCCATATGGTCCCCTGAGTACTGCCAAGGGTAATTCCTGAGTGCAGACCCAGGAGTAACCCATGAGCATCACCAGGTGTGACCGAAAAAGAAGAAAAAAGAAGAAAAGATGCCAGTACTAAATGATAATTTTTTACATAGAGCAAAAATGGTGAAGATTTTCACAGAATGGTAAAAGACCTTGTAGAGTTACACAGTCATGAGAGGAAACAGAAAAATGAAGGAATCATGAATATGTAGTTTAAAAATTATTTTCACTACACTACAAAGTGTCAGTTGAAACTACCTGATATTGGAATAAATGTATACACTTACGTCAATTGAATAGTATTTAAGGACCAAAATAAAACCACATTTATCAGTATTTAATTTATGATAAAGTATCTAAAACCATATAATGAAGAAAGGAGAAAATCTTCAATAAGTAATACAGAAAAACTGGACTGAAACATGCAAAAGAATGAAATTGGATTATTCTCTAACTTCATATGAAAAAATTAATTCAAAATTAAATAAGACCCCAAATCTTGGGGATTGGCCAAGATCAATGGCCATCCTGAAATCTTCCTCCCCTCTCCTCCCCAAATTTGGAAGGTAGAAGGTAGCTTAAGTGAATGCTCGATAAATTACCATTGGAAATGAAAGCATAGAAGATGAAAGTAAGTAGTTGGAATTAAATAATTTGAAACTCTTTACATAGGAAAAGAAAATATTAGTAGAGTGTAAAGACATCCCAATGTATGGGATATTTGCACTCACTAAGGGGTTAAAATCCAATTTATATGAAGAAATTAAACAACCTAGTCATACCATCAAAATATAGGCAAAATATCTGGAGAAACCTTTCTCCAAGGATATACAAAAGACATACATGCTAGGAAGCACATGGAAAATACTCATCCTCTCTGACTTTTAGAGAAATACAAGTTAGACTAGAATTAGATATTTTCTCACACCAGTTATAACATCTCACCTCAAACGCAATGATAAAACAAGTTCAGAGAGCCAGAGAGATAGTAAAGTAGGTAGGGCACTTGGTTTGCATGCTGCCAACCAGGTTTGATCCCGGCACTACATACGGTTTCCCAATCCCAGCCCAGAGTGTGTCTGAGCATAGAGAAAGAAGGAAGATGAAAGCACAGTCAAGGGCAGCCAAGTTTTATTCTTAGAACTAAAGAATAAAAATAGAATGCACAGTGGGGAAATAAACAAAACAAAATATACTTTTAAAACCTTGCATCACTTCTTCTATACATTTGTCCATTATTCTTAAAGGCTCACTAAGATATTGCCTATTCCAGAAGCCTACCTTAGTCTCCTTGTGCAAATTCACACACACATATATACCTGTGCTATTAGGGCACTCTTCACTTACCCTTAGCAAAGTACAATTTTCTTATGTTCAAATTTTTTATTTGCTGCCCTTAAGTGACCATTTAAGTATAGATGGACCATCAGGCCCTTATTTCAGCATATCGACATTTATTCCGCAGATTGTCTCTTGCCCTTGCACCTGGTTGTCTTCCCCAGGGCCCCTCAGAGGGGTGGTCTTCAGTTTCCCTCCTAACTCTGAGCAGAGTTCCCACGGCCGAGGACCTCTGGACCCTTAGCCACAGCCATGCTCAAGGTCCCTCTCCACATGTTCGAACGAGCCTCACGCATGAAGGAACTGGCAAAGGAACTCAGGTGTGTGGGACCCGGGGTTTAGACTGCCAAGCCTGCTAGGATCGGGACTGGGCCTCTTCTGCCCAGATTCCCCATTCTCCAGTAGCTAGGCGGTCACACCCAGGGACTTCCCCCGGCTCCATTTAATCTCACCAATGGCCAACATCCAGAGACTATAAAACCAAGCTCCCAGAAGCGCATGGCCACAAAGCTGCCGCAAGATACCTTATAGCCTACTTCTCCCTCTGAGAGAAACTGGCAAGCTACTGAGAGTTTCCTGCACACATGGGAGAGCCTCACAAACTCCCCATGGTGTATTCATATGCCAATACCAGTAAAAATGATGGGTCTCATTCCCCTGACCCTGAAAGAGCCTCCAATGTGGCACCATTGGAAAGGATGAGTAAAGAGAGGCTTCAAAAATTTCAGGGCTAGGACAAATGGAGACGTTACTGAGACCTCTCCAGAAATTCGATGATCAACAGGATGATGATGATGTGGGACTTGTGACTGAAAATTCCAGGCTCAACAGAGTTAGAAATGGGTGACCTTTCCCCATACCCCTCTGTTTCTGGAAACTTTGCAGTCATGCCCACAAACTGTCTCTGGAGCCATATAATCTCATTAGCAGTCATGACCCAGAAACTTAACAATAAATTTCTTGGAAGAGAGCACAGAAACATATGCCATAGATATGCCTCCAGACCTCATGCCAGGCCGTTCCATCTGGGGAAACCTAGAGGGGTGTGGTTAAATTCCTCTTCTCACCCCAATGAACCAGCCCTGGCAGACGAAAACATCCAGAAACCACCATGCTCACAGTTGATCTCCACACACTTGGACAAGCCTCATCCATGAATGAATCTATTCCTGACATCTTATACTTTACACCACTGATATGCCAAGAGGAGCATAGCATATTTGATGTGGTTTAAAGTAGAAGGCAACCAATCTTAGGGGGAATATATATATGAGAGCACCGTGAGTATGGTGTTTGCCTTGCATGAGGCTGACCCAGTTCGATTCCTCTGTCTCTCTCGGAAAGTCCAGCAAGCTACTGAGAGTATCCCACCCCGATGGCAGAGCCTGGCAAGCTACCCATGGCATATTCAATATGCCAAAAACAGTAACAACAAGTCTCACGATGGAGACGCTACTGGTGCCCGCTCAGGCAAATTGATGAACAATGGGATGACAGTGTGTGTGTATATATATAGCATTTTATATCTATACGTGTATATATATGTATATACACATATAGATATAGATATATTTTCCCCCTAAGCCTTGATTGTTTATATATATAAGCACAACCTTTAACAATATGTTACTAATCTCTTATAGAAGGGCTTAATGGCTCCTGGAGGAAATACAACAATCTTCACTCACCTCTGAGAACTTTTTTGGATCATTTTTAGTGGATTATACATAATAATAAATCCAAAATAAATTATTTTGGTTCTACTTTGGGGCCAGAGTTTGGGGTTTGAGAGGAAAATATTTAAAATATGTTGGTGAAAAGGTGTATTGATGATGGGGTTGATGTTTGAATATTAAATGTAATCAATTATTGTAAACAACTTTATAAAAATAAAATTGAAAATATGAATAATTTGAAGATGGTTGCACTCAGACTGCTCATCTGGTGATCTCATTTTCCTGATGTAGTCTTTTTCTCTTTATTAGAATGTGTCATCAGCCAACCAGTACCTGAAAGATCACTCCAGGGTCAAAATCCTCCCAGTGTCTTGGCCTCAGGAACATTCTGAGTCATATTTTTCTTAATAATAATAAGTTTTACTAACTTCAATTACACAGGTCTAGTATATCAAATACAAGAAAAACAACCCCATTTTATATTCTGATCATAGTAAAAGATGGAGCAATCAATAGAGGCCATTTTATGGCACATTAACCATCATTAAATTACCTGAGAATATTTAGAGAAACAAAAAGAGTTAGCGAGCAGGGTAAAATATTGAGATATGAAATAAGGATCACCACTGACAAAACCATTGGCCTTAGATTTACATAAACTTCCTTAGTAGAACAGAGAATGGGAAGATGTCGGAAAAAGACAAAGAATAAATGAAATAAGAATGAAGGAGAAAAAGAAAGGAAGGAAATAAAATATTGGCCTTTGCTGTCAAGATGTTCAGAATCTAATAACTGTCACTGTATCACTGTCATCCCATTGCTCATTGATTTGCTCGAGCGGGCACAGTCATGTCTCCATTGTGAGACTTGTTGTTACTGTTTTTGGCATACTGAATATGTTCTGCTCTGTGGGCGAGATACTCTCGGTAGCTTGCCAGACTCTCCGAGAGGGACAGAGGAATCAAACTCGGGTCGGCTGTGTGCAAGGCAAACACCCTACCTGCTAGGCTATTGCTCAGCCCCAGAAGCTTATAGTAAGTGAATATTACAGTAACTAAATATTACACTAAAACTGTTCATATTACTGGGAGATATGAACAGGTACTAAGGAAAGTGTGGAGCAAAAGAATAAAAAGAATTGTGGTTATTCTTTCCTCCTCATCTCCCCCTCCAGGGCACTGTCCTGGAAATCTTGAATACTGTAATAAGAATAAATAGAATGAAGGGGGAAAATATGGTGTTGTTTTGCAAATGCAGCAGCATTAAATGTTTTACTCAGTGTCATGGGAACAAGCACCAAGAATTATCTCCTTCTATCACCTTCCCAACCTGAGTGAGGGGTGCAGGAAATGAATTTCAGAGCACTCACATGTAGGTTAAACCCTATTATGTTCAGCAGTGCCATAGTGATCTAAAGCAATCTGCATTCTCAGCCAAAACTGCCATTCATTTCTCTGTAAACTTATAGTAAGTTTAACAACATTGACTTCACTGGTTCATTAGGAGGATTCTATGATACTAAAATGCTGGAGTTGAAGAGATGGTTCAGCTGGAACGGTGCTTGTCTTGCACATGGCAGATCTATGTTCGATCCCTGGCACCCCATATAGTCCCGAGAGCACTGGCAAAAGTGATTCCTGAGCGCACAGCTGGGTAGAAGCCTTGAGTATCGCCAGGTGGAACATAAAAAAACAAATAAGCAAGTAAATAAATAAAATGCATAATACTGTGCCCCCCACACACTGTTAATAGGACCCTTCCTTTTATTTCAGAATTTCCTGTGATGCTTTTTTTTTTAACTGAAGTACCCAAGAATAAAATGTGCAAGAAAATCTCACAAAGATTGTGACTGTAAAGGTGGCCAGTTACAGGAAGAACATCACTGGGATGATGCTTAGTTCATCATTTCGGAAGGGGCTAATGTGCACAATCTTCCTTCAGGCTCTGGATCCACACCTACTAAGAGGTGTGGAAAAAGACATGAATTTGGCTGAGCATGAACAAAATTTGAGGATGCTTCATGGCATTTAATTACTTCAGTGCCTGTCAGAACTTGCGTGGTCATGAGGTATAGTAAAAAGCTAATGCTGTGAGAAAATCGAGCCGACATAAGTTTTATTTTGTTCGTCATTAAAAGATGAGGTAGTTAATATTTTCTGACAATTCACAGAGGCCAATTTTCAATTGCTCAGAAGAAGCTGACCTCAGAAATGAATAGGTTTTTATAATTTTAGAGGTTTCTGCTCATCCCCCTTCATGGTATCTGGAATTCTATTGTCTAAAATTGGGTTTTGATCCTCATTAAGGCATAAATGTCCACTGGGGAATAAATAACTCAAGCTGCTAACAGTTATTTGTGCCTTAGGATTAATGAATGTCAGAATCTGTCCTTAGAATGCATTTTGATAAGCCAGGCAAGGGGAGAGGATGAACTTTGCACTAAATTTCTGAAAGGGTGAGAACAAAAAGCTTCTCAGGCAAAAGGGGATTTTAACCCAGGAGACAGAGTGCAGTAAATGCTTGCTTTGAGTACTTCATCACCATACCTAGCAGCAGACCTACTTAGAAGCTACAGATGTAACATTTTTTAACAAGTGTGCCAAGGATAATCTCAGCTCAGAGGTACTTCATTCTGAGAATGTCTGAAAAGTTCCTGAGGCATTTCATGGCCCTGAAGATAGAAAGTGATAGATAAGATAGAGTAGAGAGGAAGAGAGAGGGAGAAGGAGAAGGAGAAAGGCATCTCAGATTTTAGAAATAGATTACTGGGACCAGAGAGACAGCACAGGATTAAATCACCTGCTTAGCATACAGCCTAACCTGGCTTGCTCCCAACACCACAGGCATAGCTAAGCACTGCTAGTTATGACCCAGGAAATCTCAACATCTCAAAACCCAAGAAACTGTGTTTTTGGACCCTGTCTTGGACCAACAGCCCAACTGGCCAAGAATAAATGATTAAGGTCCTGTACTTCAGGAGTATCCCATGGGAGAACCATGCCACAATCCTAGATAAATAAATAACTTACATAATTGTAGCACTGTAGCACTGTTGTCCTGTTGTTCATCAATTTGCTCGAGTGGGCAACAGTAACATCTCCATTGTGAGACTTGTTGTAACAGTAACAGTAATTTACATACCCCAAAAAATAAATTAAAATACACTGCAGGGCTGTGATCTAATTGAAATGGTGAAGCACATAAAACCTAGCATGTTTAACTTTACCTCTAACTACAGGTCCCTCCAGCACCACCAGCTGCCATCCTGGTAACCTCTGAGTGTTATTCCAGTGACAGTGCTGGCCCTCAACACCACGGAGCAATGATTCTAGGACTGAGCTGTAAGGACTTAGTGTCACTGGGGGATTGACTGGGTAGGAAGGTTTCTGAGTCTCCAGAGCACGTGTGAGTGTGTGTGTGTGTGTGTGTGTGTGTGTGTGTGTGTGTGTGTGTGTGCGCGCGCGCGCTCGCACTCTCGCGCACGTGCGCACCCGTGTGCATGTCAGGGGCAGGAATGGACACCACTATAAATGAGTAATAAAAAGAGCATTTTACGTGTGCTGGCAACTTAGTCATTAATATTTTACACATTAACAATAGTTGGGTGAATTCTTTCTTTACTGGGAATGAGAACTTTACAGTGAAAATCATAGCAATATGCTTCAGTGAACGTTTTTCAAATGAAGGCATAATCTATTTGAAACCAAAAACCACAAAAAAATTGTACCAAATCATAAAACGTTTATAAAATATGGATATTTTAAAATTAGAATTGCATCTATATGATATAGCTACATCACTTGTATCACTTGTCGTCCCATTGCTCATTGATTTGATCAAGCGGGCACCAGTATTGTCTCCATTTGTCCCTGTTGCGTGCTAGTGTAGCCCAGTGGCATCTGCTCATTCCAGAAACACGAAGAGCCTCAAACCGCTCATGTAGGGTCTTGATGAAAAAGTCTAACCATCTCGTAGGCAGGTGGCCATGCATTCTTTTGATGTCCCATGGAATCCAGTCGGTAACAGCTCTAGTCCAGCAGTCATCTCAAAATCGCATTATGTGTTCCGCCCATCTGATTTTTGACACCTTGGCAAATGAGACAGCATCCCTGACTCTTCAATCATTGGAACTCTGGATTCCTTCTCTCACTTGAGTAAAATGTGAGACTCCCAAGAATGGCTCTTTAGATTCCTCTTTGAGAGACACGAATAGTGTTCTTATCCTGTTTTCATAGGGCCCAGGTCTCTGAGGCGTATGTTAGTGCAGGAAGAATGGGGAAGTCAAAAAGATGTGCCTGAAGCCAGAGGCATTTTGTCCTCTTAACAACTTCTTTGATGCTCTTTAAGATGTTCCATGCCTCTCTCTCTTCCTCCTGCCCAGCTCAGGTGCAAGGTCATTCATCATGTTGAGTTCTCAACCCAGGTGCACATAACTGCTGCATTTGGAGATGTTCTTTAAGTTGAGGGCAAATGGAACATCAGGAACAAGTCCATTTCTCATGGACATTGTCTTAGTGAGATTCAGCTGCAGTTCGATCTTTCCACACTCATGATCGAAATCGGCCGGTATTTCTGCCGCATGGCTAATATTTGGCATTATTAGAACGATGCCATCAGCAAAGCGGAGGTGGTAGAGTTTCCGACCATCTATCTTCACTCCCATTCTTTCAATTCCAGTTCTTGCATGATATTCTCGAGGGTGGCACTGAAGAGTTTCAGTGAAATGCTATCACTCTGCCAAACCCCTCTCTTTACGTTGATGATCACTTCTTTGTAGAATGTTGAGATCCTGGTGCTGAATCCATAATACAGCTCACGGAGGATTCTGGTACACTGGGTTTGAACGACTTGTTTGGCTGGGACTTTGACAGCCACTTCAATCTCAACAGAATCAAATACCTTCTTTAAATCAATGAACATTAGAAAGAGCAGCATCTTGAACTCTCAGGAAAACCCAATGAGCTTGGTCACTGTGTGGATATGGTCAATCATGCTGAATCCTATTCGGAACCAACTTACTCACATGGCTGTCCTTCATCTAGTGTCCTGCCAATCCTATTTAGGAGGATTCGAGTGAACAAATTGTAGACAACAGACAACAGGCAGACCGGGCAATAATTGCCAATGTCATGAATGTCTCCCTTCTTGTAAAACAGGACGGTCCTGCTGGTTTTCCATTGGGATGAACCTTGAATTCAGACAGGTAGTGTATGAAGAGCCGAGCCAGTGTATTGATGAGTACTGGCGGCAGATTATTCAGGTGTTCGGGTTTGACCTAGTCTGGGTAAAGTTCTGAATGCTTCTTTACCAATGAAATGTCGTGTTGGATTTCTGAAGACAGAACTCTGGGAACGACATAGCTATCCTGTGGGATTTGTTATGCGTTCAGGTGGAAGTGACTATCAAAGAGATTCGAGTAGAAGTGGTGGATAACCTTTTCCATTGACCTTCTGGAAGATGTGATACATTCATCAGGACGTTGGAGGGCAGTCATCTTGTTCTTAAAGTTGGTGAAGGACAGGCGGGCATTGCGAATACTTTTTCTGGCTTCTGCTGCATCGGCCAACATGGCTGCTCTTCTCTCTTTGAGTTCTTCCTTTGTTACTTTTCTGCATAGCTTTGTGAGCTCAGACATTAGCTTGTGATTGACTGAGGTTCACGCCAAACGAGCTAATGAACTCGAGAGTTTCCGAAGACAGGCATTTTTCTGTGGTTTTCTCACTCTCGTTGTTCATCGCACAGTCATGGAGTTGCTGAACCAATCAATTCTATTCCTCATCAATGTCGTTAATGATGGTAGCTTCCCATATTGCTGCAATAATGCCAAAGACCTCCCAGTTAAGGAGTTCTCTTCTTAAGCTTTGCAGCCCTTTCTCCCCTCTGGATGAAGTAGAATTTCACTTGAAGGAGACAGTGATCTGATCTCATTTGGAATTTGGGGACAACAGCGACATTGGTCAAGCAAAATTATCAATCGAATATGATGTGGTCAGTTTCATTGTGGAACTGTCCACCGGGAGACTCCCATGTCCAGTGTTTAGATTCAGCCTTCTGCAACTGTGAGTTACCATGGATGGTCTTGGTTGAACTCAGACAGTCTCTCACCCTGTTTGTTCCATTCTAGGCCATGGGTCCCAATGCGGAGTTCTTCGGGTGAACTTCTCGGTCCTATCTTGGCATTAAAATCACTGACCATGACCATGTAGAAGGTGTGGTCTTCTTTATAGAACGTCTCCAGCCCTATGTAGAACTTCTCAATTTCTTCTTCACCGTAGTTTGATGTTGGTGCATAGACAACGAAGATAGAAACTGCCGGTAATGAGTCACATCTATTCAAATGTAAGTGTCTGATTCGGGTTGTTAGGCATTCAAACGAATCGATGTTCATGGCCAAGTTCATGTTGACGAGGACACCGACACCACCAATGCCTCTACTATCACAAGTTCTAAGGAACTGTTCTTTCCCACTGTCGAAAACAGCGTGATGTGTTTGATGCCTTCTCATCTCAGTCAATCCAATGACATCGTACTTGATCTTCAGTGCTTGCATCATGAAGTCCTCGATGGATGCTTTGAAATGCCAGTGTACACACGTTAAAAGTTCACACATAACACTATAAACTATAAGACTATAGCTACATGAAACTAAATATATTTCAGTAGCTGGCTGAGGCTACTGCCTTATAATTATATATTCAAGGAATATATCATAGGCAATTGAATCTCTAGGCAAACAATGTGGAGTGTAACTGTACAAACTTGGATTTTATATCTACTACAAACCTTGGTTATAAGGCCCAGTTATTGAGATAATCATCATCATAAATAGGATCTGGTCTTGACCAATATGGCATTAGTTATACATAATAATGCAAAAGGTACCAAGCTTATGGGAAGAAGGTGAAATTTAAATTGCAAAATAAAGTGCAATTTTTTCTTTGCATATCCTCTGAAATGGGATTTATATATGTGCTTCATGTTTTTCTTTCTGGTTCAATAATAATTACTGCCTGAATGTGCTGTGAAGTATTGTGTTGTAAGGATTAAATGAGACAATGCAACTATCTCTTTTGTAGATCCAAG
This sequence comes from Sorex araneus, assembly GCF_027595985.1. Taxonomy (NCBI): domain Eukaryota; kingdom Metazoa; phylum Chordata; class Mammalia; order Eulipotyphla; family Soricidae; genus Sorex; species Sorex araneus. The sequence goes on along the minus strand of NC_073302.1, from coordinate 86,522,218 downwards.
GACCCTATATGTTCTTCATTTCTATACATTTCTATATTTCTATTTCTAATAATGTTTAATATCTTATGTAATATCCATAGCAAAACAGGAGGTTTCTATGCATAGGTATAAAATTTTACTAACTCCTTTATGTTATAAACAACAGTAACAAAAACTTGTACATGTTACACAAAAGATTAAAAAATTCTGTTAGTATTTAAAGATTGGCTCTTACATAATTATCTATGTACATGTTATGAAATGTGTGAAACTTAAAATGAGATCAAAGACATAATTGCTTCAGCACTCACTTCTTCAAATGAAATACTTTGCCTCAGTTTCCTGGCTCATCAAGCTTCTCACTGACTGACTCACTAAGATAAGATCACCTACAGTGTCTAAAGGCTTACGCTTGTTGCCACTTGTACTGCATGCTTAAACAATGGTCTGTCAGAACTCAAATTTCACCTGCTCAGGAAACATTCCAACTCTTATACTTCTACTAACCACATGTGGTGAATCTCTTTCATTGTCTTTATTACATCAATACAATAAGAAATCTCTTAATTTTTACCTGTGCATTGCATATGCACATTAACTTCCATGTCTCGACTGTAGCACTATAGCACTGTCATCCCATTGTTCATTGATTTGCTCGAGCAGGCATCAGTAATGACTCCCTTGTGAGACATTGCATATGTGAGACTTGTTGTTACTGTTTTTGACATATCGAATACGCCATGGGGAGCTTGCCAGGCTCTCCCGTGCAGGTGGGATACTCTCGGTAGCTTGTCGCACTCTCTGTGAGGGACAGAGGAATCAAACCTGGGTCGGCTGCATGCAAGGAAAATGCCCTACCCGGTGTTCTATTGCTCCAGTCCACACAAATAAGAAACACACACTGTAAACTTCCAAAGGGGAGGGGACTTGCTTCTCCACTGCTATTTGGCAGCATCTAGAATTGTGCCTGGGTTTCTCTTTAGTGAATAGCTCACTATTGATGACCATTAGTCAATTATCCATGTAAAAACTAACTCTTTATGTGCAAAATTAGTTATATGTTCAGATTGATTAGTTCTGTTTTCATTGCATACTGTGTCTTTCTACCAGAACATTGCAAATACTGAATCAATGACTATACTTCTGACCTTGATTTCTTCCTTACAATCTATGTATTGAGTCTTGAAGTATTGAGGCCATTTCCCCAGGGCTGTGGAAATATGAGCTAACAGATTGTGAGCTGCCAAAAATCTCCTTCCATCTCAGTCAGAACATTGTCAGTGACAGTAATGTTGACAGTTTTCACTTCAGAAAATATAGGTATAATGTGATTTCAGTTATTCATCTCTTTGGGATGATGGCTGGAATTCTGAACACTGCTTTTAGACACTTGGTAAAGCATCAATAGGCATTCGTTTCTTCCTCCACTTGACAAAACTGCCATCATACTAGTGCATCTGAAGAATCTCCAGTACATGGAAAACAGACAAATTTTTGTTACTTATTTCTAAACTGCCTTCAGAGTGTGAAAATAACAAGGATTTCCATTCAATTATTTGCATCCAGCTCCACCATCTTCTCGGCATCAAGTGGATAAAGCAGCTTTCCTTTGCTTCTTTTTATCTATGGTTATTTTTAAAAAAGAACTATTATTAGATTTATTAATTAAATTTTTAATAGAATCACCATGAGCTACAGCTACAAACTTTCATGTTTGAATTTCATTCATATAATGATCAAACATGCATCCCTCTACCAGTGTACATTTTCCACCATCACTGTCCATAGTATTCCCTCCCCCAATTCCACCCCTCTCTCTGCCTCTGAGGCAGATAACTTACCCCATATTCTCTCTCTACTTTTGGGCATTATGGTTTGCAATACAGATTACGGATAATCAGAGGCTATTATGTTTGTTCCTTTACCTATTTTCAGCACACATTTCCAATCCCGAGTGATCCCTCCAACCATCATTGACTTGGTGATCCCTATTCTATCGCAACTGCCTTCTCCCCCAGCTCATGAGGCAGGCATCCAAACATGAAGCCACATTCCTGGACCTTCTTTCTACTGTCCTTGGGTGTTAGTCTCATTTTATGTTATTTTACATTCCACAAATGAGTGCAGTCATTTTTGTCTGTCCCTCCCTTCTGACTCATTTCATTTAGCATGATACTTTCCGTGATCATCCACTTATAAGCAAATTTCATAACTTCATTTTTCCTAAAAGCTGCATAGTATTCCATTGAGGACATGTACCAAAGTTTCTTTAACCTTCATCTGTTCTCAGGCATTCGGGTTGTTTCCAGATCCTGGTTATTGTGAACAATGCTGCAATGAATATACAGGTGCAGATGTCATTTCTACTGTGCTTTTTTGCATCCTCGAGATATATTCCCAGAAGTGGTATTGCTGGGCCAAATGGGAGCTCAAATTCTAGTTTTTTTGAGAAACATCCGTATTGTTTTCCAAAATGGTTGGACCAGTCAGCATTCCCACCAACAGTTAAAGAAAATCCCTTTCTTTCCACATCCATGGCAGCACTTTTTGTTCTTGTTCTTTTTGATGTGTGCAAGTCTCTGTGGTGTGAGATAATATCTTATTGCTGGTTTGACTTGCACCTCCCTGATGATTAGTGATGAAGAGCATTTTTTCATGTGCCTTTTGGGCATTAGAATTTCTTCTTTGAGAAAGTTTCTATTCATTTCATCGCCCCATTTTCTGATGAGATTGGATGTTTTCTTCTTGTAGAGTTCAAAGAGTGGCTTGTATATCCTTGATATTAACCCCTTATTAGAACAGTATTGGGTAAATATCCTTTCCCATTTCATAGGCTGTCTTTGTATCCTGGTTGCTATTTCTTTTGAGGTACAGTAGCTTCTTAGTTTAAAATAGTCAGATTTGTTTATCTCTATTTCCACTTGCTTGGTCAGTGGTGATTAATATTTGAAGATATCTTTAGCTTCAAAGTCATGGACAGCTACATGAAAAAAAATGGGCTCAGACCTCTACCTAACACCATGCACAAAAGTCAGATCAAAATGGATTAAAGACCTCAACATCAGGTAGAATCTATAGGGTACACTGAAGAAACGGCCAGCAAAACTCTCTATGACATTGAAACTATATTTATGGTTTTTAACATCCTTTAAGATAAAATTTTATCTTGTCAAATTATGTAGCTGTTCTCACTATTTTTCTTTGGTATCTTGGAACTCTTACATTTACCAAACATTTGGTATTTTGGTGACCAAACTCACCACAAGAGAACTTAGAGTAACACAGAAGGGTACACCTCAGAGATGCCTCCAGCCCCCCATGTCAGACTGTCTCACGTAAGGCAACCCAGATGGGGGCAAATGAGTTCTCCTCCCCAATACAGCTGAGCCCCAGAAGATGAAAAACCTCCAAAACTCAAGCATTACCATGCTCAAGGCCACTCTCCACAGGCTTGGACAGCCTCATCCATGAGTGAATCTGATGAAAAACCCAGGTATGCAGGACTTGTGACTTAAATCTCCAGGGTCACAGGGAGCCAGGAATGGGCGACCTCCTCCCATCTCCTTGTGCTTCTGATAGCCTAGCAGTCATGCCCAAGAACTACCTCTGATGCCATCTAAGATCATTAGCAATCATGATCCAGTGATACACAAATAATTAAAGCAACACAAAACAATACACTGCAGAATTGCCTCCAGACCCCAAAGTCATCATCCATTTAAAAAAATAAATAAAATTAACCTCAGCTGTATACGATATTTTAATAAATTTTAGAATTCCTGGAATGAAGGGCCATGACATTTTTTATGTTGGTAATCTCCTATATAAGAGCTCACTGGCTCCAGGGTGAGATATAACAATCTTCACACACTTTTCTCTAAGGAAACTTTTTTGAATCATTTTTAAATGATTATTCATAACATGCAATACAGAATAAATGATCTAGGTCTTCTTTGAGGACAGGGTTTGGGGGTCAGGGTGGAAATATTCAAAATATGATGGTGGGATTAGTGTTGGAATATTAAATATAACAAATCATTGTGAACACTAGCACTGTAGCACTGTAGTCCTATTGTTCATCGATTTGCCCGAGCAGGCACCAGTAATGTCTCCATGGTGAGACTTGTTGTTACTGTGTTTGGCATATCAAATACATCATGGGTAGCTTGCCAGGCTCTGCCGTGCTGGTGGGATACTCTTGGTATCCTGCTGGGCTTTCCAAGAGGGATGGAGGAATCAAACCCGGGTCAGCCGCATGCAAGGCAAAGGCTCTACCCATTGTATCGCTCCAGCCCCATTGTGAAAAACTTTTAAAAGTTGTGAATAACTTTTAAAAATTAAATTAAATTTTGAAAAAGAATAAAGAGAAAAAGCGAGGCTTCTAAAATCTCAGGGCTAGGATGAATGGAGACATTACTGAGGCCGCTCGAAAAACTCAACTATCAACCGGATGATGATAAGGATGATGATGATGATTGAAAAAGAACATCGACAAAATATAACAGGTGGTCTTTTAGGTGCTTTCCCATTCCATCCAGGGTGAAAAGATAAGATGAATATAAGGAGTCGGCATTTCTTATAAGAGTAAAATATATATTTTTATATATATTTTACTGAAACACCATGCTTTACAGCTATTTATAGGTAATTTTTAGACATACAATGTTACATCACCGATCCCATCACCAGTGTCAATTTTCCCCTACCAGTGTTCCCATGTTCCCTCCCATACTACCTTCCAGACAGATGCCATCTTGACTAGCACATTCGTAAGCTTGGTGGTTTAAGCTCATTTCTTATACTTTCAGTGTTGACTTTGTGGTTGGTATATCATGCTCTTTTGTCCCTTAACACCACCAATGTACCTGAATCTAGGTGGCTCCTACCCATTGCCCAGCGTTTCTTCTAACCTGTCTCTTCTGCCCTTCCCTCCACTCTATTTATTTCCTTTTCCTTCCTGTAATCTGGAGTCGGGGTAATGTAGATAATCCCCTTTAAACCATTTCATTCCCTCATCTAGTTATTCTAAGTACCACATAGAAGTGATATCATCCTGTGTCTATCTTTCTTCTTCTGACATGTTATTTAACATGACATATTCCAATCCTGATGCAGAATCTTGCACAGCAGAGCCTGGCAAGCTACCCGTGGCATATTTGACATGCCAAAAACAGTAACAATTATGGGCCTCATTACCCTGACCCTACAAGGATGAATGGAGACATTACTGTGCCCGCTCAAGCAAATTGATGAACAACGGGATGACAGTGATAAAGTGATACAGTGATAGAGTGATACAGTGATCTTCCAGTTCCATCCATGTTTTAGTGAATTGCATGTTTTCATCTTCCTTACAGCTGTGTAATATTCCATTGTGTTACAGTGCATTTTTCACAATCCACTGATTTGTTATTGAACATCTAAATTGATTCCAAATCTTAGCTATTGCACTCAGTATTGCAACGAATAATGGTGTGAATAATTCCTTTTGAATGAATATCTTTTTCTCTTGGGAATAGATAATTTCTGCATTGATTTGGAAGGGTAGTATTAATAGCTGCTTGTCCTAGTAGGTTATTAGGAAAAATCTCTTAAGGATCAGAAAGCTTGACTTGAATGCAGTGACTTCTCACACCACCTTTCATGCAAGTATACTAATTTTTGGTTTATAACGTGACAATTGGTGCCTGTGATAGTTAATTTTATGTGCCATCTCAATACGGCCACGTGGGAGACATTATTTTGAAACATTAATCTGAGAGTTTCTAATACACTAATCTTGCATGAGAGTTAGCATGTGGACTTAATGAAACAGTGGAATGTGGACAATGATAGATATAATGAACTTAATAAAAAAGATCACCCTCTCCATTGTGGATAGACACAATCCAAACTGTTGAGGCCTGAACAAAACATTATAACAAGGTTTTGTTATAAAGGAAAGAAGGAACCACTCTCTCCATTAAGTTTTAAACCAAGATGCCCATATTTTTTTAGAATTTACACCATCAACTATCCTGACTCTTAGATCTTTAGACCAGTCTACATTAAACCAGTGGCTCTCCTGGTTTCAGTTTGCAGAGTAAACGTTGGGATTTCTTGGGTTTATGATTTCAGTGCTTACCTCCAAACCTTTGTCCAACTTACAATTAATATTTCTATACAGCGTTGGATAATCTCTATCATTCTTTTGTATGTGACTGTAATTTTTTTCAGCACCAAGTTTTGCTTTTTGTTTGTTTGAGCCACACTTGTCAGTACTCAGGACTTACTCCTGACTCTTTGTCTAAGGAACACTCCTGGCAGGGTTTGGGGGACCATGCGGGGTGCAAAAGCTTGAACCCAGGTCTGCTGCATCCTACACTATACCCTATGTGGTGTATGATTGCTCCAGTCCCTTCAGAACCATTTTTTTAATAAACTCTCCTTGTTTGGTTATAAGGTCTAAGCTTTTCATCCCTTTATAGTAAATTACTATTTTTGATTTATTTCTGGGGTCTCAATTCTGTACATTGAACTGTGTGTCTGTTTTTATTATAATATGTTGTTTTGTACTATAATTTGAAGAAGGAATTATGATATTTTCCATTTTCATTTTTTTATTCAGGATCATAAGTTTTACGATTTTGTTCTATTTTTGTGCAGGATACTGTTCAATTTATGTTTATAATGATTGCATTAAGTCTCTATATTACTTTAAGAAATATCCCATTGCAATGATGGGAAGTCTTCCAATCAATGAACATGGAATGTCTTTCTATTTTTGTATATTTTCCCTCTGATTCTTTCAATAATGTTCTATAATTCTGTTTATAGTTTTTGCATTTATTCCAAGGCTGGTTATTTTAAAAACATTAGACAAAAAAAAGCTCTGAAAACTGAGTCAAAATTACCCTTTCATAAGAATAAGAGACATTTGTGTTTTTAAGTGATGTCTTCATTTATGTGTCTTCTCTGTATAGGAAGAGAAAGATGACCAAATAACTAGATATCTCTAATATTGAAGAAGACGTTTACTCTGAGACTTTCTCACATATATAGGAGGTATACATATTTCTAAATTTCTGTTTGTTTTTCTCTTGCTAATTCTTTTATTTTTTTGTAGATTATTTATTACCTAAGAACTTATCAAGGTAGAGAAAACTATTATCCACACCGAAGCAGAGAAAATGTATTTGTAAGTTTACTCTGATAGTTCAAGTGGCAGGCAAATATTTGCCATGTTTGAGGCCCTAATTTTTGTCCCCAGCACTGCATGAACTCCCAAGTACCACCAGCTCCAGCACTCATGATCCTGAGATTTCTAGGCATAGCCCAGGTGATGATAATGTATTTCCAGGAATGAACCTTACTTGAAAATATCTTCTATGTAAAAGGATAGAAATATCTAAAGGTATATCTATAAGACACTTAATAGCTCATTTATTTATAAGGCAATTTTATACAGCTTTAAAAGAATATAATCTGACACATGTAATTTTTTAAATTTTTGGCTTATAGTTTAGGGTATTTTTAACTTGTCCTTTAGGTAAGTAACATGGTTTCAATAGTGTCAAAGTTTATGACATTGAAGAACAAATTACTTCCCCTGAACTCCACCAAAGTGCCTAAAACCATCTAGTCTTTCCCTCCATCACTCCAGTCTGTTCATAATTCCCTCCAAGCTTTCACCCTCAGTTAATCAGAATTGTAATCCAAGGCCAAGGGTTTGTCATTGTCCAGTACTATAGTTTCTTTTATTTTCTCTCTATGTTCCACAAAGGTATGAGACCATCTGTGAGATGAGTGAGATCATCATTTTTTCTTCTCCCTCTGACTTATTTTAGTTAACTTTATGCCTACCAGTATGATCAAGGTTGCAATAAAATGTAGTTGTACTTTTTTCTTAAAGCTACTAAGTATTCCATCATGTATATATACCATACTTCTTACCCCTGCATCTGTCACTGAACATCAAATTTAAAAGATTTTGCATGGAAAAAACATGCTGGGCTAAAATCAAGTCACCCAATAGAACAAGAGAAAAATCACACAGAATTCAACAACAGCAACAAAAATACAACAATCCCATCAAAACTTCAAAGACATTTTCCTGGAGAAGACATAGGAATGGCATTAAAAATAAAGTATCAACTTATACCAGTGAAAGTGCATATGCAAAAGAACTGGAACCAACCAGTGTTGGCAGGATGCTGTGATAAAGGAATCTTCATTCACTGTGGTGGGAATATTTTTTGGTTAAGCTCCTAAGAAAACAGTATGAAGATTGCCACAAAGTGAAGGAATAGAATTCCCATATGAGTTACCTTTGCTTGACATCAACACCCAAATCACACAAAAAAAATTTGCATATATATATGGACATAGTTTTATATATATGCATATATATAAAACTATGTCCATTGCATTACTTAGTATAATAGCCAGTATATTGTACAACATATAGTCTTAAAAGTGGAAAAACAAAATATACAAATAATTTAAAATAGGTTGTTAGCTGATAATTAAGAAACTGAAACCTAGTCATGCTGCCCATTTGACCCAGCAATACTACTCCTGGGAATATATCTCGGAGAGGCAAAAAAGTATAGTCGAAATGACATCTGCACTCAATGTTCATTACAGCACTGTTTACAATAGCCAGAATCTGGAAAAAACCCGAGTGCCTGAGAACAGATGACTGGTTAAAGAAACTTTGGTACATCTATACAATGGAATACTATGCTGCTGTTAGAAAAGATGAAGACTAACACCCAAGAATAGTAGAGATAAGTACCAGGAGGTTGGCTCCAAAGTTTAGAAGCTGGCCTCACACGCTGGAGGAAGAGGCAGTTCAGATAGATAACAGAACACCAGGTAAAGTATGGTTTGAGGACCTGCACGGGATAGGAGATGCATGCTGAAAATAGACTATAGACCAAACACAATGCCACTCAGTGACTATGTTACAAACCACAAACCCCAAAAGGAGACAGAGAACAAAAGGGTGGGGTGGGGTGGGGTGGGGGGATGGGGTGGGAGGGTGGGAGGGATACTGGGAAAATTGGTGGAGGAGAATGGGCACTGGTGAAGGGATGTAAACAAATTGAAAACATGAAAGTTCATATGTTTGTAACGATACCTCAATACATTTTTATTAGTAACGTTTTATTAGTGATTCACTAATAAAATTTTTTAAAGCTGCAAAAAATTTAAAATCACTAAATTTTTATTAGTGATTCACTAATTTTTATTAGTGAATCACTAATAAAAATTTTAAAAATAAAAGCAGCAAAAAAAAATGAACTAATCATGTTGGAAGAACAAGGACAAAACATTTATTTGGGCTTTAGGGCTACAGCCTCAGGAGACACACACACTAAAGCCCTTGGATGGTATTTTTTGTTTCCTGAGGCTAGGCAAAGCATAAAAAAAGGTGTGATAGCTCCCACATAGTTTCACCATGCAAATCCTGCTAAAATGCATACATACAACAACTGGTGCAGTGATATGTAAATCAGGTGAAAAGTTAATAAGTCCTGTTTCCTTAAAGTTGCATCCCTAGGTAGACCTGCTGTAAGATGCTTTCCAACATTTCAGTTCTGCCTTAACATGCATGAGGGTGCCTGGAGCTTGGTTTTCAGTAACCTTCTAACAATTTTTTAATTATAAAGGACCTAATGACTGATTTGACGAGTATTTGATTGTGTATACAATGTCTGGGAGACTGAACTAAAAATTAGTAAAGATAGTTACTTCTGTGTACCATGGTAGTTAGAGGATAGGGGTAGGCATATTCTTTTTAATTTGGTTTTGGGGCCACACCCTGCAATGCTCAGGGGATGTTCCTGACTCTGCTCTCAGGGATCACTGCTAGCAGGCTCAGAAGGGGTGATGAAAACCAAACCCAGGTGCAAGGTAAATGTCCCACTTTTCTAGTACCAAGATATTGAATCCATGTTGCATGGATATGTCTGAACTATTTCAACATTGAATAATTAAAAATAAAAATAATTAGAAACATAAAACACATCAAATACCAATGTAGTTTGCATTTCCTTCCATTATGCCCACACACTGAAGCAAGGCAGAATGTTCTACACTATTTAGTCTAGTTTGGGAAGGAAATGATTATTTAAACTGTTTTTAAGCAAATACCAGACTATTTCAAATTTAATTTCAAAGGTAATATTTAAGGTTTAAAATACTGCTTTTAATTTAATACGGTTTCTCAAAACTGTGTATTGAAAGTTAAAAAAGGCATAAATGAGGGGATGGGGAGCTAATATAGGCCTTAAAGTGCATGCAAGGCTGGATCTTTGCTTCAGACACTCGCCCCAAGCACCCCCAGATGTAGACTCTGAGTGGTGGGATGCTGAAGTAGACTCGGCATCCTCAGCCCTAGCAATGAACCACTGGCCAGTTGCTAGGACCTCTGAGCACCACTTGGGAGCTTGCTCCCCAAAGAAAAGAAAACATAAATTAATGAGAAAGTTATAGTCCTTGAAGAGTCCTCAAGTAACTGAGTTCTGCCAGAACTCAGGTTATTTGCAAGTTTTTGAATGTTGGAAAAATGGGGGGCGGGAGAAGAAAAACAAATAAACGGTAATAATAAAAGCAAATACTCTAAAAAATAACCTTTAAATGTATCTTGAGATGTGTATTTTCATGATTCTCATTGATGTTACATGAACTACATTTCCGCTTTGAAAACAAACAGAAGACACTTTGTTAAAGCGAACTCTTCAAGGTAGACAGTTTTGTTGCTTTTCAAACAATGCTGAAGACTCCCCATTCATTCCTTCCTCAACCTGTATATTCACATTCCAACACAGCTGAGAACAGAACAATGGGTGAATTTTCCACTGATCATTTCTCTTGACAAAATATCTGCATTTGGAAGAGCAAAGAACACTCTCTTTGGGACCCTCACCAAAGGAAGAAAAACAACTCCAAAGACTGAAACATGACAACCTGTAATCTTTTTTTATGCTTTTCTCTGCCTTCATTATGCCCACACACTGAAGCAAGACAGAATGTTCTACACTATTTAGTCTAGTTTGGGAAGGAAGTGATTATTTAAATTGTTTTAAACAAATACCAGGCTATTAAACTTTGTGGAATAGATCGAGAGTGTTCATCATCCACATTTTACTCCCTTTACTAATGTTATGTATCACAGTTCCTTTAAGCCGAATAAGACATCGTCACTATTGGAGGGAATATACTCTTTTCTATATTTACCATGTTTGAAAACATATCTGTTCTGAAAGTGAATATTGAAACTACACGTTGGTGAAGGCTTTTCTGACTGCAGTTGCAAAATGTCGGCTGCGGCAATAAGCTCACATGTTAAGACCCAACAGTCCTAGGCCTCCATCTTACAGAGTTCAATAAAGATGAGCATAAAATCATATACTCTTAAACTGTAAAAAATTACAAAGATGCACGGGTGTGAGGGGCTGATGATGTGTGCTATGTCCTGTTGTTGTCCGCAGGCTTTTGGGGCAGTTCTGGCACATGCGCCACTCACATGCAGTACTCTCCAGCAGCTGTGTATGGACCAGATCGGAATGGTTCTTCCTTGTCCTCTGCTTCTATGTGTGCCTCTGTGCTCTCTTCTGTCTGTCTCTCTATCTCTGTCTCTATCTCTGTAGTCTATCTTCTGGTCTCTTCCGACCTCTCTCTGTCTGTCTCTGCTTCTGTGTCTTCTCTCTGCTTCTTGCTTCTGCGTCTTCTCCTGTGTCTGCTGCCTTGCCTCTGTGTCTTCTCTCCATTTCTGTCTCTTCTCCTTGCTTCTGTCTTACCTCTGCCCTTCTGCCTTGCCTCTGCCTTTCTGTGTCTTCCCCCCTTACAGTTTTAGTTTATGTAGCAAATTACATAGGGTGGTGACACAAAGGTGGGTTGAACATTAGCAAATAACAAAGAAGGGTAAGACCATTTCTACAGAATTTAACAAAATCTCATCTAAGGAGATTACTCCAGATGACTAGGAGATCTGCACAAGGGTGGAATTAAACAAGGGTGTGTCACTTTCTACCTTCCTCAGCTAGTAATACACTTAAATAGTTACAGTAAATTTACTTCTAATATTTCTAGCAATGTCATTCTGTATGAGCACAGAAAGAGATATATCAGACTTAAAGTTTGGTTCTTCCTGACGACATTCACTATATATTCCAAACCACAGTCCTCATGCCAGGTTAGTCTCCCTAACCCCATCAGGGTCTATTCTCATAATTACTTTTGAATCATGATAGCATTTGTCTATGACCATGTTCTCAACTTATAGTTGAGTATTGTGGTGCTTTGGCCTGGCCCATTTTGATGCCAGGGTAGCTCACACCTTGTCCTGGGTCCATTCTGTCCCTCGTCAGGACCCTGCTTTTGGGGTGCTAAGAACTAAGAGCAACTGAGTCAAGAAAGCAGACGCCCAGGAGTAAATGTTAATCGGCTCCCAAGTTACCAAGCATAATATTAACTGTCTTCCTGTGTCCATACAGAAAGACCATTGCTCTAAGGTAAACGAAGTTCCCTGTGGCAAGGCTGAAAGGACAAAGCCAATGTTATCCTACAATAAACAAATATCCCAAAGATAAAGGAACTTCAAGGAATCAAGATGTGATTATATGCTACCCACTTGCTAATGGAGAATAGTGCAATTCATGCTAATAGTTAATTTTCTCCCATAATACTTTTGCTTCGCCAAACAAAACAGTATTTTTCAAATGGTAGTCCCCTCTCAAATGCTTTCAAAAAATTTTAAATATAATCAGGATTTTCATGCCTTACTCATGTACATATTTGTAAACATAGTATTTTTATTTCAAACTATATACATGTGTATAAAATATTTCAAACTATGTATATTCAATTTAAACTATATATATTTAGTTATATATATATATACACATATATATGTTCAGTTATCCAGTAGTGAGAGTTTAATGGGTCATTGAAAACAAGAAATAACTTTTCCCTCTCAAGTCAGCATCAATCAGAAATTCAAATTCATTTTGATAGTAGCCTCTGCCAAACATAATTAGCAGAGTAAATCCACAATAGAAAAATATATTCAGTAACTCTTTGTGATCCAAAAGTTTGGCTATGCATATAAAAAATTTAAAAATAGGCACCAAAATACTTAAGAATAATAGGGTTCATGGCAGGTGAACTCCACACAACCAGATCTTTGTAATAATGCTCTGTCTTCAAAATATGGAATCCTGTTTGTGTTCTGATTCCAGATTCATCATATGCTGAAAAACCACAGAGAAACTGAGTCTTCCTTTGGGTTAATTTGCAAATAGGAAAGAAAATGGAAGTGATACTATGTGTGAAAACCTACTATTTACATGGGTGCTGTACATTTGAATTTGTGATCTCATTATAGTCATCACTAATAATCATGTAATTTATGTAAGATTGGATTCTTATGGTAATGTATTAAAATAAAACTTGGTGTCTTGGTATCAGCTATTTAGTACAAGGAGTAGGGCATTTACCTTATATGCAGCCAGCTTGAGTTTGATCCACGGTGTCGTATATGGTCCTGCCATCCCTGTCAGGAGTGATCCCTGAAAGCAGAGGCAAAGCTGAGCTCTCTGACTGTGGCTCAAAAAAATTTAAAATTTTAAAACATAAAAATAAACTTAAAGAACTTGGTGTCTTAAAGGAACAGAAATTTTTTCTCTTGAAGTTATGAAAGCCAAAAACCAAAATGCATTTATCTGGCTATAAATCAGTGTTTACTGGATCATCCTATTCTGTAGGGTCTAGCAAAAAGTCTCTTCTTTATCTCTTCCTACTTGTGGCTCATGGCATTCATTGGCTTGGAAACACATCACTAGAGTTACATGATACTCTCTACTTCTGTAGTCAAATAACTCCCTCATCCCTTTCTTATAAGAATTTACATAATTCTAGTTAAGGTGCACAATTAATATTCCCATTCCCGATTCTTAATATAGTCACATCTACAAACAAAGTTCCTCTTGCCTGTTAAGTGGCCTATTTGTTGGTTGTGATGTTGAGCTGCATACACACACACACACACACACACACACACACACCTGTATTACATATGTAATAGACACATGAAGGAGTCACAGAAGTCTTTGAAGGTTAAGATTAATGATTTTTAATCTAGCAAAACTTAGATTAAAATTTCTGTTTTTTAGAGAAAATAGTGCCCTATTTCCATTTTATAGAAGAAACTAAAAGTCAAAGATAATTAACTATTTTTATACTTTCTTTCAACTGGCAACAATTATTTATTGTCCCTATTGATTCTGAAGAATGTTGTATTTGAGAATTATTTCAGAATTTTGAAATTCTGCAAAATAAAATTTTAATAGTTAATATTAAATGATTTAAAACTAAATATGTGACTCAGATTTATCTTAACTGAATATCAAAAAAATACAGAGTTCCATAAAGGAGGTGAAAGTCTTACTTGTAGTAATGCTAAGGCTCTATGAAAAGAAATTCATAATGAAGGAAATAAAAGTTATTCATGTATTGGTAGAATTAAGCGCATTAAGAATAAGCATTCTACTCAAATAACTGTACATATTCAAGGCAATCACCATCAAAATTTTCATAGTGTTATTTAAGAACATAGACCACAGCCCTATAAAAGGGAAGTAGTAATATGATTTAATGTAATGATGTAAACTCTCAATAATATGAGAGATAAGAAGGAGACTAAGAGGGCTAAGCTTTGGCTCTGCCAGTCATGATCTCCCTCTACATCATATTTAGGATTCCGGTCTGGAAATTTGCCTAGAAATAATTTGTCTGCTACTAAAATTAATTTTAAAATCATTCAACTTAACCTTTAAAGACTGTTGTGAATTCTTACACCTCTATACCATATGCTATAAAAGCATGTGTGTGAGAGAAAGAAAGAGAGAGACAGAGACAAAGACAGAGATGGGGATAAAAAATAAAAAAGCTAAGGTAGGTTTGACTCTTTAGTGAATCTAGATTGAACATAGTGGTACATAGCGGAACCATCCCCAGAATAGTTGCCCATTCGTGCACATAAATCAGCCAGATCACAGCGTCACAGCTTTACAGCTTATAAAGCTGGTCAGAGTGTCTGGATCAGGTGTGTCCTATGTTCACCCTCTCTCCCCAGTCACTAGGGTCTCTTTCCTAAGCCATTTCTTCAAGTGCACCAGTCTGTCATCACAGCGATAACACTCAAAGCTCTCTCAGCGCCAGCCATTGACTCACATCTCAGCGAGTCACACATGCAGGCACTTCAGTTGTGTCTACAAACACACTAGCAAGGTGGGGGATGTGGGGGTGGGATTTTAGGAACAGGTTATTTTTGCAAACAACTGTCCAGAATCCAAATATTCTTTTAAAGTTAATTATTTTTCTACTAACTTGACTGAACACTATCTTTAATACACCTTCAAGCCAACATTCTTTTATATTCTTTTATATTTGTGTGAAGGAACTGAAGACTCCTCCAACTTCTTTTATTTCCTCTTGTAATCAGCTCAGAATCTCAGCAGACATGATAATATAGACCATAATTAGAGTAAGGTATATGCCTAATATTAGCATTAGTACATACTCTTTAAAATTGCATTCATTCTTCCTGAATCTATAAGGTACATGGAGGAAAATTTAGGCAGAACTCTCCATGACATTGAAGCTAAAAGCCTCTTTAAGTATGAAAACACCACTGACCAAGTAAATGGAAACAAACATATACAAATGGGACTACATTAAACTAAGAAGCTTCTGCACCTCAAGAGAAACAGTGACCAAAATACAGAGAGAGCCCACATAATGGGAAAGAATATTTACCCAATACCCATCTGATAAGGGGGTTAATATCCAGGATATACAATATACTAGTAGAATTGTACAAGCAAACCCTCCAACCCTATCAAAAACTGGGGAGAATAAATGAACAGAAGTCTCCTCAAGAAAGAAATACAAATGGCCAAAAGGCACATGAAAAATGTTCTACATCGCTAATCACCAGGGAGATGCAAATCAAAACAATAATAAAATATCATCTTCACATCACAGAGACTGGCACAATCAAAAATAACAAAAACAAACAGTGCTGGCATGGATATGGGGAGAAAGGGACTCTCATTGTTGGTGAGAATGCCAACTGGTCCAGCCTTTTTGGAAAACAATATGGACAGTCCTTCAAAAACTAGAAATTGAGCTTCCATATGACCACACAATACCTCTTCTTGGAATATATCCCGAGGGTGCCAAAAAGCACCGTAGAAAGGACATCTGCACCTGTATGTTTATTGCAGCACTGTTCACAATAGCCATAATCTGGAAACAGTCTGAGTGTCTGAGAACAGAAAACTGGTTAAAGAAACTTTGGTACATGTACACAATGGAATACTATGCAGCTGTTAGGAAAGATGAAGTCAGGAAATTTGCTTATAAGTGAATGGTCATGGAGAGTATCATACTAAATGAAATGACTCAGAAATAGAGGGACAGACATAGAAGGACTGCACTTATTTGTGCAATATAAGATAACATAATTTGAGCCTGACACTCAAGGACTGTAGAGATAAGAGTCAGAAATATTGCTCCATGGTTGGAAGTATTCCTCATGAGCTGGGGGACAAGGTAGCTGGAATAGAGATGGGATTACTGAATCAATGATGGTTGTAGGGATCATTCAGGATGGGAGATGTGTGCTGAAAATAGATAAAGGAACAAACTGATAGCATCTCAGTATCTGTGTTGCAAACCATAATGCCCCAAAGTTGAGAGAGAGTATGGGGTAAATTGTCTGCCATAGAGGCAGGGGGCAGGGCGGGATTGAGGGGGTGGATACTAGGGACAGTGATGGTGGAAAATGTGCACTGATAGAGGGATGGGTGTTCAATCATTGTATGACTGAAACTCAAACATGAAAGTTTTGTAACTGTATCTCATGTTGATTCAATTAAAATTTTTTTAATAAAATTACACTCATTCTTAAGAAAAAAAGACTTCCGTACTTCATACTATCACCCACATCCCTAAAATTACTTTCAGAGATTTAAAAGTACTTTGTAATAGGAACATTCCTGGAAAGAAATAACACTAGTGGTATGATTATTAAATATTATATGTCTAAAGCTCAAATATCAATAACTTTGTGAATCACGGTTCTTTGACTAAATAAAACAATTATTTTAGGGGCAAGAGAGATAGTACAGTGGGTAGAGCAATTGCCTTGCACATAGCAGAGCCAGGTTCAAATTCTGGCATTCTATGTGTCTACCAGATACCACCGGGAGTAATTCCTGAGTACAGAGCTAGGAGTAATCCCTGAAGATCACCAGTTGTGACCCCCAAAACAAATAACACACAAAAACTATTTTTTAAAAAGTGACTTAAAGATATTTCAAAAGATTGATGCCTTGGGCATTAATCAAGCTGTGCAGAAGGTCAGACATGCTCCTTCATATTCATTCATACATTTGTGCATTGAGTTACTCCCCTTCTATTCATTTTACTTCCATACTAGCAAAAGTATAGTTGCGTGACATCCCATTTATATAAATTGAAGTAAGCTGCATTACTTTCCTACTAGAAAAACCTGTCGACATTTTTCTCCAGTGTGCATTGAAAGTTAGAAGAGTTTATATAAGTCAAGGGGGGGAAGACCATAACTTTAGTGGTAACTCAAGAAAACACTGTTGATTAAAGTTACAACATCCAAACGGTGCGGTGGGTAATTTTACTGTTTGTAAAACATTTAGCAAACATTTTAAAACATTCGTAGGACCCTGTGATGGACTTAAAATGCTCTTATGAATTGATTTTTCATAATAAAAGATCCAGCAAGTAGCAGTTTCAGAAGTCCTACCTGGGATGCAGGATGTGATGGCGGTTGGGATGGCAAAGAGGAGCATGCTGACAGGGCACTATAGATATTTACAGAGGACATAATCAGCTGTCTAGGGAAAGACTTTGGGGTAAGTGGCTTTTAACAAGCATTCTTAAAATTGGCTCTGGCAGCAAACAACCAGCAAAAAGGAAGTCTTTAAAAAAATATCAGGTTGCGAAGTGAGAGGTAGTTAATGGCCCAAAGAAACATTCACTTTCCTAAGGTCTATCTCTAATACAAACAGCTGAAAGGAAACAACACTTTTACTTGGCAGTTTAGTCTAGTTGGCCATATCTTAGTGGTATCTTTCTCTACCTGTTAATCCATCATTTTCCATTTTGTCTCCCACGAAGACCAGAGCAGGACCCATAGAAATGGAGTTGCCCAGTGCACTGAACAATCAAGCAATGCCAAAGTCATTGGTAAGGCAGGAGCGTGGGGTTTAGAATCGGAAAGCAGATGTGCAGCAGCTACACACCACCATTCTGTTTCCATGAAAATGTTGTCAGTATGCACTGGTGAGCTGAGTTCAAGTACTGATGAGTAAGGAGTCCTATCTCACACCCCTTGGTCACAACAGAAGGTTCAGAGGAATTGGGGCCACGTCATCAGCCTTGGAGACTTGGGCAAACAAAATTTTTGAGAAGCACAAGTGATTTCCTTCTCAGTAAGCAAACTCCTTTGTTTCAAGGAACACTTTTAAAGACAAACCTTTATGACAATGATAGTTGGACCACCAACACACAGATCACCGGAAATGATCACTCTGGTTAAGAACTGAGTGCTGAAATTAGGCAACAGGACAAACATGATAACATTTCAGTACCGGTATTGTAAATTATAATGTCCAAAAGAAAAAAGAAGGTGGCAGACATAGAAAAACAGAGAGGTGCCAGGGTAGGGAGAGAGAGATAGAAAAAAAAAGTGTCTGTCATAGAGGTATCTGGGGTGAGGGAGGTGGTGGGAGGGAAACTGAGGACATTGGTGGTGGAGAATGTACACTGGTGAAAGGATGGGTGTTCGAACATTATGTGGCTGAACCCAATTATGAACAACTGTGGAATTGTGTATAACATGGTAATTCATTAAAAATCACTGTATCACTGTCATCCCGTTGTTCGTTGATTTGCTTGAGCAGATGACAGTAACGTCTCCATTTGTCCTAGCCCTGAGATTTTAGCAGCCTCTCTTTACTCATCCTTCCCAATGGTGCCGAACTGAACACTCTTTCAGGGTCAGAGGAATGAGAACCATCATTGTTACTGTTTGTAGCATATCAAATATGCCACGGGGAGCTTGTCCGGCTCTGCCATGCGGGCAGGATACTCATGGTAGTTTGCCAGGTTCTCCAAGAGGGAGAACTAAATTATAAGAGGTTGGGATCTTTGTTTTATAGTCTCTGGATGTTGGCCATTGATGGATTACATGGCACTAGGGAAAGTTTGTGGGTGTGGCTGCCAAACTACTGGAAAATGAGGTATCTGGGTGGATGAGGCCCAGTCCCGATCTGAGCAGGCTTGGAGATCTCAGCCCCAGGTTCTGCACACCTGGGTTCCTCTGCTGGTTCATTGAAAATAAATAAATAAAATTAACTAATTAAAAAATATCTGCATGCAAAATAAGCACCTTACCTGCCATACTATCTCTCCATCCCCAGAAAAAGTCTTAGCACCAAGTTAATACAGCAAGAATCTGCTCCTCTACAAAGGTGAATCAGGTCATATATGCCTTCAGTGGGCTTAATAGTGATGGAGAAAAGTACACTTTAATTAAAGTGGGAGATAACTTTAGTGTCTCTGTGATTATAAGGACATTTTTATATGCTGTAGTATGATTTCCAGAAGAAAACAAATTGACTTAAATATTATGAACTGTGTCCACGCAATCATGACTAGGATTGTAAAACATTATGTCCTCTTACTCACTATTAATAGGCAACACCAACAGTTGCTTCCTTTTCCTGCTCCATCTCATCATTGTGACCTAATCAAAGACTTGTTACCTCACTTCTTTGCTCAACCTTAAACTTCTAAAAAATTAAGCTGCTTTCCAGGTAGATCTTTGGCTTCAGCAGTATTTTGTGTAATACTCTCAGTCTTTAAAACCTACAGGCTTTTTGAAAACTAGAAAGTATAACCCTTTGCCTATAGCTTTATTTCAGAACTCACACAATTGGCCTTGGCACTACCTTAGCTTGCTCTGAATACTTTAAAAAGAATCTACCTTAGGTTTCTCTGAATGCTTTAAAAAGTATTCAGAGCAAGCTAAGGTATTTTAGAAAGTTGATTCCAGATTAATAAACCTACTGATTTCCTTTTCAATTCTAGAGTTGACCTGTCTCCAAACTTTTTTGAAGCATCCCTCATAGGCTAACCTATTGTGAATAGGTTTTTCTAGTCCTCAGAGCTAAAAATATCCTGAGAGGGTACTTCAGCTTTGATCACTTAGAACTTGCCAATCTCCCTATTAGAAACAATTAGAGAGTTCTCCCCTACTCTGGAATAAAAAAAATACATAAAAACATGGAACCTGGGATCTACATTTTCAAACCTGAAAGAGTAAAGACAATCACAGAAATATTCTAAATCTTGTCACAAAATCTGTTTCAATTTGTGAGAACTGCTGAGACAGAGCACCACAGGCAGACAGCAGCAACCTGTTCTTCCGGTTCTGGAACGAAGAAGTCATAGATCTAGACCTCTGTAGGTTTGAGTGAAAGTTTGTGGGTCCCATCTGTGGTCTTGTAGTTTGCTGATAAATTTGATGTACCTTTTCTCAAATTATCAGGCTGGCCACTGCATTCGTGTTCATATAACCTATTCATGTGTCTGGGTCCATGTGTCAATTTTTTTTCTTTTTGTAGACCAATCATTTAGTATTAGACCCCAAACCAGTGGCATTGTATTAATGCAGTCAAAAGCCTGATTTCCAAAAAATAGAGGAAGTCTCCCTCCAATGGCCTGATGGACTCTTTGCCATATGCCCAGAGTAGGACTCTCCAATAAGCACCCTCGTTGTGTGGGAAACTACAAGTCAATCAAAATCTTCTGGGCCTAGTGAGAGGAGTAAACGCTGCCATAACACAGCAAAGCAGATTATTTTAAGTCAAGACTGGCAAAGGTCCAAGAAGCTGAGAAAATTCTTCATCCTTGTTTCTGTTTACAGTGTTCTAAAACCCGTCCCAGCACCAGTGTACATTTCCCAGTACCAATGTACCCAGTTTCCCTCCCACTGCCCTACAGTCTGCCTCTATGGAAAGCAAGCACCTTTCTTCTCTGTCTGTCTCCCTGTCTCTCTTTCTCTCTCTTTTTGGGCATTGTGGTTTGCAAAACAGATACTGAAAGTTTCTTTTCCTTTCTTTCTTTTCTTTCTCTTTCTCTCTTTTTTCTTTCTTTCCTCCTTTCCCTTTTTCTTTCTTTCTTTATTTTTCTTTCTCTATTTTTTCTCTCTCTTTACTTCTTTCTTTCTTTTTTCCTTTCTTTCTCTCTTTCTTTTTTCTTTCCTTTTTTTGGGGAGGGGAGGAACACATCCTGCTATGCTTAGGGCTTATTCCTGGTTCTGTTCTCAGAGATCACTCCTGGAAGATTTGGGGGATCATATGCGGTGCCAGGAAATAAACCCATGGAAGGCATGGAAGGCAAACACCCTACCCATGTTACTATTGTTCCAGGCTGTTTTGTCCTTTCTTATATGAAGAAGCAAGCCCTTTATCCTTGTATAACCTAGACAAATGCAGTTTGGCTGTAGAGCGATTTAACCAGGTATAAGTTAGTGGGAAAATTATGCTGTCTTTACTGCCATGGTGAAAGATTAGTTTACACATCCTTATCAGATGACTTCTCTTTCCTGACACCCCAGGTCTCAATACAAGACGTATATTTCTGCTCTGTCCAATTTTACCTTAGAATTGAAGCCATGTACATTATCCATATGTATACTTTCAAATTATATTGCTTTATTCATTCATCTAGCCTTAGAAGAAGTAAAGTGCAGTAGGGAATTATTCTTTTCTCTCTATTTGTATTCATCGTTGTACATAGTGAGCATTTTAAGACTGTAACAGTCCTTGCAGAGATATACTTAGGCCATAACAGGTGCTAGAGAAATGTCTGTTGAATCAAAATTAATTTTGTTTTATAAACTGGAAACCTCTTGGGGCTGGAACAATAGTACAGCATGTAGGGCTTGCACTCAGCCAATATGGTTTCAATCCTTTGCACCCTAGTCTCCTGAGCCCGCCATGAGTGATCCCTGAGTGCAGAGCCAGGACTAAGCCCTGAGCACTGCCAGGTGTAGCCCTAAACTTCTCCCGTGAAAAAATTAGAAACCTCTCTCCAAATTATACCCTTATACATGTTTTTGCAGAATAAGTATAGTATATGCCTTTTTTGTTCAATGGGGGAGGCAGCAAACATTTTATGTATCAGGTATTGAGTGAGTTTAGAATAAAAGTTGTTTTAACTAGACTGTATAAGCAAAACCTTACACCACAGGTATTGAAATACAGTACATTCTTATGAGTAGGTTTATTACTTTCATAAGCTTATCAGCAATTTTCTGATTTGGCCTACATTGGTCATATAGGCTAATCTGCCTCGTAGATCCCTGAATGTGGAATTGTTACACGGAGCAATGCTTTAGTGACCCCTAGCAACTTGCATTGGAAGAGGAAAAGAAGGAAGAAGAAGAAGAAGAAGAAGAAGAAGAAGAAGAAGAAGAAGAAGAAGAAGAAGAAGAAGAAGAAGAAGAAGAAGAAGAAGAAGAAGAAGAAGAAGAAGAAGAAGAAGGAGGAGGAGGAGGAGGAGGAGGAGGAGGAGGAGGAGGAGGAGGAGGAGGAGGAGGAGGAGGAGAAGGAGGAGGAGAAGAAGAAGAAGAAGAAGAAGAAGAAGAAGAAGAAGAAGAAGAAGAAGAAGAAGAAGAAGAAGAAGAAGAAGAAGAAGAAGAAGAAGAAGAAGAAGAAGAAGAGAATGGAAGATATAAATTTATCAGGCTATCATAAGATTTGGTTTTTTTTTTTCACATCACTCAGTCAGGCTTAAATATTAAGAAATCATTCCGTTAGAGAACAATATGACAATGCTCAAATGTTTTCAGCTATCTAATTTCCTCCTCATCCTACCTCACTGTATTTTGAATGACCAAGTATTCAGTGGAATTTATTTTTTGCTTTTGAGCCACACCTGAGGGTGCTCAGTATTTACTCCTGGCTCTGCGCTCAGGGGTCACTCTTGGTGAGTTTTGGAAGACCAGATCAACTGACTACCAGGTAAACACCCTACCTGCTCTATTATCATTCTAGCCCCTTGTAGATATCATTTTTTCTTACACAAGAAAGTTGAAATATGTATTGGCAACAAACAAATCACATTCATACAGAATTTGGTAAATAAAGATTAACTATTCAAACTATAGAAGAAAAAGAAATAGAAAAAGAAAAAGAAATAAACATGTGAAACATGTAATAAACTATAATAGTTTATTAAGAATCAATTAAGCAATAAAAAATATGTAAAACAATAAAGTAGTGACTCTAATGCAAATCTGGCCCACAGTCTATAGTTGTAGGCAAAGTTTTTATGGAACGCCAACATATAAATTATTCACATACTGCCCTTGGCTGCTCTAACACACCATGAAAATAGAGTTGAGTGGTTACCACTTGGTTTGCAAAATTTTAAATATATAAATCTTCGCCCATTTCTAAAGAAGTAAAAAAATTGTCTCCTTTCATAAAAAAAATAAAACTGGCCTATTTACTCTGAGTGCAATTCCAAAATAGAAATCCCAATAAACTTTAAGTGTACCAGTATTGTAGATCAAATTAAGAAATTCCTAAGGGTAGCACTTTCATCCCATTGTTCATTGATTTGTTTGAGCAAGCACCAGTAACGTCACCGTTGTGAGACTTGTTGTTACTATTTTTGGCATTTTGAATACTCCACGGGGAGCTTGCCAGGCTCTGCCATGTGGGCGGGATACTCTCGGTAGTTTGCCAGTCTCTCCGAGAGGGACTGAGGAATTGAACCAAGGTCGACCACGTGCAAGGCAAATGCCCTACCTGCTGTGCTATCGCTCCAGTCCACCCCTAAGGGTATGACTTTGAAACTAGAACTGAGAATGATAGGGAAGGAAAGAAACCCGGGAGGCAACGGGGACAAAACAAGGGAAATGGGAGGTAACATCGGATGGGATTCAGGGCCCTCCGACATATTGGATACATATGGCAGTATACAAAAAACACAGAACCAACAACACTGGAATTATGAGATCCAAACTACAACCAAATAGAAAAATGTGCCCATCAGAGAGGCAGGCTGGAGGGTGGGAGGGAAATTTGGGACACTGGTGGAGAAGAGTTAACTGGTGATGGAATTGGGATTGGAAAATTGCATGTCTGAAACTCAACTCTGAATAACTTTGTAAATCATCATACAACTATAAAAATTTTTAAAGGAGAAAAATTAATCTCTAAAAAATATAAGTTAGGCTAGGTGGTTAGTGTTTTATCACTCACAACCTGATTATTTTAATAAAGTTGGATGGCTATCAAATATTTTGTTGGTAAAGGATACATGATATAGAACTATAAATATAGAACTATAAATCAACAATAGACAGACAAAATACTAATATGAATATAGTCAAAGGGTATGCATAAGGTATTCACTAATGATAAAAACTATGTCCATTAAACATGTGAAAATTGTTCTATTCATTAAAATCAATGAAATACTAGTCAAAGACACATAAGTATACCATTTCAAAACTGAAGAACTGTAACAAACTTTTAAATTTTTTAAAAGTAACAAAATGTGTCAGGAATGTGGGAAAACAGGAATTTAATTACTCATAGGTGAGCAATTTGTGTCTCCACTTTGGATAACAATTTGGTAACACCTAATCAGACTGACTGCATACATACATACTTTATGGCTCAAGAACTCCATTTGTGAAATGTACCCAAATAGTAGGTTCTCAGTCATCTGAGTCAAATCTTTATATCTTAATATATGAGCATAAAAAGGCTATCCAAGATGTTCAGTGACAACCCTGTTTGTAACAGAGAAAAATGGGGAAAAACTTCATCAACAAAAAATTGAATAATAGAACTGTAGGTTATAGATTTGTATAAAATTATTCAAGAGTTAACATGTATTAACCATTTCTACCTGGATATAACTCAGAAATGTAATACTCAATTAAAAGGTGATTGTGATAGTAATAAATAGCATATCCTTTATGCAAAATTTTAATCCATATAATCATAACTTTTTGATGTATAATAAAATTATAAATGCAAGTTTAAGGTTAAAATGAACTGTTTAAAAATACATAATATTTGTAGTTGATAGTTAACTCTGAAAAGTAATGCAAAGGATAGGGATGGGGTATTGCATACTTATCCTTGGAAACAAGAAGAATGAAGTAAATGCAGTAGCAGGACTGGAAAGATAGCACAGCAGGCAGGGCAGTTGTCTTGCATGCAGCTGGCCTGGGTTTGATCCCTGGCACCACAGATAGTCCCCCCCCACCCTGAGTTCACCAGGAGTTATACCCTAAGCACTGCCAGGTGTGACATCCCACTCCCCTCCCCCCTGAAAAAATAAAAATACAGAGGACCATAGCTCCACTATATGCAACAGGAAGTGTATATTCAGGGGGGGAAAAGTTGCACTTTTTTTTTCTTCCTTCATCTTTTTATTCCTTTCTGATCTCTAAAGGAATAGACTGGATTGTATTTGCCCACTTTTCTGCTGAAGATTTTTCTGGAATCTGAGTATAAACAGTATAGATAGACACTCTATCTGCTCAGGATAAGCACTGTTACTAGTAATGAATTAGTAGAATTCTGGAGATTCTACTTCTAATTCCAATTTTTCCAGTTTCAAGCTCTGGGTATATTAGAATTTTAGCAAAACTGGAAAGTTTACAACCTGCAAAAAGAGGTGATCTAGCCAGTTGTTAAGAACTCTCACTCTGCCACCCGTTTAAGTGGCCTTGGGCAATTTACTAAGCTGAGTCTGACTACCTTGTCAAAGCCAGAAAGCAGTCATTGTACCCACAAACATAAGTTGTATGTAATGGATCTTATTGAATGACTATGGAAATACTGAGCAAATACAATCTTGAATTGTATTAAGTAATCATTATTAGAAAGAGAAGAAAAATTATAAGAAAGCATATAAAACAAAAACTGTGATATAATATGGTATTATTATTCTGTTCAAAATATTATACAGAGCTCTTCCAGAAATGCAAGAAAAATTTCTTTTGGTTTTTGGAGTAAAACCCAACTATGCTCAGAGCTTAATTCTGCCACTGGGCTCAAAGGACCAAATTCAGTGCAAAGGGTCAAAACCTGGCTTGACCTCTTCTTGGATTACCCAGTGGACTGTCTCTCCAGCCCTAGTAATGAAAAATATATAAAGAGCTACAACATGTGGTCCTTCACCTCAAAGAGCTTGTAGTCTTAAATAGATGATACTACATCCATCCACATGTTTAGAATAACAAATGATCCAATAAGTGAGTTTCTTGGAGATCAATTCATAGAAGACTTTGGAGAAACTTCAAATGCATATTATCAGGTACAAAATATAAATGCCATATGCTAGGTGATTAACTGTATGACATTCTAGAAAAAGGCAAAATTATGAAAACTATAGATAAAATCAGCGGATGCCAGGGAGTAAATATTAAGTTGAAATGAATAAATGAAGCAGAGTAAATTCTAAAGTCAGAGAAATTGTATGTAAGATATGTTGCGATATACGTCATTATGTATTTGTCTAAACTCATAGAATGTACAATACCAGGCATGAACCCTAATATGGGATTTTGATGATAATGATGTGTCAGTTTAGGTTCAAGGATAATGAAAAAGGGATCATTCTAATGAGGTTCATTATTAGTAAGGAATGATGTGCGTTTTTAGGGGAAACAGGGGATAATGAGCATATGAAAAATCTGTCATTTCTGCTCAGGTTTGCTGTGCCCCTTAACTGGCTAAAATGTGAAGTATAGAACCCAGACCAGCTCAGTGAAAGAGTGCCCACCTTGCAAGCATGAGGCTGCAAGTTCCATTCCTAGCATGGCCCAACATGTGCCAAGAACAATTTCCAGTGTCACTACCACCTGGACCCTTCAGCATAACTGCCAGATGTTCAAAAGCTGCAACTGAAGTGGTCAAGGCCTGGTCAGGGTCAGGGCAGCAAAGATACTTGCATTTGTGATTTCACAAACACATGTCTAAGCTAAAAGTGAAATTCAAGATTAAACACCAGTAGTTCTTCTGGACAGAAATGGTCACTTTTTTTTTAAATTGAGATACACAGTTACAAACATTTGTCCATGAATGGTTTTCAATGTTCCAACACCCATCCCTTCAGCAGTAATCATTTCCCACCACCAATGCTCCATTTTCCCTCTTGCCAGCCCTCCCCCCAGCTTGCCTCTATGGCAGACACTTTGACACTTTTCTCTCTCTGTCTGTCTGTCTCTCTCTGTCTCTCCCTCCCTCTCTCTCTCTGTCTCTCTCTGTCTCTCTCTGTCTCTCTCTCTCTGTCTCTCTCTCTCTTACTCTCTCTCTCTCTAGGCATTGTGGTTGCAATAGAGGTACTGAAAGGTTATCATGTTTAACCTTTTAGGAATGGTCACTTTTATCTTGCATTTCCCCCAAAAGTCTCAGGACAGGTTGAATGTTCACTCAGAAACCTTTGGCTTAGTTTTGCAGATAAGAATGTGCGCCTAAGGGGACCAATCCATCAGCCTGGGTGTCACCCTTCATAAAACTGTGTCTCCTATTTTGTTTTGTTTTGTTTTGTTTTAAATAAAGTCTACTTCTTGTGACAATCAAACAAAATGATCAGTTTGAGGACATGAGTCTGCCACCTTCCAACCTATCATCTTGTTGCTGATTCAATGTTTTGACCCTTCACCGTGTCTTTTGATCAGTGGGCCCTGGAGCAACAGTACAATCAGATTACACAAACCCCTGGTTGTTGCAACAACAACAACAACAACAACAAACCACAGGGAAAAAGGGAAGGGTAATGCATAAAATATAAGTAAATGAAGTAGAAATAAAGAAAATGTAAAGAAATAAGATGAAAATACATAAAAAGAAATTCTTGGTTTGAGGAACTTTTTTGTTTGTTTTTGGTTTTTAAACTACACAGGGCGGTGGTAGGGCTTTTTGCTGGCTTTGCACTCAGGGATAACCCCTGGCAGAGCTCAGGACACCGAACGTGGCACCAGAAATCAAATGGGGATCAACCTTGTTCAAGGCAAGCACTTTAGCCACTGTACTATCTCTCTCGACCAGTAAAAATAATGTCTATTAGTGCAAACAAGAACAACAACAACAACAAAAAGCCAACAGAGAGCAAATAAGGTAGGCCTGACCATCCACATAGTAAAGGGAATGAGTAGAGATCAGGACCATAAGAGAAAGGCAACATGGTCTCAACCTAGGAAGAAAGAACTAGGACAGGTCCTTAAACCCAGGGACAAATAATGAGGTCCACAAGGAATGTCACCCAGAAAACATTGCTGAGGAAGAGGGATTTGTTCGTTTTTCCAAGAACAGATTTAAAGGGCTATTATCCAAAATGTGTGTACTGAAAAGAGCAATAAGCACTCATCTCAATAAAACTCCTTAAATACAGAAATATTTAGTATGCCCAGTCTGGCGCCTCTTGATTATTTTTTTGCTAAATACTCAATGCAGAGTACAACTTACTTCTTCATTAAAAAAAAAAAATCTTTTTTTTTCCCCATTCTGTTTTGGTTTGTGGGTTTTTGTTGTCATTTCTTCCTAAAGCGCTGTTTCCTCACATTTGCATCTCCCAGCCTTTTTAATGTGATATTCCATTTAAACTGCCTTTTAATTGTACGTGCTGCCTTGGCAGAACATGACTGATGTACTCGCGTTAATTAGGGCTCCAGTCAGCAGCCCGTGCCAGCTGGAAACTGAGAAACAAGCGTAAATTATTCTGTCATCAATCAGCTCGAAAATGTTTGAATCACTAATTAGTTTGCAATTTGGGTGACAGTTTATCTGACGCAGGCGGTGTCAGAAACTTCAGATCTTAGATGAATAATTTGCCAGGAACAAGCACAGATTCCCTGCTTTTAAATACATGAAGGTTTATCTGCATGTTGAAAGGTGGCTGCACAGTCTTCATTTACTTCCAACTGGGACTATGTAAATCAGGAATCAGTGAGAGCCTCCTCGGGCCGTGGGGCTTAGCAGATGATATTTAGCAAAATAAAGCTTCCTTTCTCTTCTTTTTTATTAATAATTCATAAACTGATAGACAAGGATGTTTAAAGCTTTAACAGATTTTAAAAATCACAATGGTTTAAGAAAAAAAAGCAATCCCCCCCACCTTTTACATGAAAATTAGTTGTGCTGTATCTTGCTGTTTAACTGATTTATTCTCCTTTGCCATCGTGTGACTGGAATGTTAAACCAGGAGTGATTATTAGCCCTTGTCCTTTCAAGAAGGATCATTATTGGGATTTTATTAAACGGCAGTCTCATGTTTCTATTTAAAGAGAAAGGTATGTAGACCAGGGTGGAGGCAGGAGGGGAGAATAGGCAGTAAAACAATAAAGAGTGAAAATTTGTGTCTAAAAGCATCATAAAAATATGTGCTATTTGTCCAGTTACAGATGCTAGAATGGCCTCCAGTTGTTACAATCAAGGAGCAAGTCTGAATAATAACTCCCTGCATTAACTGCTGTAAGGAGGAATGTCATCTTTAGGATTATGGTGCAATTTGGAACTGTAGCTCCATTATCTCTGCATTTACAGCCACATGCTGCTCTGGAAACTGAGGACCAAAGATAAAAGAAGTTGTTACCTTTCACAATCTGTGTGCAAGAGGTCAAGTCAGGCCATGCTATCAGTTATCATAGACCCAGTGAGCTAAAAATGCAATAGTAATTCTAGAATGGAAGAGAGGAAGAAAGAGGAGGGTAGACTTCCAGCTATAGGGCATTGTATCTAATGTCCTTGGGTGTCAGCCTCATGTGATGCTACCCTACACTCCACAAATGAGTGCAGTCCCTCTATGTCTGTCCCTCTCTTTCTGACTCATTTCACTTAGCATGATACTCTCCATGTTTATCCAATTAAAGGCAAATTTCATGACTTCATCTCTCCTAACAGCTGCATAATATTCCATTATGTAGATGTACCAAAGTTTCTTTAACCAGTCATCTGTTTTAGGGCACTCAAGTTGTTTCCAGATTTTGGCTATTGTGAACAGTGCTGCAATGAATAAATAAGTACAGATGTCATTTTTACTGTGCTATTTTGCATCCTCAGGATATATTCCCAGAAGTGGTATTATGGGGTCATATGGAAGCTCAATTTCTAGTTTTTGAAGGACTGTCATGAGTGGAGGGGAGAAGGCAGATGGACTAGAGAAGGGATCACTAAGAAAATGATGGCTGGAGGAACCAGCTGGGATGGGAGATGCATGCGATAGTAGGCAATGGACCAAACATGATGACCTCTCAGTGTCTGTGTTGCAAGCCATAATGCCCAAAAGTAGAGAGAGAGTATGGGGAATATTGTCTGCCATGGAGGCAGGGGGAGGGTGGGAAAGGGGATATTGGTGGTGGGGAATGTGCACTGGTAGAGGGATGGGCGTTTGATCATTGTGTGATTGTAATCCAAACATGAAAGCTTGTAGCTATCTCACAGTGATTCAATAAAATTTTAAAAATTAGATGCGGCTGCCCAGGCTTCGGTCCAGCAGCCGCCCCGCCCCGTGTCCCACAACCCTGCCTTCCCGCCTGACTCCCTAATACCGGCCCTATCTCCAGGTACACTGACCACTTCCCAGCCACGCCTCCCCAGATCGCCCCTGGTTCCCATGCGGGCCACCTGGTCTTCAGTCATCCAGCAGCCGCCCTGCCCCGCCTCCCGTGACCCCCTGGGTCCTGGCCTGTATCTCAGGGGGCATGGCCTCCTGCTGGAGCAGCAAGGCTGCAGTTATATTTTTTACCTTAGCATAATAGGTATGGTCTTTTTCTTTGAAAATCACTTTAGCCATCTAAATCACTTATGCAAAATAGCCCATTAGCTTAGTTTAACTTTATAAAAACTATCAGTGAATAAGAGAAGTTTGGCAAAACCTTCGTAAAGAGAACATACCCTTAAGCCTTTATTAGAGGCCCCACATAAATCAGGAAGAGCTCCTGAGTATAAGGAAGAACTCTAGAATAGGAACAAGGCTGACATCAGCAATAGCACAACTAGAGCCCCTCCCTTCCCATAGCAAGACGGAACAGGAATAAACAACTACAAAGTTCCAACTCTATATTTCCATAACAATATGAAGAAGCAGCAAAAATCCCCTCCACAAAGAGAGGGAGAAGAAAAGTTTCCAAAAACCTCAAAAGGGGCTAATCACATCTATCACCTCTCAGATAAAGAATTCAGAGAGGAAATCTTGAGGAGAGTCGACGTACTCCAAGCAACCATGGAACAGACATCCAATAAATTAAGGGAGGAATGAAGCACTGGGGTGGTCTACCAAGAAAATGCAGGAAGAAATGAGAGCACAAATTTCAAAGCTACGAACAGAAGTCACACAAATAAAGGAATCGGTTGATAAATTAAAAATCTCAGTAGATGCCATCAACAGTAGAATGACTACAGCTGAAGACAGAATCAGCGAGCTTGAAGGTGAGCTACAGAAAGCTTACAGGCAACAACAAATAATGGTGAAAGGCCTCAAAATGGCTATAGAGCAAATCAGAGTCCTTGGGGATGACCTCAAGAGGAACAACATAAGAATCATTGGAGTACCAGAAGCACAGGGAAGTAACCCCAATGAAAAACACACAGTCAAAGACAACATTGCTAAGAAATTCCCAGAGCTGGAGAAGGCAGGCATCCAGATACAAGGGGTCTAAAGAGTACCAGCAAAAGGAGACCCAAATAAAAAGACTCCAAGGCATATCATAGTTAGAATGATGGATGCTGTGGATAGAGACACAATTCTGCAAGCAGCAAGGTCAAAGAAGGAAATCACATACAAAGGAGCACCCCTCAGATTTACAGCAGACCTGTCAGAGGAAACCGTCCAAGCCCGAAGACAATGGTGGTACATAGTGAAAAAACTCAACAAAATGAATGCCTCACCAAGAATACTTTATCCAGCTAAACTCTCACTCAAACTTGAAGGAACCATACACTATTTTGTGGATAAACAACAGCTCAGGAACTTCATAGACTCAAAACCAAACTTAAAAGAAGGTCTAAAGGGGCTAGTGTAAGACAAGTAGGAACCCCATAAGAACAACAAACACCACAGAAAGATGACACAAAACCCCATCACAATAATCTCTCTCAATGTCAACAGCCTAAGAGTGCACCTATCAAGAGACATAGAGTGGCAAAATGGATCCAGAAATTAAACCCAACATTCTGCAGCCTGCAAGAAACACACCTGAACAATCAGAATAAACACAGACTCAAAGTCAAAGGATGGAAAACAATCCTGCAAGCAAACAACTCCCTTAAAAAAGCTGGAGTGGCCATCCTAGTATCCAAAAACAGATTTCAGGTTGAAAAAGATTAGAAGGGACAATGAAGGTCATTTTTTATTTATCAATGGATATGTACAACAGGAGGAAATCACACTCTTAAATGTACCTAATGAACGACCGGCTAAATATTTAAAACAACTCCTAACAGACTTCAAATAGGACATCACTAACAGCACAATAGTAGTCGGAGACTTCAATAAAACCTTATCACCTCTGGATAGATCAAAAAAAAATAACAAAACTCAGCAAGGAAACACTGGATCTGAAAGAAGAAATTGAACAGAGAGGCCTAATAGACCCATACAGGGCTTTACATCCCAAAAAGAAAGAATACACATTCTTTTCCATTGCACATGGAACATTTTCCAAAATAGACCATGTACTGGGCCCCAGAACATACCTCAATAGAATTGGAAAAATAGAAATTGTATCAAACATCTTTTCAGACCATGATGTGCTGAAGATAGAAGCTAACCACACACAGACACGGAGAACCAAATCAAACACCTGGAAATTAAACAACTCAATGTTGAACAATGAGTGGGTCAGGAAGAAAACCAAGGAAGAAATCATAAGATACTTAGAAACAAATGAGAATGAAGACACGAGCTACCAAAACTTATGGGATGCAGCTAAAGCCGTGCTAATGGGAAAATTTATAGTTCTCCAAGCATTCCTCAGGAAGGAAGAAAGGGCCCACGTAGATAGCTTGACTTCACGGCTCAAGACCTTAGAAAAGGACCAGAAAAAGGAACCCAAACCAGACCGAAGGAAAGAAATAATAAAAATTAGTACAGAAATTAATGACATGGAGACCAAAAAAAAAAAAACAACCTGAAAGATCAATGAAACAATGAGCTGGTTCTTCGATAAAATAAATAAGATTGATAAATCGCTAGCAAGACTCACAAAGAAAGAGAGAGAGAACCCTAATAAACTGAATCAGAAATGAAAAGGGGGATATCTTAAGAGAAACCAATGAGATTCAAAAAGATCATCAGAGACTACTTGAAGGTCTATATGTCACAAAACAAGAGAACCTAAAAGAAATGGATTAATTACTTTGATTCCTACAATCTCCCAAGATTGAACAAAGAAAACTTGGAATACCTGAATAGACCCATTAATATTAAGGAAATTGAAACTGTAATCAAAAATCTCCCCAAAAACAAAAGCCCAGGTCCAGATGGATTCACTGGCGAATTCTTCCAAACATTTAAAGAAGACCAGTTGCCAGTTCTCCTCAAGCTTTTCCAGGAAATTAAAAAAACAGGAACTCTCCCAAACAGTTTCTATGAAGCACACATCTCCCTAATACCAAAAGCAAACAAAGACACCACTAAGAAAGAAAATTATAGATCAATATCCCTTGATGAACACTGATGCGAAGATCCTCAACAATATATTAGCAAATAGGATCCAACAACTCATCAAAACATCATACACCATGACCAAGTAGGATTCATCCCTGGGATGCAAGGATAGTTTAACATTCAGAAATCAATCAACATAATCCATCATATCAACAAAAGTAAAGAGAAAAAACAAATGATTATATAAATAGATGCAGAGAAAGCATTTGACAAGATCCAACATCCATTCATGATGAAAACCCTCACCAAAATGGGTTTTGGAGGACCTTTCCTCAAGATAGTCGAAGCCATCTACCACAAGCCTACGGCAAGCATTATCTTCAATGGGGAAAAACTAAGGGCCTTTCCTCTAAGATCAGGCACAAGACAAGGATGCCCACTCTCACCACTTCTCTTCAATATAATACTGGAAGTACTTGCAATAGGTGTTAGACAAGAAAAAGAGATTAAGGGCATCCAGGTAGGAAAAGAAGAAATAAAACTCTCACTCTTTGCAGACGATACGATACTATATCTAGAGAAGCCTAAAACCTCTACTAAGAAACTCTTAGAAACAATAGACTTGTACAGTAAAGTTGCAGGCTATAAAATCAATACCCAAAAATCCTTGGCCTCCCTATTTGCAAACAATGAGACAGAGGAAAGGGACATGAAAAAAGCAATTCCATTCACAATCGTGCCCCAGAAAATCAAGTACCTCAGAATCAGCTTAACCAAGGAAGTAAAAGACCTCCAGAAAGAAAACTATAAAACGCTACTCTATGAAATAAAAGAGGACACGAGGAAATGGAAACATATACCCTGCTCATGGATAGGGAGAATCAATATTGTCAAAATGGCAATACTCCCCAAAGTATTATACAGATTCAATGCGATCCCTATAAGGATTCCCATGAGATTCTTCAAAGAAATGGATCAAGCAATCCTAAAATTCATATGGAACAACAAACGACCACGGATAGCTAAAACAATTCTTGGGAAAAAGATGATGGGAGGCAACACTCTCCTCAACCTCAAACTTTACTACAAAGCGGTAACAATTAAAACAGCATGGTACTGGAACAACGGCAGAGCCACAGACCAATGGAACAGAGTGGAATATCCCTACCCACAACACCAAATGTATGAGCATCTAATCTTTGATAAAGGAGCAAGAGATGTGAAGTGGAGCAAGGAAAGCCTCTTTAACAAATGGTGCTGGCACAACTGGACAACCACATGCAAAAGAATGGGCTTAGACCTCAACCTGACACCATGCACAAAAGTCAGATCAAAATGGATTAAAGACCTCAACATCAGACAACTAACCATAAGGTACATTAAAGACAAGGTTGGCAAAACCCTCCATGATATTGAAGATAAAGCTATCTTCAAAGATGACATGCAACTGGCATACAGTTTAGTTGGTTAACTGTAAACAGAGATAAACAAATGGGACTACATTAAACTAAAAAGCTTCTGCACCACAAAAGATACAGTGACCAGAATACATAGACAATCTACATAATGGGAAAGGATATTTACCCAATACCCATCAGATAAGGGGTTGATATCAATTGTATATAAAGCACTGGTTGAACTCTACAAGAAGAAAACATCCAACCCCATCAGAAAATGGGGCGAAAAAATGAACAGAAACCCTCCCAAGGAAGAGAATCAAATGGCCAAAAGGCACATGAAAAAGTGCTCTATGTCACTAATCATCAGGGAGATGCAGATTAAAGCAACCATGAAACATCACCTCACACCACAGAGCCTGGCACACATCCAAAAGAACAAAAGCAACCACTGTTGGAGAGGATTGGGGAGAAAGAGACCCTTCTACACTGCTGGTGGGAATCCCAAGTGGTTCAGCCCTTTTGGAAAACAATATGGATGATTCTCAAAAAATTAGAAATTGAGCTCCCATTTGACCCAGCAATACCACTGCTGGAAATATATCCCAGAGAAGAAAAAAAGTATAGTCGAAATGACATCTGCATTTATATGTTCATTGTAGCACTATTTACAATAGCCAGAATCTGGAAAAAACCCGAGTGCCCTAGAACAGATGACTGGTTGAAGAAACTTTGGTACATCTATACAATGGAATACTATGCAGCTGTTAGAAAAAATGAGGTCATGAAGTTTGCATATAAGTGGATCAGCATGGAAAGTATCATGCTAAGTGAAATGAATCAGAAAGAGAGAGACAGACATAGAAAGATTGCACTCATCTGTGAAATATAGAATAACAGAGTAGGAGACTAACACCCAAGATTAGTAGAAATAAGTACCAGGAGGTTGACTCCATGGCTTGGAAGATGGCCTCACATGCTGGGGAGAGGGAAACTCAGATAGAGAAGGGAACACCAAGTATAATGTGGTTGGAGGCCATTCAGGGAAGAGTAATGCGTGCTGAATGTAGACTAGAGACTGAACACAATGGCCACTTTATTGCAAACCACAACACCTAATTAGAGAGAGAGAACAAAAGGGAATACCCTGCCACAGTGGAAAGGTGGGGTGGGGGGAGATGGGATTGGTGGGGGTGGGAGGGATGCTGGGTTTATTTGTGGTGGAGAATGGGAACTGGTGAAGGGATGGGTTCTCGAACTTTGTATGAGGGAAACAAGAGCACAAAAATTTATAAATCTGTAACTGTTTCCTCATGGTGATTCACTAATTAAAAAATAAATAATTTTTTTAAATTAAAAAAAAATAGAGGTGGGTAGAGACTTTTTCATACTCTTTCCAGTCCACTGTTGAAGAAGAATTGTGTCTGTGGATGACAAGATAGTCCTCAGATTAGAGGGAAGAAGAGAGTAAGCACCCGTAGAAAGGACATGCGGGAAATGCACTCCAGGACCAAATTTTGTGTATGCCTTCAATACCCAGGAGAAGAAAAGAGAAAGTGAGAAACTTCAGGAACACTCTTTTGCTCTAATTTCTTAGAGCTTTCCTTTATCAATGAGTTCCCACAAAGACCTTTGAGCAATCATGCTTCATCAAAGAATTTTAATTTAGCATTTAACCCTAAATACTCCTTCCTGTGTTCGTGTTACGCAGTCTCTCTTTAAATTTTTGGCCATGTTCACTGGTGGGTCCCAGGAAGTGTTTTATGGGCAGAGATTAGAGATTACAGTGTCACGAATCAAATCCTAGGTTTCTACATGCATGGCATGAGCTTTAGCCCTTTGAGCCATCTCCGTCTCCTTGTTTAACAAATTAACTTTTTTTACTTATAATTTTTTTTAATTTGGGGGCCACACCTGGTGGTGTTTAAGGAAATTCTCTAGGGGTTCACTCTCAGTGGTGTTCACAAGATCAGACAGTGCTGGGAATCAGATTTAGGACTCCTGAACACAAAGATTAAGTCAGTGATCTATCTCCAGAGGCATGACCAATTAAATCTTGGTCAGCCCTCCCCTCATATCTACTCTGCTCTTACCCAGCTCATGCTATACTTTTGCAACAGATTACTAAATATATTCTCCAAGCAGAAGAATGGAAAGGGGAAGAAAGTGATCAATGTTATCAAAGGAAATTTAAATGACAAAAAATTTTCAAATATCCAGAATCACCCAGGTCAATCAAGAGAATAAAATGGGGGGCTGGAGCAATAGCACAGCGGGTAGGGTGTTTGCCTTGCGCATGGCTGACCCAGGTTCGATTCCCAGCATCCCATATGGTCCCCTGAGCACCGGCAGGGGTAATTCCTGAGTGTAGAGCCAGAAGTAACCCCTGTGCCAGGTATGACCCAAAAAGCAAAAAAAAAAAAAGAGAGAGAGAGAGAGAGAGAATAAAATGGGGGAAAAAATACACTGACTAATGAATATCAGAAAACAATATATGTTTAAATTTAGGGGTGGATGATAAGGTGATATAATCCTGTGGGTGATAAGAAAGCATTCAAAATTTTCAAAGGAGAAACTAATTTGAAATGGTAGCTATAATTTAAGTGATTAACATCTATGCCTTAATATTGACTTACTTGGAACAGAAAGAAACTCCATAAGTTCCCCTCTGATTGGTCAAAATTCTAAATTCCATGAAAGGAAAATTTTAACAACAATTTTAGAAAAACCTTAATATTTTAAATGATGAAACACTCTATCGTCTAGTAGAAAGTATTTGCATATCATAGAGCCAACAAGAAGTTAGTATCGGGAAACATAATGAACTTTCGTAACTTTAAAAACTTTGTTAGATGAAACACTGGTAGCTGCACTCACACTCCAACAGCTGCTGCCATGCTTATTTTTGGCCGGACTTAAACCGCTTCATGACTGAGTTCCACAGAGATGCGCAGTGGCCAAAAAATTCAGGCACAGCAGAATGTTTTTGCTGAAAACTCCAAGCCCCAGCAGTCATATTCCTGTTCCACCACCACCACCACCATGTAAGCTTACTGCCGAGTTAAATATTCTGCATTTTCCAAAGCAACATCTCCAAATATTACAATACTAACATCCCAATAATAATACACTGGATTTTGTGGGAATGTAACATAGGAGTCAATTGAGCTTGATTAACAACAACAACAAAAATTAGCACTGAAGGCTCAACAACAGCTTAGTAAATCCTCAGATAAGGACATAGTGACCCCATGGTGAGATACAACAGTTTTCACAAATTTTCTTTTTTTTTTCTTTTTCTTTTTTTTGATAGTTCCACTAGCCACTTACTATTAAGAAGCAGTACAAAATAATCTTTTTTAGGCCTGCTATGGGGGCAGACTTGAGAAGGGATTGGGAAAATGGGGACAATGGTGGAGGGAAAGTGACAATTGTGGTGGGTTTGGTGTTGGAACATTTTATACCTGTAATAAATGCATCATGAGCAACTTTGTAAAACCCTACTTTATTTATTTTATAAAGTGGGGGGCAGGGAGAAGCCCATTAGAAAATAAGCAAAAAATGCACTGAATAGTTCTTCACTAATGATATATGGCAAATAAGCTCATGAAAAGATCTTAGGCATTATTTGCCAATTGGGAAATGCAAATTAAAATCATGATGAGCAATTACACATACCTAGTAAAAAGCATAATATTCAAAATGGTGGTATCACCAGACGCTAGTGAAAAGCTGACGATGGGTTTACTCATACATTGTTGATACTTAATTGCCCTTTATAGCTATTTTATTAGTGTAAACCGAGCACCTTAGTGAGAGGACAGGACACTGATTCCATTTTCTGTAGAAAGATGAAGGAAATGCATTGTTTCCAGTAGATTATTTTCTCGATAGAGAATAACAAGAAAGGTTATGTACCTAAGATCTGTCAGAAGAGCATTCATTGTATATTAAGAAGACAGAACTTTTAAGGAGATTAGACCTAGCCTACTTTACAGTCATCTGGTTTATCCAATAATTCATTCCACCAATGTGCACGAGAGTATAAGCACTATTCCTGATACGGGGAGTGCAGCAGTGAACAAAATAGACTCAGCTTTGTGCCATAAAATGGACAGTCCCTTGAAGAGTATGCCATTTCAAATTAATGTGAAAAGAGTAATCTGGTAGTCAGAATATAGTTTATCATGAGAACAAATGGTAGGAGTATAGGTTTATCACTCAAGATATTTTTTAAAGATTAAATTGAAAATGTGATGACTAATTATTAGTAGATTAGGGGAAGAAAAGGGGAAATATCTGAACTGATTACATTGAATTTTTTTCTCTAAATGAGGGCAATTGTGGCGAGTAGCATAGCTTGAGTGAGCACCTCAGATTTCAGTCAATATAAAGAAATGGCAGGTTTGAAAGAAATCTAGATTGCGAATAATGAC
Source organism: Sorex araneus (assembly GCF_027595985.1). Lineage (NCBI taxonomy): Eukaryota > Metazoa > Chordata > Mammalia > Eulipotyphla > Soricidae > Sorex > Sorex araneus. The sequence continues at coordinate 86,482,671 of NC_073302.1, read as the reverse complement.
AAATACTTGTTCTAAAATGAAATTGTCATATTGAAGGGGGGAAAGTCACTAGAAAAACATATTCTTTAGCCTCTTACCCTTATTCACTCTTCAACACTCAATACGGGGAAAGGCTGTGCCCAGAGGTGTGTTACTGTTTTATGAAATATATCTTTTCCAAAATCAATTCTAACTTTTAAACTCATGCAATGGTATGATCTGATTTTTTTGTAGAGTCCTTAAATATTTATATACCAATATTTATTAATCTAAAAAATATCAATTAGATTATATGTTCAGAAATTCAGCTTGTTTCTTTGCGCCCAATGTCATAGGCTACCATAACATTGGTAATAAACTATCAAACTATACAGTTGCGTCAGTAAATTATGGGAAGGAGATGGGAAAAATAAAGGTTTTATGTTTACGGAAATTTGCGCACTTCTCATCCGTATGCATTCCATTGGTCAAAACCTAATCACGTGTCTACAATCAAGTCTTAAGATAAAAAAAATACTTTGTTATAAGTCTATTTTAGCTAGGTGCTTAATTGAAAATTAAGAATACTATTACAGTGAGTTTAAGGGAGAATGGATATTAAGACAGATGGCAATGAATGTCATGCCATTTTCTTGATCATGATTAGTACTTCATGTGATATTTTAATACTGTTTTAATTCAGACTAATTCAGAAGTACAGTCTCATTGAATCTGAAATGCAAAGAAAGAAAAAACAATATGTTGCAAAAATCTCTGATCATTTATTTGATGTGAGCTCACTGAGTTTTATAATTTAGCACTAGAAATTTGTATGCTGAAGGAAATAAAATTCTTTCCACTAGTCACCTCATATTATACACATGGGAATCTTCTAATCTTTGGGAAGTTTGTCTGAAGCCAGGGAAATAGAGAAAGAATTTTTAGCCTAATATGATTTAAACAGCTGTTAAAAGATGGAGATAATCATTATCCTGCTTCTTTATCCTACCACTTAACATCAGAGTTTGATTATTCTATCTTATAAACTATACAGATAGAATCACTTTAACTCTCTTTACAGCTTCTAACCAAAAAAGGTTCTAGGGGGCAGGATATGAAGTCAGTACCTATCTGCTTTATCATTATTCCCAGTTCTGCTCTAACCTTGGAATCTGCTTCCCAGAAACTGTTTCCTGACTGGTCCACATGACTAAGTCTTGCTCTTTTTTCTCACTGGTGAGATATTTGCCTTGACCTCCACTTCCCCCTGTGAATCAATTCCCTTCTCATATTTCCTTCCTATTGCCTTTCTTCCTTGGCCCTCTTCCCATTTTTAGCCTTTCAATAATTGAATTCTTTCATACTTTAAGTGAAATCACTCTCCCATTCATCACCCAATTTGATGATTAGATGCCTGAACCCGTCTCTTTGTGAAAAGCCATCGCTAAGCCAACCAATCTTAAACTCTCCCGAGACCCACTTGCACAAGCTCTCGCTCTCCTTTTACAGTGTCAAACTAGATGGAAAAGGGCCACATCTATTAAAAGAAACATAATCTACCAAATTCTTTCTAATTTGTCACTGAGAATTTTCTGAATTGCCTGGCAATAACTACTTAGGACAGGGAATGCCTTCTCTGTAGTAAGAAGACTCTCATAGTCCCCATGTACTGGGAAGCTAGTTATTTTTTCCTTTTACACTATAAACATCTCTTAAACGAAGTCTATATAGCATTGATATATAGCATTTTGCTCCCTCGCTTGACCCGTAAAAATGAGGTGAAGGGGAGTTAGGAAGTGTCCCACCCCAACAGCATAACCACAGGCCACAAATATATCTTCATGCAACATGTCAAAAACTAGAGGACCCCGTTCCTACAGATGCCAAGCTGAGCTCTGTAAGTCTTTTCCTTAGCTCCTACTGAGCTGAGACTTTGGAATTCATTCTCACTAAAACTTCTTATGCTGGAACTTCAATCTAAAAGAACCCAGTAGAGGGACAAGTTTGTTTCCTCTTCAGTATAATAGTTAAAACGTGGCCACAGAGCTATCAGGTGTGGGAGAATAAACCAGAACCTTGTACTCCAAATAATACTGATTTGATATAGTCAACTATATCAAAATTTAGCAAACTTTTCCATTCCATAGTACTGTTCCTAAAAAAATTAATATAGCCTTTAAAATAGCAAATACCCCAAATTATTAATATCTATTTGATATTTTGATTTTTTGTTATAATTTTATTATTATTAATGTGATACTATTAATTAAAAAGTTTTCATAACAAAATTAATTAATAGGCACATTTAAATCCATCAACTGTAACACCATATAGAAGTTATAACTTAGGAAAGAAAAATATATTATCATATTGCTAAGTACTTAAGGGTAATTTTTCCTTTTATAGTAATATGGCATAAGTTTATGCTGAAACTACTATAATATCTTTGAGTGTTGTTTTAATCATTGATTTTTTAATGAGAAGACTCTAAATAAACTTAGATACATGGAATCTCAAGGAATTATTTTTTCAGATTTCTTTACTTCCTTCTAATCAGCTTAAGATAAGTTGTCTTATTATTGTAGTTTTAAAAAAAAGCCTAAACTTAAAGGGTTCCAAGTTCTACCAAATTTAAAAGTACATGTGTTTGCAAAATAGTGCTCTATAATAATATTGCTGCTAAAAGTAATTTCTAACAGCTGAATATATTGAATCTCTTAAGACAAATTTCCCAAATCACATCTATTGTGAACACTGATGACCAATCTCAGCATTATTTTTTCCCAAAAGTGAAAAATCCCTAGAATTCTCTACTTGGTGCATCCAACAAGTTATCATTTGTTATATTAGTTTTAATGGTGACTGAAAAATCCTTTGCCACCATGATAACTGCCTGTAATCTAACTTGTTCTCTCCTAGATTTTGAGGTATTCCCCCTATACTTTTTGTCTCCTTTTGCTAAGAACTCAGTATTTTCTATCATCATGGTTAACCTTTCATTTTTATTTCAATTGACTATGGTTCCTCCTTTCATTGCCTCTCTTTGTTTGACTACCTTTGTGGCTAGAATTTGCATTAACTTTAGTTTGCTTTAAGTATTAAATCTGCATAGGAACTTGCAGTCAGTGATTAACTGAAAGTAATATCTAAGCAATATACACAACTTGGTGAGCATTTTTTTTCTTCTCATACCTTTGTAAGCATCAAAATATTGATCTGATAGTTTTTAAGTAATATTTACTAAGTAGATGCGTAGAATCCTAAAGAAGTCATTAAAATTTCACAGAATGTTTATTTTCTAGAACTGTTGTAACTAAAAAGCTAAGAACAAAGATTTACTGTTTCATAGACCAGAGGCTGAAAGTTCCAAACCAAAGATTTATCAGGGTAATGATGCCTTTAAAATCTATAAGGGAGCATCCATCCTCATCTCTTCCTAATTTCAATTAGTTGCCAAGATTCCTGGGTCTTGCTTGACTTTGATCTCTACCTTCATCACAACATGGTGTTCTTCCCAACTAGTCTGCTGGGTCTGTGTCTCTGCTCCTCTGTAATTAAAGCACTGGTCATATAACTTACAATTTACCCAATGAGTTTATCTAAACTTCGTTGTATTTACCATGATTATTATAACAGAATCACAGGAACCAGGGGTTAGGATTTCAACATATCTTCTGGTGGGACACAATTAAACCCACAATGCAAGATAGCATCATTTAAAATATAGTCCTGATTACTTGTTAGCAGGTTTGAGTCAGAGCCTAATTGATGAAGATGATACATCATATGTCATCATTGTTTTAAAGATGTATTTCAAATGCTTGGGGGCTATTTCATTTACTTGGGGGCTGAAGAGAGTCATTCTCAAAGATCAGTGTCATTTTCAAACACCAAGTGACAGATATATTAGCTCCTCTACTCATACATACACTCTTCCCTGAAGAAGTATTTATTATTATTAATCCAACAGGTGTGCTAAATAAGGTCCAATTCTTCTACTTTGAACAATATTTTAATTATTGAAAGGTCATTTGTAAGGCATGATAAATTTGGATGACAATAGGAATATTATATTATTGACTTATTTGTAAAATCATGTACAAATTTTGTGGGTTTGAACTTTTATAAAAGCAACAGTTTCAGATTTTAAAAAATCTGAAATTTGTTTGAAGAAGTAACAGTCTATCTTTCTTATCTACCTTACCAATACTTTTATGCTACTTCTTTTGGTATTAATGATAGATTTAGAAAATAAGTATAGACATTGTCCAAATTCAAATCTCACTTTTCAAGTGACTGGCTTTAATCAGTAGTTTACCTGTGGGGAGGAAGAAAGGGGTCACCTGATTTCTTGCAAAGGGGAAAAAAACAAAAAGAAAACACCATGTTTATTAACTCCAAAGCTCAAAATTACATGATATCAGTGAACTGGTTTAGTTTTTTTAATAGATAAGCAAGTACTATCAACTTAAAACAGATAGCTAAGACTTTTGGGATCTATCTAGAAAATTGGTTTAGTGATCTGCATTACACTACCTTTTACTCATCCTAGGAAATATTTTAAGGGAAAAGTTTGGCTTTTTGCCACATAGACCTATATAATCAGCGCTGTGGAATCTCAAAATCTAAAATTTCAAGATACACATCCTGTTTCCCTTGAAGGAAATTATATATAGTAGAGCCAGTAAAATAAATGATGAAACATAAGGCAATGTTTTTATTTTCCTACTTGTTTTTCTTCTCATATCTCTCAGCATTTTCAGTTTATCTTCAACTGATAGTTCCACAGACATTCTCACCTTTCAGTTGCTTAATATGCCCTAACATTACCAATTGATAAAATCACATCTATACCCTAACATTCACTCAGTTCCTTTCTATTCTTTTTAACCACCATAGCTTTAATATCTATTTTGTCTTTTCTCTCATATGTAAATCTTTTCAGCTCCTTGGAACATGATCTTTCTTTTCTTATTAACCTCCTATATTTCATATTATTTCCATACAAATTCTTATCTAGTCCTCACCACCTAATTTTTCCACTCCTCTACTGAGCAGAATTGAAAAGGCCAAGAAACTATGCTTTCTAAATTCACCTGTCTTAATTGCTTAGTGTCTCATTTCAGAGTAGCATAATCTCCCACAGCCATTTTTTATTCATTTATTTCATTCTTCAGACCCTTAGTAACTCACTGAGAATCCTTTCCTGTATGTGTGAAATGGCAACCCTGCAATTCTTAAGTCTTTGTGACCAGCAGAGCCAGGATCTTCTACACAGAAACTTATCTACAGCAATGCTTTCACTTTCACATTCACTTCCTGAAAGCCACGGGCCTATCGCAAGGATGAAAGAAAACAAGGTTTGTGAACGCACGTAACCCACTTCGTGGTAGATAGTATAAACACAACAAATGTGAGCAGAAACTAAAAGCTAAGTCTTAGATAGCAGCCTATATTCTATTTGCGTAAATTTGGCCCAAGTCGAGTTTCTGACACTCAGACTTTGCTTTTTCAGTGATGGATGGATAAAAGATAGAAGTAAGGCACAGCAATACATCAAGTCAAATCAAGTAATTTAATTTCCCCCTCTTTTTTGTGCTTATTTGTCTCTTTTTAGGATGGGTGCATCTGTGCTTTGTTCATTTGCTGAAAGTTGTATGCAGAACTCTATGTCAGGCTGTTCAAACTGAATATATTATCTATAATTTACTGTTCTATCTATACATTGGACAAAAGTAGAACTGAACTATTGCAACAAATTTTAAAAGGCTAAAAATATTAGAAAGCAAAAAAATAGTGGAGAAATACTGTCGGCTAACAAAAAATACAGTAGTAGACAAATAAACAAAAATTACACTACTAAAAGTCAAAGTTGGCTTTTGTGATGCTTTCTGACCTTCTTTTGAACTTCCCATTGCCAGTGGTCCCCCAGTCCTTTCAGTCGTTCAATATTCATCCGAATCTTGTCTTCTCTGGTCAATTCACAAACCTCTTTTGTCAAAACCTAGTTGTCAATGGTTTTTTTCATCAGGGGCTGAATGGTGTCATCTGTAAAAAGAAATTTTTCCAAAGGTTTCTGATTGTTTACAATCCCCATATCTCCATCTTATTCCAACTAATGTGTTTTATTCTTACCTCAAATATTTCACTGATGCTTGAACTGTGTGCTATGTAATAGAGTTTGAGAGGCTTTTTTTTTTTTATTTTTCAGACTTTCAGACTTTGGGGCCTCACTCTGGAAGTGGCTATCTTTTTTAGTTTATGTAAAAGTTCAATCTGCTGTTAGAAGTCAATTATAGCAACAGCCGAAGCACTGATTCAAAGCAAAATGTGAAGTTCGAGGGACTTGAGGGCCAATGAATGTTCTGACTCAGATAAGCTGGTTCAGTGAGAGGCAGGTGCTATGCACCAAAATGAAATATAATGATGTCCTTTCTAAATCAGGTCACTGGAGATACAACAGAAGATTCATAGTGTGCTTAGCAACATGAAATTTCCTTTTAAAATCTCATCATAAAACATAGGGACAGGAACAATCATGCAGTGGAGAGGGGCCTTGCATGTGGTTGACCAGGGTTCAATCCCTCAGCACCACATATGATCCTCCAAGCATTGTCAGGAGTTAATCCCGAGTGTAGAGCCAAGAGTAATCCTGAGAACCATTAGGTATAGTCCAAACCCCCCCAAAAAACTAAAAGTGAAAATACAAACCTTGCCTTAAATGCAAGTCCTTATTCCAAAAAGAGGTGTAGTATGCTGCTAATATATGCTGGCATATTTAATGTGACAAAATCCACATAAGCAACTTTCTATTTCCTGTACTTTATCACAATTAGAATAATATTTGTGGGGCCTATTTGATGCCAGGTTTGATTTGGAACTCTATACACACAATGATCCATCTAGCATTCTCAATAATTCAGTGACTAGGTACAATTACTAGAAAAGTTCATTTTACAGACACAGAAGTAAAAGTATAAAACTTTCAAGTTTCAAGGAGTATATGTGGGCTCACTTGTTTCTAAGAGTACATAAATAAACATCATTATCTCTTTGTTTCAAATAAGAGGAAACAGAGTCACATAAAGGCTATATAACCAGACACAGAATTACTTGTCTCTTATGTGGGATATAAAGAAACATAGTCAGAGAATAACAACAAAACCTAAGAACTTATTTATGCAAATGAGTTTACCATGGCAGGGGGATGGGGTAGAAGTGGATTGAGGGGAGACCCTGAGACAATTATGGGGATAAATAAACACTCTGGGGATGAGCATGGTGTTATAATGTGGTGTGTGTGAAGCCCTATCATGAATAGTGTTGTTAATCATGGAACCTAAATATTTTTAATTAATTTTTTAAAGTGATATAATCAGTGCCAGTTAGAGAACTATTGTTGGTTTAGTTTGTGGTCTTTTGGTAGGAAATCTGCTTCTTTTGATCACCTTGTGCTGGCTAAAATTCTGAAGTCACAGCTCCTCTATGTGGGAGTACCAACTGACAGCCAAATGGATTCCTGTCAACAGGCGCATGCAGAATGCATGAGCTCAGGTGCCTTGACAGTTTCCTCCTGCCCATTATGTTCTCAGTGGAGAAGGCTGTAGAAAGGAGACTAAATGAAAGGGCTTCTGAAAGACTAAAAGACCTTTAGTACTAAAAGTACTAAAAGACTTAAAAACTCTCCTTGGATTTGGTTACTAACAAATTAAATGTATAGGAAAATCCATTCTGTATATGGCTGACTGCTACAGAGATGGACTAATTGTGAGTCCTTTGAGAATGCTCCAACACTTTGCAACATAAAACTCTATTCCATCTTTAAGATACCGTAAAATATTTTATATGGAGCAGTTTTGAACTGGTCCTGGCTTCTGTTAAGAACCCTGAATTATGAATTGATTCTGAATCTGCTAAGAGGAATTCTCATTCCCTTTGATACAAGAATACTTGTTTCCCCTCTTAAATCCACCCCATAAGAAGAATAATTCCTGATATCAAAGGAATATATGAGGACATTTAGTGGCATGAAAATTAATAAAAGAAGAAAAGTAGGCTATAGATGATATAAAGTATGTGGCCACTTGGGCAGAAGAGGTTATGTAGATGATTTAGAAAGAAATGTAAAAGCAAAGCAGAGTGATATTACAGAAGGTAGCGAATTTGCTTGCATGCTGATGACCTGGGATTTTTGTCCCTGGATCGGCAAGAAAACCTTTAAAATGTTTGAAGCCACTCACTGTTTAAAATATTTTCTATTTACTGAATATTGAAGATATTCAGAACCCATAGTAGGAACGTAACATATTAATGTTGGAGAGATTAATTAGTATAGTTAATAGTTCAGGACAGCACCATCTCTATGTTTTGTAAGCTAGGCAGTAAAATATTTTAGCATTCATGATTTTACATTATATGTGGGGAAAAGTTTCTTTTAAAATATTTATTTCCTTACACCATTGCGTCTGTAGCCTTTCTCCCCTTATGAATAATACTAATACATTATGTAAAAACCCCATGTTGTTAAATTTATTTTATTAAGATTGTGACTGCAGAGTTCTTGGGGATTTTCTTTTCTCAATAATAAAAACATTAGTGGGCTTTGACTCTTCTGAGATAAAAAAAAAATAAACGGGAAATAAAAGTTTCATAATCTGTTGTTCAGTACACTCTGTTCACCCAAGATATCACCAAATAAATAAATCACTTTAAACCACCATGGTAACATTGTTCTTTTCAGATTGATTATCCAAATGAAGACGTCCATCGGCCTTCACTGCCAAGTTGATGGTGAATTTAATCTCACTGAATTCAACATGGAAGTTGAATCCCCGATCTGTGAACAGCCAGAGTAGAAAAAGATCCTGCTGAAATGGGTATATTCGGGGGAGATGGAAAATGACTGATGCCAGTAAGGTCTTTAGTAATAGTATTTCACAGAAAGAGTCCTTTGTAAGTCTTACGAAAGTCTTACGAAGGATTCTCCCTGTGAAATAAGTAAAGTGGGGCAGATAAGTAAAGTGGGGCAGAAACAAGTTGGAGTGGGAAATAATGGAGAGAAACAGAAGCAACATGGGAAAATCAATTGCAACCACTCCAGGTTCCTGAAATGGTCTTCTTTGTGTCTGAAGGGTAGGGAGTGTGTAAAGACCAGGGTAGTCGAGTGATTCTGACTCTCACTGCATCACATAGATGCACGTCTAAAATTAAGTCAAGGAGAAAGAGACCAAGACTTATTAGAAGCTATTATGCCAACCTGAGCTGTCATACTGATCAGACTCACTTCATGTCCAGGGTTGGAGTGAACCAGAGGCCAGAGGGGAGGGGGTGTGTGATCTAACAGATCCAGTAAACGTAGGTACAATGGAGCCCCTAGTTCAAGTATTTTTATGAGTGTGCAGTAGAACTGTAGGGTACCTGCTATCTATTTTTCAGTTTGAAAAACCTATGACTATCCCAAAAGTTCTCAGGTTCGTGGAGAAAACAATTAAGATTACAAGCTTCCTGGAAGTCCTAAATTGTTTCTATGGAAAGAGTTAAATGTTTAAGGTTTATTAAAGGGTGAATATATAAATTTATGAAAAATTATAATAAATAAATTGCTTGTTTATCATAAAATATTGAACCCCTACTATTGCCAAACAATTGTTCATGTTCTGGGGCATCAGCAGTATTCAAAAGAGAGGTGATCATTCTGTCATTCAAATGCGAGTTTACCAAAAAAGTTACAATTATAATCTGAGAAGTAATGTAAGGTTAGAGGTGGTCAAAGCTTCATACACACCCAAGAAGGACTCCATGGCTAATCTTCCAAACCATAATGTCTAAGCTGAGCTGCTGAGCTAATGAGCTCATAACCGGATGAGATGAGTGTCCCACAGCTAAAAGAAAACGGGGCTTGGGATCTGGAGGCTATAGTTTATGATACAATGGAAAACTGAAAGTCCTGTACAGTTTTATTGAAGTAGAATAAGTTCAGGGCTGTTTTTGGAGAGTTACCAAAGAACCAGATTATGACCAGCTTCTTGGGGATGTTTTAGAAGATGTTTAATTTACTTCTACTCACTGCAGAATGTTTAGTCTTAGGGAATAGAGGGTGAAAATCCCATGCTGTGTGCTTGGATTTTAGGGTGGAAAAAAGCTAGTTTAGATCTTAACTCTGAAACATACTGGGTGAAGGTTGGTGATTCCTCAAATTCTCTGAGTTTCAATTTTCACTTTCACAGATTGAGTTCTTTTCCTACATTGCATCGCTATTTTTAGAATTAGAGTGTTTCACACATGGAAAGGAAAGTCACTGGTTTGTGAAGGAGCACTTAGTAAATGGAAATAATGATTCATCCAGATTTCTTGTACGAGTCTCAATATTTTATAACACTGTTCAAATTCTTGGTGCCCTTGCTAAGAAAGGACAATGGATACAGAACACAAAGAATGACACAGACAACAGATTGAAAGCCTCCTTGCTAATGCTCCACTAATAATGTGAAGGGGGCCTAGAATAATCCAGTTCTCTATCTGTAAAATCAGGCCAATAACACTTGATTTCCCTTTCCCAGGCAAGTTGTAAAATTTAATTAGATGTCATCCATAAAGTACCATGAACTTCTCAGAGCAAGGCAGCATATAAATACAAGTTACAAAGTTCATATTCATCTTCCTTCTCTGATTTATCTGCAAGCTGGCTCCTGTAACTTAGAAGTTTGTCAGTTTTTTCCCCGGATATCATTGATCTTTCTTACAGGAAGAGATAGGTTATTGTCCCTTCTCTCAATCTTTTGAAGTCTAGTTTTTGAATTTTATTCACCTTTCTTCTTATCACTCATTTATTACTTCCTCTAATGGATTTCCTTCATATCATTTATGTAACATGGGTCAGAGGAGTTTCAGAAGAGGATTGCCTTCAGTTTCACTAAACTTTCTCTCTCTAGTGAAAAGAGACAGTTTGATCTTCCTGTGTATGTTCTTGAACTTTCAACTCTAAATTCTGTTGACACCAGTGGGGTTCTAATCAAGACAAAGAAGGTAATTGATTATTTGACCCAATAGTGTGAGGATAACTCTCAAAATCTTTTTGACTCTGATGGTTTAAAAGGAGCTGGAAAATCATTAGGTTTTCTTAAAAGTGCCCTTTTAAGAAGACACCTTTCTAACTCGTTCACGTTACTTGTGGCCTACTGCCTGCCATTTCTGCCCAGTTTATTCTTCATGTACTTAGTAAAACATGCTATCTGATGCTTTCTTTTGCTCTCTAGGAGCGGAAGAGTCTTATAGGACTGCTAAATGCTCTGACTAGGTTACAGATCTTTTTTACTCAAATAAAATTCATTATTTACATGCAAGGTCGAAAACAGGATTGAAAGTTATTAATACTTAATGGAGAATTTTGAATGCTAATGAAAATCAACAGTGGAGTTTTTGCAAGGTTGAACTCGGCTATTAATCTCTCTAGTATTTTCAGTGTTTACAGCAGATATTGCCATATGTCACAAACCATAACTATATTGAATAAATAGACAATACACCTTTGTTAGGAAAGACAAAAGAGCAAATAATTTCATTTCAATCTGTAAGGTTTAAACAAATTACTAAGATTTCATATGTATACATATATGTACATAATTTCTATCAATGGTTAATTGGAGCACAATGAAGATGATCTAATTCTAGAGATGGGGATAGTTATTGACTTTCAGGAAAGGTTCCCAAGATTATAATTGTATCGACATTATATGTTTTACAAAAAAATCCAAAGCATATAAAGTAAAATGTTTGTTTAGACTTTGTAAGTGGCAAATTAAGGTCTACTTTGTCCTTGTCTATACTTTAAATTAAAAACATAACTTTGTAAAACAATTTTGTAACATAAGTGTAAAACACTTGTGATACTTGCAATTTTGAAAAATAATAAATCTTATACATAAATTGGTTTTGACCTTGGGAATGCTTAACTCTTTAGTCAAGGTCCTTGCAAGTTTGCCATACTGGTAGCATGTTATAGATGGAAAGGTGACACTGAAGAAAAAAAAAAACACCTTGATTTGGTTTTGAAAATGCCATGCATGATTAGCCTATGATTATTTACCACTAAAGCAGAAGTTCATACTTTTCTTTGTTACACCTCTGGAAAACCACGAATATAACCTGGTGAGATTTATCTTTTTATATTTAAAATATACAAATTTATAAAATCAATGCGCAAACATTTTTAGATGTGAAATATAAGAAAATAGAAAATGATTCACTAAAAATCCCACCCTTAAAAATAGACTCGCATACTTTAATTCACAAATCAAAAGGGGAATATAATGTTCAAAATGACAAGAACATTTCAAAAATACTAACAAAACCTTAATTTTGTTTTTAAAATATCAAATTCAATATTACTTTAAAAGAAAGAAACTAGTGAGACTGAAGGCAACGATGGACTTTAGATAAATGAAATTTCTCTTTCCAAAAAAAATAATAATAGTAATTCTTCTACATTAGTCTTGATCTTAAAGAGCAATTTGTCAACTTGCAGTTCTGGTTTGTCATGCAAATGACTTAGAAGTCACCACTGAATCCTAAAACAAAGTTTTTAAAAGCTGCATAAAATTAAAAATGAACATTCTCCTTAGAATTTTTTTAAATTTTATTGAATCACCGTGAGATAGTTGCAAGCTTTCATGTTGGGGTTACAATCACACAATGATCAAACACCCATCCCTCCACCAGTGCACATTCCCCACCACCAATATCCCCAGTATACCCCCCCTTTCCCACCCTCTCCCTGCCTCCATGGCAGACAATATTCCCCATACTCTCTCTCTATTTTGGGGCATTATGGCTTGCAACACAGACACTGAGAGGTCATCATGTTTGGTCCATTATCTAATTTTGGCATGCATCTCCCATTCCGACTGATTCCTCCAGCCATCATTTTCTTAGTGATCCCTTCTCTATTCCAGCTGCCTTCTCCCGTCCTCTCATAGTTTTCCAGCTATAGGGCAATACCCCTGGTCCTTGTATTTATTGCCCTTGGGTGTCAGCCTCATGTGATATTATTCTATACTCCACAAATGAGTGCAGACCTTCTATGTCTGTCCCTCTCTTTCTGACACATTTCACTTAGCCTGATAATTTCCATGTCAATCCATTTATAAGCAAATTTCATGACTTCATCTCTCCTAACAGCTGCATAGTATTCCATTGTGTAGATGTACCAAAGTTTGTTTAACCAGTCATCTGTTTTAGGGCACTCAGGTTGTTTCCAGATTTTGGCTATTGTGAACAGTGCTTCAATAAATATATAGGTACAGCTGCCATTTTATACTGTGGTTTTTGGCATCCTGGGGATATATTCCCAGAAGTGGTATTGCGGGGTCATATGGAAGCTCAATTTCTAGTTCTTGAAGGACTGTCCATATTGTTTTCCAGAAAGGCTGGACCAGTTGGCATTCCCACTAACAATGAGAGTATCCCTTTTCCCCCACATCCATGCCAGCATTGGTTGCTTTTGTTCTTTTGAATGTGTGCCAGTCTCTGTGGTGTGAGATGATATCTCATTGTTGTTTTGATTTGCATCTCTCTGGTGACTAGCGATGTGGAGCAATTTTCAATTTTCCATATGCCTTTTAGCCACTTGTTTTATTTTTTTGAGGAAACTTCTGTTCATTTCTTCTCCCCATTTTTTGATGGGGTTGGAGGTTTTTTTCTTATATAATTCTACTAGTGTCTTGTGTATCCTGGATATTAATCCCTTATCAGATGGGTATTGGGTAAATATTCTTTCACATTCTATGGACTCTTTCTGTATTTTGGTCACTGTTTCTTTTGAAGTGCAGAAGCTTCTTAGTTTGATGTAGTCCCATTTGTTTATGTTTACTTTCACTTGCATGGTCAGTGCTGTTTCATCCTTAAAGATGCTTTTAGCTTCAATGTCATGGAGAGTTCTGCCTACATTTTCGTCCATGTACCTTATATATTCATGTCTGATATTGAGGTCTTTAAAACACTTTGATCTGACTTTTGTACCTGGCATAAGGCAGAGGTCAGAGTTCACTTTTTTGCAGGTAGCTGTCCAGCTTTCCCAGCACCACTTGTTGAAGAGGATTTCTTTGTTCCATTTCACTTTTCTTGCTCCTTTGTCAAAGATTAAGTGGCCATATATTTGGGCATCTGTGACAGGATATTCAACTCTTTTCCATTTAGTCTGCAGGCCTGTATTTTTCCCAATACCATGCTGTTTTAATTACTACTGCTTTGTAGTAGAGTTTGAAATTGGGGAAAGTGATGTCACCCATCTTCTTTTTCCCAAGGATTGCTTTAGCTATCGTGGGGGTTTATTGTTCCACATGAATTTCAGGTGTTTTGTCTATTTCTTTGAAAAATATCATGGGTATCCTGATAGGGACTGCATTAAATTTGTATAGTGCTTTGGGCAGTATTGCCATTTTGATAATGTTAATTCTCCCTATCCAAGAGCAGAGATTGTGTCTCCATTTCCTAGTGTCCTCTTTTATTTCTTGAAGTAGTGTTTTGTAATTTTCCTTGTATAGGTCCTTCACCTCTTTGGTTAAGGTGATTCCAAGGTACCTGATTTTCTGAGGTACTATTGTGAACGGGATTGTTTTTTTAATGTGTCTTTCTTCTCTTTCATTATTCGTATATAAGAAAGCCACAGACTTTTGGTTGTTGATTTTGTAGCCTGCCACTTTATTATATTGACCTATTGTTTCTAGGAACTTTTCTGTAGTCTTTAGGGTTTTCCAAGTATAGTATCATATCATCTGCAAATAGTGATAACTTGGCCTCTTCCTTTTCTATTGTATGCCCTTGATATCTTTTTCTTGTCTACCTGCTACGGCCAGGACTTTCAGTACTCTCAGCAAAATGGGCATCAAAGGAACTTTCCTCAATATAGTCAAAGCCATCTACCACAAGTCCACAGCAAGTATAATTCTCAATGGGAAAAAACTAACAGCCTTCCAAGATTGGGCACAAGACAAGGTTGCCCGCTTTCACCACTCCTCCTTAGAATGTCTTAAGAAATGAAATCACAGAACAAATTGTAGCCACCAAATTAAGTAATAGTCTAAAGGATACACAGTCAAAACTTACTGAAGCAGAAATATAAAGACCACAAACTGCTGTAGGAACTAGTAACATGGCAAAATCTCTTGAACTGTAATTGGCAACTTTCTGAAGTCTCATTGTGAATGACATTGAGAGATTTTAAAATATCCAGGAGGCAGGACATATCACTGTATCACTATATCACTGTCACCCCATTGTTCATCGATTTGCTCGAGCGGGCACAAGTAACATCCCCATTTGTCCCTGTCACATGCTAATGTCGCCCGATGGCATATTTGGGCCTCTTTCAGGATCAGGGGAATGAGGACCATCGTTGGCACTGTTTTTGGCATATCGAGTACAGTCGAGTAGCTTGCCAGGCTCTGCCATGCGGGCAGGATACTCTCGGTAGCTTGCCAGGCTCTCCGAGAGGGACAGAGGCTTTTGGGATGGCCTCTAATCACCTTTACAGGTGTTCCCAGTCGACCAAATGTAAGCTTTTGCTCAACTGGCATGTTGTAACGATCTGCACACTGACTAACACGCACCTGCCTGCGTCTCTGGACAGCACCTGGGACATCTGCGGCCTCAGGTTGATCTCCTTGGGATTGATGGAGTATACCCAGAGGTTGTTGAGCAGCTGGCAGAGCAGGACCCTATTGCAGAGGGTCTGTGTTAGGTCAACCACCTGCACAGAGTCACAGGTCACCCGGTGGTTGGCTGACAGCACCCCACAGTGGATGAGCAGTGGCACATTGTCACCACAGCTCTATGTCCAATGTGTTGTAACTCGGCCTGGCCAGGGCAGGCAGTGACACTGTGGCCATCATGGTTTCCCCGGGCTCCACCAATGATATTCTGTCTGAATATTGCGAAACAGCTGGCGATGTCCATCAGGAATCACGTGTAGAGTTCCATGCCTGGCACACTGAGGCAAGCGTTGTCTAAGGTGAGATGGTGAGCCGAGTTTGGGAGAGTGTGAGGGGTTCGGGTGGCATTGGCACCATCTTTCCTCCAATCAAATATGGTGTGGTGACTATGGAAAATGAGTAGGGAGTGTCTTATGATGTTTAGGTTTAGGAACATGTTCACTTGTATGTGAAGCTCAGCCCGAGCGTATAGTGACTGGAGCATGGCAGCGGTTGGGTTGTGGAGGTCAGCTGCCGGGGCTGAGTCCCTTCGGGTGGGGAAGGCCCTCACTCACGCCCTTCTGGATGCCCTGAGTGAAAACAGCCTGGTGCAGAGTCCAGTGGCATGGTTAAGGGGGACTCATTTTTTGTTCCCTTCTGGGAGAAGCAGCTGTGAGTTTGGGGTGGTAGCCGATGAGGAGATTATCTGGCGCTGGCAGGAGGGGGCTTGTGTATCACTGTATCACTGTATCACTGTCATCCCGTTGCTCATCAATTTGCTCGAGCGGGCACCAGTAACATCTCCATTGTGAGACTTGTTACTATTTTTGGCATATTGAATACACCACGGGCAGCTTGCCAGGCTCTGCCATGCAGGTGGGATACTCTCAGTAGCTTGTCAAGCTCTCCAAGAGGGGGGGAGGAATTGAATCTGGGTTGGCCATGGGCAAGGCGAACGCCCTACCAGATATATGGGTTAACAAAGGAACTCATCTGTTTGTGCTGGCAGTTGGGACAGAAGTGCAGGCAAGTCCTCAAATTTATTCAAATCCTCCAACTGCATCTAGGAAAACTCAAAATCAACATTCTCTGCAATGGCAGTTTAAATGAAGTAATCACTGGAAAAGAAATTCAGTCAACTTAAAGAATTTATTCAAAGTACTAAGGAATCCATATAAATTAAACTGAAGGGTCTGAAAAATACAATAGCAAGACATAGTAACAATTTTATATGCAGAGAACAATATCCGTGAACCAGAAGACAAAATGCCAGCTAATTATTGACAGGAAAAGAGAAATAAAAAAATGGAAGATAATGGAAGATATTTAGTGTATAACAGTAAGGTGAATAATCTCTGAACTACAAAAAAACAGAAGGAGAGGGAAAAGAGAGAGGGGAAGGACAATTGCTGGGAGAACTTCACAGTCTCTGGAGGGAGTCTTCTGCACAGGTTCAAGAAGCCCAAAGACTATCAAAAAAGTATACAAAACAGAACATCAAGACGCATAGTAATCAAAATGGCAAAAACCAAAAAGACAATTTCAAGCATCAAGAGAGAAGAAAAAGCTCAAATATAAGGGAAATAATATAATAATCACAACAGATTTCTCATATGAAACCATTTAATCAAGAAAAAAGTGGAATGATATATTTAAAGTATCAAAAATGAACATTCAACCTAATATCTGATAATCTGAAAAGCTGTTATTTAGATCTGAGGAAGGGATAAAAATATTATCAGACAAACAAGACAAATAGGGGCTGGCAACATATGCTCTAACTAAACCAACACTGAAAGAATCACTGGCAGGAGATCTATAAAAAGCAAATGATCAGCTGCCTAAACAACACACAGAAATAAAATAACAACACAAATCTTTATATCAATAGTCTCTCTGAATGTCAATTGACTAAACTTTCCCACCAAAGGGCATAGAGTGACTGCATGGCTAAAGAAATAAAATCTATCAATTTGCTGCTGACAGATACTTGACATTTGACCCTAGTATTTAGAGAAGAGAAGGATAGATAAGGAAAGAAATAAAGGGGGAATAAATAATGGGAAATAATGGGTGAACAGGCATCAGGTCTTGACTTATATTGTTTTTATATTTGATATATTCATATTTCTAAAACATAGACCCAACAACATTGAAAACATGAAATATAAGCTACAAATATTGAAACTGTGCAACGCCCCATCAGGTTGATAGACAGGCTACAGGGAAGGGATCTGGAATTGGGAACACTAGTGGAAAGAAGTTGATACTAGGATCGGTGTTTAAATATTATATGCCTAAAAACTCAACTATCAATAACTTTGTAAATCACAGATTTTCCATTAAATTAAAAAGGGACAGATAGAGTGACTGCATTTATTTGTGGAATATAAAATAACATAATATGAGACTAACACCCAAGGAAAGTAGAGACAAGGGCCAGGAAGATTACTCCGTGGTTGGAAGCCTGCCTCATGAGTTGGGGGAGAAGACAACTGGAATAGAGAAAGGACCACTAAGTCAATGGTGGTTGGAGGGATCATTTGGGTTGGGAGATGTGTGCTAAAGTAGATAAAGAGTCAAAGTTGATGTCCTCTCGGGATCTGTATTGCAAACCATAATGCTCAAATGTAGAGAGAGAGTAAGAGGGTAATTGTCTACCATAGAGGTGGGGTGGGTGGGATAGGATGAGGAGGTATACTGGGGACATGGGTGAAGGAAAATATACACTGATGGAGGGATAGGTGTTTGATCATTGTATGACTAAAACTCAACTATGAAAGATTTTTAACTGTACTTCATGGTGACTCAATATAAACACTTTCTTTTAAGAAAATTTCTTGAAACTAATAAGAATGAAGAAGCTAACTGCCAGAATCTACGGGACACAGCAAAAGCTGTACTAGGATAAATTCGAGTGATGCAGTACTACATTAGAAATGAAGAAACTCAAATCAACTACATAACACACATCTTAAATACCCAGAGAAGGACCAAAAAGTGAATCCCAAAACTAGTATAATGATGGAAATAATAAAAATAAACTAGAAATCAATGATTTAGAAATCAAGAAAGCAATACAAAGAGTCAATAAAATTAGGACCTGGTTCTTCAAAAGAACCTATGGTAGTCAAGACTCAAAAGGTAGATAGATAGATAGATAGATAGATAGATAGATAGATAGATAGATAGATAGATAGATAGACAGATAGATATATAGATAGATAGATACATAGATACATAGATACATAGATAAAATTCCTAAATAAATTGGATCAGAAATAAGGAGAGAAAACACAACAGAACCTTCCAAAATTTCAGAGTCAGGACAAAAAAGGTCTGAACAATCCTATCTCAAGAGAAGAAATTAAAACAGTAGTTAAGAATCTCCCCAAGGGGAAAAAAAGTGGGGCTGAGCGATAGCACAGCTGGTAGGGCGTTTGCCTTGCACATGGCAGACCTGGGTTCAATTCTCAGCATCCCATATGGTCCTCTGAGCACCACCAGGGGTGATTTCTGAGTGCAGAGCCAGGAGTAACCCCTGTGCATTGCCAGGTGTTACCCAAAAAGAAAAATAAAAAAGAATCTCCCCAAGGAAAAATAAGATGGGTGATATCACCATCCCCAACTTCAAACTGTACCACAAAGCAGTAGTAATTAATACAGCATGGTATTGCACTAGAAACAGATCTACACACCAATGGAACAGAGCTGAATATTCTGTCACAAACTCTCAAATATATGATCACTTAATCTTTGATAACAGCAAAAGTGTGAAGTAGAACAAGGAAAGCTTCTTCAACAAATAGTGCTGGGAAAACTGGACAGCTAACTGCAAAAAATGAACTCTGACCTCTGACTAATGTCAGGCACAAAAGTCAGATCAATGTGGATTAAAGACCTCAATATGAGACCTGAATCCATAAGGTACATGGAGGAAAATGTAGGCAGAACTCTCTATGACACTGAAGCTAAAAGCCCCTTTAAAGACAAAACACCACTGACCAAGCAAGTGGAAACAAACATAAACAAAAGAGACTACATTAAACTAAGAAGATTCTGCACCTCAAGAGAAACAGTGACCAAAATACAGAGAGAACCCACAAAATGGGAATGAATATTTACCCAATACACATCTGATAAGGGAGTTAATATCCAGGATATACAAGACACTAGTAGAATTGTACAAGAAGAAACCTCCAACCCCATCAAAAACTGAGGAGAATAAATGAATAGGAGTCTCCTCAAAAAGAAATACAAATGGCCAAAAGGCATATGAAAAAATGTTCTACATCGCTAATCACAAGGGAGATGCAAATCAAAATAATAATGAAATATCATCTCACATCACAGAGACTGGTACAATCAAAAATAACAAGAACATACAGTGCTTGTTTACAATAGCCAGAATCTGGAAAAAACCCGAGTGCCCTAGAACAGATGACTGGTTGAAGAAACTCTGGTACATCTATACAATGGAATACTATGCAGCTGTTAGAAAAAATGAGGTCATGACGTTTGCATATAAGTGGATCAACATGGAAAGTATCATGCTAAATGAAATGAGTCAGAAAGAGAGAGACAGACATAGAAGGATTGCACTCATCTGTGGAATATAGAATAATAGACTATAAGACTAATGCCCAAGAATAGTAGAAATAAGTACCAGGAGATTTTCCATGGCTTGGAGGCTGGTCTCTCATTCTGGGTAACTCAGGGAAGGGACCACCAAGTAAAATGTGGTTGGAGGTCATGTGGGGGAAGGGTGATTCGGGCCGAATACAGACTAGAGACTGAACACAATGGCCACTCAACACCTTTATTGCAAACCACAACACCTAATCAGAGAGAGAGAGAACAAAAGGGAATTCCCTGCCATAGTGGCAGGGTGGAGTGGGGGGAGACGGGACTGGGGAGGGGGGGGAGGGATGTTGGGTTTACTGGTGGTGGAGAATGGGCACTGGTGAAGGGATGGGTTATCGAACTTTGTATGGGGGAAACATGAGCACAAAGATGTATGGATCTGTAACTGTACCCTCACGATGACTCTCTAATTAAAAATAAACTAATAAAAAAAAAAGAACATTCAGTGCAGGCACAGATATGAGGAGAAAGGGACCTCATTGCTGGTAAGAATGCCAACTGGTCCAGCCTTTTTTGAAAACAATATGGGCATTCCTTTAAAAACTAGAAATTGAGATTCCATATGACCCCACAATACCTCTTCTTGGAATATATCCTGAGGGTGCCAAAAAAGCAGAAATGACATCTGCATCTGTATGTTCTTTGAAGCACTGTTCACAATAGTCAGAATCTGGAAACAACCCGAGTGCCTGGGAACAGACAACTGGTTAAAGAAACTTTGGTATATCTATACAATGGAATACTATACAACTGCTAGGAAGATGAAGCCATGAAATTTGCTTATAAGTGGATGATCATGGAGAGTATCATACTAAATGAAATGACTCAGGAAGAGAGGGACAGACATAGAAGGACTGCACTCATTTGTGGAATATAGCACTGTAGCACTGTCATCCCGTTGTTCATCTATATGCTTAAGCAGGCACCAGTAATATTTCCATTGTGAGACTTGTTATTATTGTTTGTGGCATATCGAATATGCCAATGGGTAGCTTGCCAGGCTCTGCCATTTGGGTGGGATACTCTTGGTAACTTGCCGGGCTCTCTGAGAGGGACGGAGGAATCAAACACGGGTCGGCAGCATGAAAGGCAAATGCCCTACCAGCTGTCTTGTAGAATATAAAATAACATAATATGAAACTGACACCCAAGGACAGTAGACACAAGGGCCAGGAATATTCTCCATGGTTGGAAGTCTGCCTCATGAACTGGAGGAGAAGGCAGCTGGAATAGAGAAGGGATCACTAAGTCAATAATGGTTGGAGGGATCATTCAGGATGGGAGATGTGTGCCTGAAAATACATAAAGTACCAAAAGTAGAGTAAGAATATGATGGAAATTGTCTGCCATAGAGGCAGGCGGAGGGTTGGGATGGTGGCGGGGATACTGGGGACATTGGTCATGGAAAATGTGCACTGGGGAAGGATGAGTATTGGATCATTGTATGACTGAAACTCAAACATGAAAGCTTTGTAACTGTATCTCATGGTGATTCAATAAAAAAATTAAATAATGCAAAGAATTCAAAGAGAGAATACAAAGAATCAAAGTGGGGATAGCTGGTTTCTAGAGATCTGAGAAGGATAGGGACGAAAAGAAATTGAGAGGAAGGAAGAAGCGGTGGAGGGGAGATAACAGGGGCAGAGGTAGGGACCTTGAGCATATTGGCATTGTAGAAGTGTGGTACATCTACATATCTGGACCATAGAAATAACAAAACAAAGCATGAGGGTCAAACTATAACAGAACTTTAAAATGTGCCTGTCAAGGTGGTTGAGACGTACACTGGAAATATTGATGGAAGTAGCTTTCCCTGGTGACGGGATTGGTGTCAGAACACTGTATTCCTGAAACTCATCTATGAATAAGTTGGTAAATCATGTTGCCCTAAAAGAACATAAATTTATTAATTAAAGAAAACTTAGGCAGAATTCTCCAGGAAGTTGACTTCAGAGGTATCTTCAATGAGATGACCACACTGGCCATCAAGACAAAAGACAAGTAAACAAAAATGAACAAATCAGACGCATAAAATTGAAATGTGACCACTTAAAATTTTATCTGCCCATTCTGCTCTTAAACAGGCTTAACTTCAGAAGGAAATACTTGAATAGAGTCTAAACTCTTGGTATGGAAGTTTTAACACACTCTGGCTAACCCTAAGGAATGCAAATATCCAGCTCTAGGCCCTATTAGTCATCCAGTCTCACCTTAGCAGGTATAAAATGAGACTTCTGAAATTTGTAAACAGGAAGAGGGGACAAATCATTGAGATTTAATTACAGGATTATAAAAAACTTTTTCTTGTGCCTCAACTTTCTTCCACATTACTAGAAATCAAGTTACTATAGTTCTTTTGATCAGGTGGATCATAGTTACTGATCAAAAATACAAGGCATAATAAAAGGCAAATAATAAATTCAAAGGGCAAAGCAATCATAAGAATCAGACCAATGATGATTGGTATATTAATATGATCAGGTCACACATTTATTTGTTACGTTTTGGACACCATGAATTATAATACTGTTAATTAAGGGTTTAATGCGTACAATGTTAGAACACCAAACCTTTCTCCACTGTGTCTGTTTCCCTCTACTATTGTCTCAGTGTTTTCCCCACATCAACTCATCCACTTCTATACTCCCACTAGTAAGTTTAGTTCTATAGACAAATTCTGAGATTCTGTTTCTAGCCCTTAGCTAGTCCCTTACTATGTTTCTTTATATCTGACATATGAGAAAATATTTCTATAATGATCCTTTTCATTTTTGTCAACTTCACTCAGCATGATATTCACCAAATCCATCCATATACTCACAATTTACATGACTCTATACTTTCTTATAGCCAAGTAGTATTTTATTGTATATATGCACCACTGTTTCTTTATCTAATCATCAGTTCTTGGGCTCTTGAATTGTTTCAATATTTTGGATATTGTAAATAGTAATGAAGTGAACATACATGCAAATAACTTTTTAGACTATAATTTTCTGGACCTATGGGTTAAATGCTAAGAAGTAGAGGTAATGGGTCATATAGAAAATCAATTTTTAGTTGCTTGAGAAATGTTCATATTGTTTCCCAAAAAAGGCTGGATCATTTGACATTCCACCACAGAGGATGAAGATTTCTTTCCCCTTGCATCCACTCCAACACTGGATGATTTGTGTGTCAGTATCATTGGTACTATGTGATGTCTCATCATTGTTTTGCTATTCATTCCCTGGTAAAGAGTGATGTAGTAGTTTTTCATGTTTCTACTGACCATATGTATAGCTTCCTTATATAAGGTTCCATTAACAACTTCTCTCCTATTTTAAGGACGAAAATTCATTTTTTCTTAAGTTTTATGACTGCTATATATGCCTTACACTTTAACCTTATATCAGATGAGTGGTGGGCAAGTCTTGTTTTCCTGTCTGGGGGTGTCTGCTTATTTAGGTCATCATTTCTACTGCAGTGCATTAGAAGCTTGATAATTGGATATAGCCCCATTTGTTTATCTTAGCTTGCATTTGCTTGGCCAGTGGCATCAAATCATTGACTATACCACCAGATTAAATATCAGGGAAGGCTGTGCCTATGTTTTCCTCAGTATAATTTATTGATTCAGTTATGATATTGGTGCTCTTCCAGGGTTAGGGGAATGAGGCCCATTTTCGTTACTGTTTTTGGCATATCAAATATGCCACGAGTAACTTGCCAGGCTCTGCCTTGAGAGTGGCGTGTAGGGAGGAGGCCCCCTTCCTACTCCTCACTTATCTACAATAGCTGACCCCTCCATACTCCTCATTTATCTACAATAGCTGGCCCTCCCTACTATAGCTGGTCCCATCCTACTCCTCACTTATTTACTATAGCTCATTCCCCTGACCCTGGAAGAGCCTCCAATATGGCAGCATTGAGAAGGACGAGTAAGGAGAGGCTAATAAAATCTCAGGGCTGAATTAGGCTGCCAAAATGAAGAAAGACTAAAATGACTCTCTTCACTTTTAATGCATGTATGCTAGCATTGGAAGCATCCATCAAGGACCTGAAGGTGCAAGTGCAAAAGATCAAGTACGACATCATTGGAAAGACCGAGACGAGAAAGCATTGATCACATCACATTGTTTCAACACTGGAAAACAACTGTTCCTCAGAACATGCTATAGAAGAGGCATCAGTGGTGTAGTGTCCATGTCAACACAAACTTGGCCATGAGCATTGATTCGTTCAAATGCCTAACAACCCGAATCAGATGCTTACACTTGAATAGATATGGCTCATTGCTGGAATTTTCTATCTTTGTCATTTATGCACCAACACCCAACTACGATGAAAAGAAATTGATAAGTTCTACATGGAGCTGAAGAAATTCTATAAACAAGACCACACCTTCTATAAGGTTATTGTTGGTGATTTTAGTGGCAAGATAGGACCAAGAAGGTCACCTGAAGAACTCCACATCAGGACCCACGGCCTAGAATGGAATGAATGGGGTGAGAGACTATCTGAGTTCATCATGGTGACCAAGACCACCCATGGTAACTCACAGTTCCAGAGGGCCTAATCTAAACTTTGAATATGGGAGTCTCTCGGTGGACAATTCCACAACAAAATTGACCACATCATATTCAGTCTACGGTTTTGCCTGACCAATGTCACTTTTGTCCCAAAATTCCGAACAGGAACAGATCACCATCTCCTTCATGCAAAATTGTACTTCATGGAGTGGGGAGAAAGGGCTGCAAAGTTTAAGAAGAGAACTCCCAGAATGACCACCAACTGGGAGCTCTTTGGCACTATTGCAGCAATATGGGAAGATGCCATCATTGATAACATCAGGGAGGAATATGATTGACTAATTCAACACCTACATGATTATGCAAGGAAAACTGAGAGAAAGCTACAAAAAGACTCCTGTCTTCGGAAATTCTTGAGCTTATTTGCCAATGTAGTTTGGCACTAGCCTCAGGCAACCACAAGCTAACATCAGAGCTCACAAATCTATGCAGAGAAACGATAAAGGAAGACTTCAAAGAGAGAAGAGCAGTGGTGTTCGCCTATGCAGCAGAAGCAGGGAAAAGTATTCCCAACACCTGCCTGTCTTGTGCCAACTATACGACCTAGATGACTGCTCTCTGACATCCTGATGGATCTATCACATCTTCCAGAAGGGCAATGGAAAAGGCTATCCACAACTTCTACTTGGATCTCTTCGATAGCCACATCCACTTATTTGCCCACATACCAAAATTCTGCAGGATGGATATGTCATTCCCAGTGTTCTCCCTTCCGAAATCCAATGAGTCATTTTGTCAGTAAAGACATGTACAGCACCCGATCCAAACAAGGTCAAACCTGAACACCTGAAGAATCTGCTGACAGTACTTATCAATACACTGGCTCGGCTCTTCACACACTACCTGTCTGAATACAAGGTTCCATCCCAATGAAAAACCAGCAGGACCATCCTGTTGTACAAGGGAGACATCCAGGACATTGGCAACTATCGCCCAATATGCCTGTTGTCCACCGTCTACAAGCTATTCACTCGAGTCGTCCTGAATAGGATTGGCAGAACAGTAGATGAAGGACAACCATGCAAGCAAGCCAGGTTCCAAAAAGGATTCAGCATGATCGACCATTTACACACGGTGACCAAGCACATTGAGGTTTCAAGAGAGTTCAAGATGCCACTCTGTCTAACATTCATAGATTTAAAGGCTTTTGATTCTGTTGAGACTAAAGTGGTCATCAAAGCCCTAGCCAAACAGGGCATCCAAACTCAGTATATCCGGATCTTCCATGAGCTGTATTATGGATTCACCACCAGGATCTCACCATTCTACAAGGAAGAGATCATCGACTTAAAGAGAGGGGTTTAGCAGGGCGACACCATTTCACTGAAACTCTTCAGTGCCATCCTCGAGAACGTCATGCAACGACTGGAATGGGAAGGAATGGGAGTGAAGATATACAGTCTGCAACTACACCACCTCCGCTTCACTCATGACACTGTTCTAACAACACCAAACATTAGCCAAGCAACACAATGTTGGCTGACTTCGACCATGAATGTAGAAAGGTCGAACTGCAGCTGAATCTCACAAAAACAATGTTCTTGAGAAACAAACTAGTTTCTGATGTTCCATTTGCTCTCAACGAAATGAACATCTCCGAATGCATCAATTATGTGTATCTAGGTCGAGAACTATACATGATGAATGTCCTCGCACCTGAGCTGCACAGGAGAAAGAGAGTGGCATGGAACAACTTCAAGAGCGTCAAAGAAGTAGTTAAGAGGATTCAGCTCCAACACAGGTTTTCAACTCTACTGTTCTTTCTGCACTAACATATGCTTCAGAGACTTGGGCCCTATGAAAACAGGATGAGAACACTATTCGTGTCTCCCAAAGAGGAATCCGAAGAGCTATGCTTGGATTATCACATTTCACTCAAGTGACAGAAGGAATCTGGAATTCCAACCTCCATTGATGATCAAGAATCAGGGATGCTGTCTCATTTGCCAAGGCATCGAAAATCAGATGGGCTGGACACATATTGCAACTTGGAGATGAACACTGGACTAGAGCTGTTACCAACTAGATTACACTGCATGTCAAAAGAACGTGTAGCCACCCACCAATGAGATGGTCAGACTTCTTCGTCAAGAACCTGAATGAATGGTTTGTGGCTCTTCGTATTCCTAAAGTGAACAGATGCCATTGGGCTATACTAGCACTTGACAGGGACGAATGGAGACATTACTAGTGCCTGCTTGAGCAAATCAATGAACAACGTGATGACAAGTGACAAGTGATGATATTGAGTTCTTTAACCCATTTTAAGTTGACTTTTGTGAATGGTGTTAAACAAGAGTCTGAGGTTACTTTCTTACAAGCAGCTGATCAGTTTACCAACACTATTTCTTAAAGAGGATTTGTTTGATCCACTTCAGACCAACTGCTCTGTTGCCAAAGATTAGCTATTCATATACCTGTCGATCAGTCTCTGAGGTCAAAAGTTTCATTAGACTGAGAGGATTTCTATTTCATACCAGTCTTAATTTCTATAGCTTTATAGAATTCTGTCAAGTTGGGAGTAAGAAACTTCCCAATTTCCTTTATCCTAGGATGTTTTTTATAGTCTGGTGATTTTATTACTCCATATAAATTTCAATAGTATTTGGTCTATATTGTGGGTATTTTATAAGGATTACCTTGTATCTGTTTAATACCATGGGTAAGATTGTAATTTTGACAATATTAATCCCTTCAATCCAAGAACTAGAGACATATTTCCATTTTCTTATGTCTTCTTTTTTTCTTTTCACAGTTATTTATAATTTTCTTTGTATAAGTCTTTCACCTCTTACATTAATAAAATTCCTAGGTACTTGATGTTTTTAGGGGCACAACTCTGAGTGGTTAAACAGGAGAAGAATTTGTAGTATGTTTCTATTATAAGGAACTCACATAATAAATGCTTTGGCACAGTGTTATTTTAAAGTAGATTTTAATTAGTTATATAAATTGCAAAAGAGCAAGAATGGCAACTTAATACTAAAGAAAAAGTCAGAGAACTGGCACAGTTTTGTTTCAAGATGTAAAGTGCAGTAATCAAGATAATGTGGTAGAGATGAACAGATCGATGAAAGAACACAGTTATCCAGAAACTGAAACACAAATACTGCTGACTACTATTTGACTAAATGATAAGATCAAGAGAGTGAGAAGACTAGTCACATATTGCGAGAACAAATTTGCAAAAGGCACATCTAAGTGAACAACTGGATTTTAAAATGCATAACAAAAAAACTTAACAGATGCTTCACCAAACAAGATATGCAGATGGCAAATATAAATATTTAAGGATGTTCAACATTACTTGTCTTTGGGGGGTTGCAAATTTAGAAATAAACCAATTAAAATTCTTAAAATCCAAAATACCTAAATATCAAGTACTGTTAAGATGTGAAACAATAGAAACCCTTCTATAGTGAAATTGCAGAATAGTACAGTCATACAGTCACTTTGGAAGATACTTTAGCAGTTTTTTACAAAATTCAAAGTAATTTATTAAGATTCACCTCTTGGAATATACTAAATGAGTTCAGAGTATAAACACAAGAAACCCTGAGCACTGGGGCTTAGAGCAATCTTATCCATAATTGCAGACCAACTTGGAAGCAAGCTATTCTATAGCAGATTAATACAGTTTTTTGGATGACACTGTAGTTATCCAGACAGTGTCACTGTCACTGTCATCCCGTTGCTCATCGATTTGTTTGAGCGGGCACCAGTAACGTCTCTCATTGTGGGACTTATTGTTACTGTTTTGGGCATATCCAATATGCCATGGGTAGCTTGCCAGGCTCTGCTGTGCAGGCGCGATACTCTCAGTAGCTTGCCAGGCTCTCCGAGAAGGGTGGAGGAATCGAACTCGGGTCAGCCGCATGAAAGGCGAACACCCTACCACTGTGCTATCGCTCCAGCCCGGTTATTCAGACAAAAGAGTATTATTCATCATTAAAACAAAATGCATTTTTATTTTTAAAACTTCATATATTTTAAATTTGTAATGCTATATGCTATATAGAAAACATTTTTCTTTTCTAATTCACATTTGAAAACCCAGGGTGACAGGATTAGGAAATAGGGATGGATAATAATCAGTAATAATTTTGGACAATGATTTGAGTCATGAGGATAGAATATAAGTGACTGAATTAGTGTCTTTATTTCTTCTTAATTCAATAGTTACCTATAGTAATCACATATTTGGCCCTGTCATACTATGGCAAAAATTTCTCGATAGAATAAAAGAGCATTCATGGAACTGCTGAAATATTGTACATGGAAATAGATTTTGAGTAAATACGTTTTTTTCTCTAGATGAAGCTAAATGTCATGGACCTCAAAAAAGAAAGGATAAAAGAAAACAATAAAGAACTTTAGTGGCCTGAGCGATTTTGCAGTACATACACTGTTTCAACACCCGTCTTTTCACTACCATGTCCGTTTCCCTCCACCAATGTCTCCAATTGTGTTTGCCTGCCTCTATGACTGGCAGTTTTAGAAAAGATTTGGAGGACTGTGGTTTGCAGTACTGTTGCTGATAGAATTTCATGCATAACACTTCACCGCCATTCAGGATCCTCTCCTCTTGAGTGGGTCCACCACTGTCACAATGTTCTCTTCCCTATCCTATCCCGCCCCTGAGCAACCAAGTGGCAAGTTTTCCACTGAACTAGTTCTCGTGTTCTTCAATTGTATTGGTTTGGGGTGTTTGTTATTCTCTTATGTTATTTTATATCCTGCCTATGAGAGAGATCTTTCTGTGTTGGTCTCTCTCCCTCTGAATACCTTTGCTCAACATGATGCTCTCCAGATCTATCCATGTAACAGTAAATAGCAGGATTTCATCTTTAATTATGGACAAGTGTTGTGTATATGCACCATAGTTTCCTTAGCTAGTCATCTGTTCTTAGATACTTGGCTTCTTTCCAGATTTGGGAAACTGTTAACAATGCTGCAATGAATATGGGAGTCAAATATCCTCTATGTATTGTGTTTTTGACCCTGGAGCATATTCTAAAAATTGTAATTGCTGGGTCAATGGAAACCAAATTCTTGTTTTCATTTTTAAGGAATGTCCATATTGTTTTCCAAAAGATTAGACTCATCAACATTTCCATCAGCAGTGAATGAAGGTCTCTTTCCCCCCACAAACATGCCAACACTGCTTGCTTTCTGATATGTTAATTTCTCTAGTGTCAAATGGTATCTCATTTCTGTTTCTTTTATTTTATTTTCATTCCACTTATGTCTTGCATAAAAAGTTTCTTTTCATCTCTTCTACCCAGTTTTTTGAGCAGGTTGGATATTTTTTTCTTGTAAACTTCTGCCAGTGCTTTCTATATATAATGAGTTCTAGGCAAATATTTTCTCCAAGTGTGGGATATCCATGTTCTGGTCATCATTTCATTTTGAGGTGCAGAAACTTCTTAATTTAATGTAGTCTTATTTGTTTCTATTTATCTCTGTTTGCTTGAGCTTTGGTCATGACTCCTTAAAGATGGCTCTTGCTTCAGTATCATGGAGAGTTTTGCCTATGTTTTCTTCAATGTAACTTACAGAATCAGCTCTGATTTCAAGGTCTTTAATAAATTTTGACTTGACTTTTTTGTGTGGTATTTAGAAAGGGGTCTGAGTTCAAAAGTTACAAAATCAATTACAAAATCAGACCACAAAATTAATATGCAAAATTCATGAATTTTGTATATGCAAATAATGAAATAGAAGAAAGTTTTTAATCCCATTCGTAGTTGTGCCTCAAAATATCAAGTACCTAGGAATAAGCAAAAAGAGGTGAAATACCTACACAAAAACAACTATAAAATACTACTAAAAGAAATAAAAAAAATACATGAGGAAATGGAAACATAGCCCCTCTTCATAGATCCAGAGGGCTAACATCATCAAAATGGAAATACTACCTAAAGCATTATGCACATTTGGTGCAGCCCCTATAAGAATACCCATGAAATATTTCAAAGAAATATATCAAACACTCCTGAAATTCATATGAAAGTCACCCCACCTCTACCTTTACCCCCTCACAAATAGACAAAGGAATCCTAGGGAAAAAGAATATGGGAGATATCACTTTCCCCAACTTTAAACTGTACTTCAAAGCTGGAGTAAATAAAACAACATGGTACTGGAACAAAGACTCTTAGATTAATGGAAATGAATTGAAAATCCAGAGACAAATCTTCAGGTATATGGACAGCTAATCTTCAATAAATGAGCAAAACATGTGAAATGTAGCAAGGAACACCTATTTAACAAATGTTGTTGGGAAAACAGGTTAGCCATATGCCCTTTTTTTTTTTTCAAAAGGCCCATGAGAGATTTTTTACATTCAGTTATGTGATGTTCAAAGACTATTTGTGAACCAAGCAGAAGAAAGTCACCAAATATAAAATCTTGGGCTATCCTGAAAATGAAAATTCTGTCTCCGAAATCATTAGAAAGACCTGCTGTTTGTCAGCCACCCATTTCATAGCATTCTTGTTAAGCAGTTCAAACAGATATACACTCTAAGAAAGCAATCTGAAACAGCTGCATACTATATAATTCCAAGTATATGAGATCCTGGAAAGGCAAAACTGAGCAAATTAAAAAGATCCTTTATTGCAATGGATGGAGGGGATTAAGGGATGGGAGATATGGGCTGAAAATAGACTATAGACCGAACATGATGCCTACTTAATATCTCTGTAGCAAACCACAACACCCAAAAAGAGAGAGCTAGCAAATGGGAATGCCCTGCCACAAAGGCAGGGTGGGGTGAAGGGGACAGGGTGGGGGTGGTGGGAGGGATGCTGGGACCATTGGTGGTGGAAAATGGGCACTGGTGGAGGGATGGCTACTCGATCACTGTATGACTGAAGTGTAAGCATGAAAACTGTAAGTCTGTAACTTTGTCTCATGGTGATTCACGAATTAAAAAAAAGTGAAAATTCAAAAAACTAAAAAAATAAAGAGCAATACACAGAGCATAGGACATTTTTAGGGCAGTAAAGTTATTCTGTGTGACATTGCATTGGTAGACACTCAATATACATTTGTCAAGGCAAAGGAATAGACAAAACAAAGAGCAAATTATAATAAAAATTAGAGACTGTGCTTATGATGTGTTAGTGTTGGTTCACAGATTATAGCTACTGTATCATTATGGTGTAGGAATTTATAACTGAGAGGATAGTGCAAAGTGTCGGGGTAGGAATTAAGACTGCACTTTCCACATATTTTGAAAGTATTTGGAAGCTATATAAGAGGTCAAGGGCCTCAGTACATAAGTAATGGCGGGGAGGGATATACACATATACACACAGAGTTAACAACACTGAAAAACATGAGATCCAAACTATCTCAACCTAAAAATTGTTTCTGTCAAATGCAAGGCATGTAACTTTAATCCCTATACTATCTTTCTGGTGGGCTAAGGGATCATAAGGGAACTCGAGGTGTAGAGAAGTTGATACTGGTAATAAGATTGGGTGCTAGAACTATCTGTCTAAAATTCCACTATCAATGACTATAAATCATGGTTCTTTAATAAAATTTTAAAGATTTTTAAAAAGATGGAAGACTGATGTCCTCAAAGCGTCTTATCTGTATGTGTAGTTAGAAGAAAAACAAAAACTAATGCAAGAAGAAAATAATAATGCATTTTTGAAGTTAGGTTTAAAAGAACACAAAAAGCTACAAAAATCATGGTTTAAAATTGTTCACTGATCTCATATTATGAAATATTCATTCTCATCTGTATCCCTCAACTTCTACCATCCTATGTTCAAAATTTCCAATATAATAACATTTTAGTCTATCATTACATAGTGTCACTGTCACCCCATTGCTCATTGATTTGCTCAAGCAGGCACCAGTAATGTCTCCATCGTGAGACTTGTTGTTACTGTTTTTGGCATATTGAATACACCATAGGTAGCTTGCCAGGCTCTGTCATGTGGGCGGGATACTCTCAGTAACTTGCCGGGCTCTCCGAGACAGATGGAGGAACTGAACCTGGGTCAGCTGCAAGCAAAGCAAACTCCCTACCCGCTGTGCTATCGCTCCAGTCCACACTTATTTCATAGTTTTCTTTATTTCTCTAGGAAGTTTTGTTCTATTTTTTAGTTCTCTACTTAAAGATTGATAATTATGCTTATGTAAGGTCATCTATTTTTCCCTGAGTATCATTAATTCTTAAATGCTAAAATAGCCTTTATCAAAGGTTCCAGTATGGCAATAACATTTGGAAATGTTTACTTTGGACAGGAACTGAATGTTTAAAGTAGGTAAATAGATATACCTTTCTGTATCTGTATTTTAAACCATAATGCCCAAAATGAGAGTGAGAGAGAGACTGAGAGAGAGAGAGAGAGAGAGAGAGAGAGAAGAAAAGTACCTGTCATAGAAGTAATTGGGGTGTGGCAGGCAGGAAGGAAACTAGAGACATTGGTGGTATGAATTGTACACTGACAAAAGGCTGGGTGTTGTAACATTATACAACTGAAACCCAATCACTGTGATTCAATTAAAAATAATAATTTTTTAAAATAAAATTAGAATAGCCTTTATACTCTGAACTTACAATCATAGCAAGTTCTATATCCTGACGCACTATGTTTTTCTCTCCTGTTTCTTGCTTCTTGCAACTTTTTAATATTTTTATAGTCACATTTAGGTGGTGTTATGTTGTTTAGATATAAGACATAGATTTTACACCTGGTTCAATGCTCAAGAATTACTCTTAGCAGCCCTTGAATCATGTGGTACAGAGGTAGGAGGTAGTTGTGGAGATTTAGGGGATGATTACAGGAGTGGGGTTAGAACCACAGTAGGCCTGTGCAAAGCCCTTTCATGCAGTTGTTATCTCAATTTGTCTTCTTAGTTCTAAAAATTCCCTTTCCACCCTATTAGACTTTTAAAAAATCATTTTATATTTTTGTTTTATTGAATTCACATTCTAATTCAATTTATTGATAACAAACTGTTTCTGGAGAGTTTAAAAATATTTTCTAGGTTATATTTTCTCCAAATTAGTCTTTTAATTGAATTTTAGATGCTATATTCATTCTTTTCAACTCTTTTAGCCAAATATCTCCTTGCTCAGTTTAATTTTCTTTATTCTGTGTAGTTAAGATAGTACATAATGGATAGTGAATAGAGGCAGTAGAGAAGCTGACAGGAAAACCATTGGAGTATAAGAGTCAGAATCCCATCTATATAAGAGAATATATCTCATGCCTATAACTCTCTTTCTCTAATATGAACTTAGATCTAAAACATACCATGAATTTAGATCTAAGTCATACCATGCTCTAGTACTCCTAACACATGTCACAACCTAACAGTTATATTTGGATTCTTCTATTGTAGGAATTTTCTTCTTGATCCTATCCCAATAATTTCTTGGTCTGTTTCTTTTCAAATTTGAGGATTTTAGTCAAAAAAACTTTAAAAAGTGTCCCAGGTTCCTTTCTTTTATCATTTCTTTGTCTAAGTGTAGAAGCCACTTCAGAAATGTGGCCTTTTCCCTTTACAGAACAAACTTCATCATCTCTTTTCCATAAGTTTTGAAATGTTTGTCATCTACAAGTTTACCTAACCAGTGATATAAAAATTAGCTGGTTTTCAAATATGATTTCTAT
The DNA here is from genome assembly GCF_027595985.1 of Sorex araneus. Lineage (NCBI taxonomy): Eukaryota > Metazoa > Chordata > Mammalia > Eulipotyphla > Soricidae > Sorex > Sorex araneus. The sequence continues at coordinate 86,448,171 of NC_073302.1, read as the reverse complement.
AACCAGGTGCTTCCTTGGTCCACTCCTTAACTTGATACTTTAATTTCATTTCAGAAATATTCTATCTATCCTTCATACTTGAAAATTATCCTGACTGATGAGCAGAGAAAAACAAAAACATATTTGATGGGATTGAAAACCATAAGCTTTGGAAATAGTCAGAAGTCCATGCCCTGAATTTACTCTCAACTTGTATGACTGTTGGCAAGTTATTTAGGATTTTTTGGCATGCAAATTTTCTGTTATAAACTGGGATTTAATAATAATCAAAACAAAATATTTAATTGAAACAATATTGTAATTAACAGGAAGAGACCAACAGACAAAAGATGCAAGATGCTGTAACACTGCTAAAGACTAAATATGACTAACTTCACATGGATTCCTTTACAGATGAAAAGAAAAAGCATTGATGCTCTTTGGAGAAGCAAATTACCTGATCTTCAAAACCCCACATCAATATTCTTTCACCAAAATGTTCCTGATCAGTATGAATAGACTTTCAGGTTTTTAAAGATACATGTTTTACCATTCTCACCCAGTATTTTTTTTATCTTATTTCCCTATTCTCTCCTTTCCTCCTAGGACAAGTAATGGGTAAGATCCCTAAGATGGGTGTGCATATGCTGCCTGAGCCCATGTGCTGCTTGTGCCCACATGGCCAGCATATGTGGTGCCCGAGCACATGTGTCGCCCACATCTACCCCCTTGAGATGTGTACTTTCATGCTTTTGTGTCCAGTACTAGGATGTGTGTAGAGCTCTCTCTCCACCCTTGAAGAAGCCCACATTCTCTCTTGAGCGTGTTATTCTTACTATTCTCTCTCCCACTTATCCCTTCTTCCTTCCCTCAGAAACCTCTAAATAAAATCTGTTTACTTCAAAAAAAAAAAAAAGATCCCTAAGATATTCCTGCAAGGGCTGAAGACATAGTAATGTGGCTAGTAGGTAGAGAGCTTTGCTTGCATGCAGCCAACCTAGATTTTGATTCCCAGCATTACATATGGTTCTCTGAGCCCAACCAGGAGTGATCCCTGAGCAGAGCCAGGAGTAAGCCCTGAGCACCATTAGGTGTGCGCACCTAAAAACCAAAACAGCATATGAATGAATCCTGATTCTCAGGGCCAGTTAATTTTCTAAGTTGTCATCCACCCACTATAAGGTTGAGAATGTAGGTCTCTTTAATATATGTCTATGTTCTAATCACAGAATATGTTCTGAATGATATTAAAATGTTGAAGTATTCAGAAAATAAATGACTGAAAAAACATAGTTCCCAGTAAACTCACATCATATTTCCTGTCTTATAGTTAGTTTTTGTTAAAAATTAAGTCAAAACATAGTTAATTCAGTCTTAAATAGTAGTTATAATTCTCACAAAACCAAATTTTCACCAAATATATTTTTTATTCAAATGCAGTCATTTGAGTATTTCTTGATTGTCTTTAGCTTCAAATTTCATCTTTTTTACAGATTCATACTGTTTCACCATATTTTTCTTTAGTTTTACTGCTCTTTTCTATTTTCTGTTTGTTTTAAAGCTGAAATGCTAAAGGACCTGTTGTTTGTTTTTGTTTGGGGATAACATTTGGCTGTGTCTAGGTTTACTCCTGACTCTGTGCTCCAGGAATCATGTGTGGTACCAAGGGATCACCCCTCCACTCCATCTTTAATTACCCCCAACCTACTCTGTCCTGTTTCTTCTTGCCTTTCACTGAGTCAAGGCAAGCAACAGCTCTGTGAACTCTACTATTGAACTTCATGGTCTCATCTTGATTTTTGTTATTGCTTCTTCATTTCCTTTCTCATTGTGTTGTTTAGAATTCTTTGATTAAAATACAATTTTTAGACTTAGCTCTTTTCATTGTTTGTGTATTTTAATATATATTCCCTTAAATATCTCTTTTTAAAGGGTTTGACAATAGTGGTGATTATTGTTATTGAGAAAGCTATAACAAGTATATCAGCTAACCCAAGTATATTTTTAATAAAATACTTAGTAGGAATGAGACAGATGTACCAAGGGAATAAGGTTAAAAGAAACTATGATATGTTCTCTTCTTCTAAATTAAAGCTTATTTTCTAACCATTAAAGATAAGATTTTTTTTTAAATCTGAATTCTGATCACTAGCCTAGAAATATTTCTCCAGATTGTTTTCCAGGCCTACTTGCTCTCATATCTGAATTTTCTATATATGAATGTAAGAAAATTTTGTAGTGGTAGGAAAATAACCAGGCTGATTGTATGCTGATTTGATTTATTTGTTTGCCCAGGTAATTGAGAGTTGGTTTTCTTATTTTATCACAGTTCTTTGTTCTCGTCCAGTCTCTGTATCTCTGTGCCTCTATCTGTGTGTGCGTTTCTGTCTTCTTCCTATCATTTGCTAACACACAATTTTATTTATTTATTTTTACTTTTAAAATTGATTTATCATTTTTAACAATACTTCCAAGAACATAGGTTTATACTAATAATTAATGTGTGAGGGCTCACCATATCCACCACCAAATTTTCAGTTCCTTCTTTCTTTGTTTTTGCATTTTTTATTGAATATCCATGAGATAGACCGTTACCATGCCATTCATGATTGGGTTTCAGTTATGCAATGATTCAACACCCATCCCTACATCATGTACATTTCCGAACATCAATGTCCCCCATTTCCCTCCCACCATCCCCAAACACCCCACTCCCAGACCCATCCTCCCTCAATTTTTGTGCATTATGATTTGCAATACAGGTACTAAGAGGCCATTGTGCTTGTTCAGGGCATTCCATATTTTTATCAGGACAGTAAGGCTGGAGTAACTTTTTGGCTGGGTGGCAGCTTTGGGTGTGGCCATGACTGGCGAGGCTTCTAGAAGTATAGGGAGTTAGGGGCAGATAGACCATTCCGAGCCCTAGAAAGCTGGATATTTCAGTCACAAAACCTGCATGCACAAATTTTCAGTGGGTATATCTCGGAGTCAGGTGAGGGGCATGGTGACGATTTTGGATTGAGGAAGCAAGCAGATGCCAGAGGTTCTGTTTGGGCAGGAACCAGGTTGCCCCCCCTCTGATTTACTTTAGTCTATTCAGCTTTGCACAGGTCTGAGATTAATTGCAGCTTTTGATCTCCTTTGAGATTTATTTATAGGTCTCTGAAGCAAGGTTACTAGACAAGCTTAAACGTTGGTGCTGGAGTTGGCTTGGGGGGGAGAGTGCTGGTGCTTCCAGGAGTATAGAGAGGTGGGAGGAGGTAGTCCGTGCCAACTCTAAGAAAACCTAGAGATTTCAGTCACAAAACCCACATATCCAAATTTTCAACAAGTTAATATCTCACTGCAAAGTCTCTTGCCTCCACTCCTGGCTTTCTTAATTGAGGCCCCTCAGAGAGGGAGAGATTGAGTTTCCCTCCCTACCCCAAGCAGAGCCCCAGAACCCAGAGACCTCAGCCATACTCAAGGCCACTCTCCATACGTTCAAATGAGCCTCTTGCATGAAGGAACCTACAGAGGAGCCCACGTGTGTCCAACCGGGGGCTGAGATCTCTATGCCTGCTCAGACCGAGACTGGGCCTCCTCCACCCAGATCCCCCATTTTCCAGTAGCCAGGTGGTTATATCCACAAACTGCCCCTGGCACCATATAATCTCATCAATGGCCAACATCCAGAGACTACAAAACAAAGCTCCTGGAAGTGCATGGCCACATTTTTGGCTGCATGACCTCTTATAGCCTAATTCTCCATCTCGTAGAACCTGGCAAGGTATTGAGAGCATCTTGCCCACATGGCAGAGCCTGACAAGCTCTCTGTGGCATATTCATATGCCAAATACAGTAACAATGATGGGTCTCATTCCCCTTATCCTGAAAGAGCCTCCAATGTGGCACCACTGGGAAGAATGAGTAAAAAGAGGCTGCTAAACTCTCATGACTAGCACTAATGGAGACATTACTGGCACCTGCTCAAGCAAATCAATGATCAACAGGATGACAGTGATAGAGCAATACAGTGAATATCTCAGTGAAGTCTGTTGGGAGATATGGAGAACTGCCAGGGGAATAGTGGCAATTTTGGATTGTGGAAGCAAGTGGCTGCTGGAGACTCTGCTTGGGGGGCATTGATGCCCGCTCAAGCAAATCAATGAGCAAGAGGATAACAGTGATACATGATACAGTGATGTATGTATGTATATATATATATACATATATATACATATATATCACTTGCATCACTTGTCTTCCCGTTGATCTTCGATTTGCTCGAGTGGGTGCCAGTAACGTCCCTGTTGTCCCTGTTGTGTGCCAGTGAAGCTGAATGGTATCTACCCGCTCCAGGAACAAGAAGATCCTCAAACTGTTCATTCAGGTTTTGATGAAGTCTGACCATCTCATAGATGGGTGGCCAGGCAGTCTTTTGACATCCTGTGGAATTCAGTCAATAACAGCTCTAATCCAGCGGTCGCCTCTAAATTACATGTCCAGCCCATCTTATTTTCGATGCCTTGGCAAATGAGACAGCATATTGGCGGCTCTTTCAGTGTCAGGGGAATGAGGCCCATACTGTTTTTGGTATATCGAATAAACCATGGGTAGCTTGCCAGACTCTGCCATGCAGGCAGGATACTGTTGGTAGCATTCCGGGCTCTCCGAGAGGGATGGAAGCTTTTAGGGTGGCCTCTAATCACCCTTACAGGTGTTCCCATGGTTCAAACCATATTTGAACCTCATCAAATATGGTGCAGCAATTATGGAAAATGGGTATTAAGTGTCTTGTGATATGTCCAAAAAGTGGCCTGCAGCGTGGCAGTAGCTGGGTAGTGGAGGTAGTGGAGGATGGCCAATGAGGTATTTATCTGGTGACACTAGGGTGGAGTCGTCTGGGTATGATCCCTGGGGCCAGAGATTGAGGGAAGCAGGTGGAGGATCTCTGTTTCCGGGTCTTGTTGAGACTGGAGTCCAAGGTCACAAAGTTCTGCTTTACCTGATTCTGTGGGGCTTGGCTCATGCATGAGGCTTGGCCCGAGTATCCAGAAAGGGCCTGGAGCATGATGGTGTGTGTGTGTGTGTGTATACATATATATATATGGGTGTGTGTGTATATATATGTGTATATATATGCATATATATATATGCACACACATATGTTTGGGGTTACACCTGGTGGTGCTCAGGCATACTTCTGGTTCTGCACTCAGGAATTACTACTGGAGAACTCTTGACATATATTGGGTGTTGGGGATTGAACCCAGGTCAGCCATATGCAAAGCAAATGCCCCACATGCTGTACTGTCACTTCAGCTCATTATGTTAATTGTATGAGCCACACTTAGTATGAAATGATATCTCATTATGGTTTTAATTTACCTTTTCCTCTTTTATTTAAAAGTAGAATATACTCTAAATATGCTTTTTCCTAGCAGGGAACATTTGATAGCCCTCATTATTGGGAGTTGGGGATACAGAGAAAAGTTATATTTTAATGAAATTTTGTTTTAACTAGAAATTTTGAGAGTCTGATGAATTAAACTATGTGCATGTGTTTTTTGTAAATTTTTTGGTTTTTCTTTTAATTGCTCTCAAGTTTCTAATTCTTCCAACAAACTTGTGATTTACTCATTTGAAAAAATTAAAGGTAAAAGCTAAGCAATGATCTTTATTGTATATGCGATCAAAATATAAGGACTATATCTTGCATAATAATTTCTACAAAATTGCCCTTACAAGAATTTCTTAAAAATAAAACTACTTTTCTCCTTCACACTTTTAGCCACATATTATTATGTTTTTCACATAACAATGTGATACAAAACTAGTAATTTAAAAATGGGTTTTTATCTTTCTTCCTAATTATTCTTAGGAAGTTTCATTTTTGTTTTTTGTTTTTAGTTTGTTTATTTGGTTGGTTTTTCAGCTACAACTGACTGTACTCAGGGCTTACTCCTGACTCTCAACCCAGGATCATTCCTGGTGGGGCTTGGGGGAGCCATATGAAGCTGGTGAGAGAACTCATGGTGGTCACTTGCAAGACAAACACATATCCTTTCTATTATCTTCCTGATCCTTGAGTAAGTTTCTTTTTAAAAAATTTAACTATGATTTAATTGCCCTCATATTTACATATTCTGCTTTCTCAATTAAATAAATTTTATCATTGAATAGCACTTTCATTAATAAAATTAAATGCATTCCCTATCAACACCTAACATAGTTGACCATACATATTCATTGTGCAGATGCCAAATTTATGTAATTATAATGGCTTGCTTGATCCTAAATCAATAGTTCACTGAGCCTTCTAAGAAATGACAAATATTAGGTCTTTATACATAAAAATATATCAAATAATTTGTTCATTGATAACGTAGCTCTATAAAAGCAATGATTGAATGAAAATACCATTACTCTAATTAAACTCATAAAGCTCTGTTTGCTTCTAGGAAAAAAAATGTTTTAAGGTAGAGAAGAACTTAACAAATTTCATCTCTAGAGAAAATAATAACTGCCTCTGTTGCTCTTTAACCAAAGCAGTTGCTAAGGGCCACTTACAAGTAGAAATTAATTGTATTCTAAGGGTCTACCACATAATTATGAAGTCAAGACAAAGACTCAGAAAGAGCAGGAACTCGATAACAAAATTCAAAATCAAAGACCAATCATGAATTTCACAAAGAGAAGAAAAGAGAATAATATTGATAAACCACGGGTCCAGGCCAAGACAGTTGGGAACAAATGAGACAGAATAGGGATCATAGAACACAGTAGCTCTGTATCACTGTCATCCCGTTGTTCATCAATTTGCTCGAGCGGGCACCAGGAACGTCTCCATTGTGAGACTTGTTGTTACTGTTTCTGGCATATTGAATATGCCACAGGTAGCTTGCCAGACCCTGCCTTGCGGGCAGGATACTCTTGATAGCTTGCCGGGATCTCCGAGAGGGACAAAGGAATCGAACACGGGTCTGCCTCTTGCAAGGCAAACGCCCTTCCCACTAAGCTATTGGGTCACTTTGAAAAGGTAAGCTTTGCCATTTCTTTAGAATTTCAAATTGTGTCTTATTGTCTATTAAGTTTCAATCTCATAAATCTAGTTTGGAAACTTTATTGAGTTAACAGTAACATAAAATAGTTCGTTGCTAAGTATTTGAAATGACTGATATATTTAAATATGGGGAATAATTTAAAGTTACATCTTCCTCCTCTCTTACACACAAAACACAAAATATATGTCATTCAAATGAAACCCAACTATTTCCTGGTCTTTTTGTGCAAAATTTCATATTAAAATGGCAATAGTCCCAAATCCAAAGTAATTGAATAGCAAAGTAAATTGTTTCTTAAAGGTGTTTAGGAAAAGTAATACTAAGGAAGAAAGAATCAGAAGAGTATTAGGAACAGTCTCTTTTGAATCCTGTCAACTTTTTCAATGATTACAAAGTTCTTTCTCATCTATATCATTCGTCTCTCCTAACCTAGCCAACTAATATCTCTTGCATCCTTCCTCATTTGTTTCTGTTACATGCTACTTAATATACGGTACTTTTGGTAATTTTGTAGGTTGGATCTGGGGAGCACCCAACTCTCTGAAGGGCTTACTCCTGGCTCTCTGCTCAGGGCTTACTCCTTGCTGAGCTAAATTATCAATATATGGAATGTCTTAACCTCTCCATCTTTTTCCCCCAAGTTTCCTTTATCAAGCTTCTTATTTTATCCAAATTCTATCAAGTTAAAATAAAAAGGCCTCACCTTCACTCCCTGCTATGATGGTTTATTTAGTACAGTCATTGACTTTTGGGTCTACTGGTATCCTTTTTCTTCTATTCAATTTCACCAGTAAGATATATGGCCTTTTAAGTAGCAGATTTAAGTATCAAGTAAGTAAGGTTTGGATTTTTTGTTTGTTTTCTTTTTTTCAAGAATGCAGAGAAATCATTTATTTGATAGGCAGAAAATTCTTGGCCAAATCCTTGGCCAGATTCACATCAAGCAGATTTTTCTGCCAAACTTTACAAATGCAAGTTGCAAAAGCAGTCATGACAAGTTCAGGGATCAAACCAGGCTGAATTTCACAGCAGCAACTCAGAGAAGCTCTGTTAACATTTCTCTCAGCAGCTGGTTTTCCAACATTAATGACTGTATCTTTCACAATAAAAATTTTTGAAGAGGGGCTGGAGAGATAGCACAGTGGGTAGGGCGTTTGCTTTGCAAGCGGCCGACCCAGGTTCAATTCCCAGCATCCCATTTGGTCCCCTGAGTACCACCAGGAGTAATTACTGAGTGCAGAGCCAGGAGTAACCCTTGTGCATTGCCGGGTATAACCCAAATAAAGCAAAAAGAAAAATTTTTTTGAAGAAATAATTATCAAGTCAACAAAATTACCCACTTATCTGTGTTATCTGTGCCTAAATATGACTATGTGGAACATAGGCTTATTATCAGGTATGAATATTGGCAGAAAATTATAACTTCTAGTAAAGAAATAATTGTGTTGACTTGAAAGATAAGAGTAATAACCAAATAAAAGAAATTCTATCCAAGAGCATAATGAGAATATTTTGTAATTAGCAAGCTTTCATCAGAAGCATTTAGTCCCATTTCTACTAACATTCTCTTTCTTCTTTATTGTGATCATCATAAGCCTGTTTTTTAAAATTATACTTTAGCACAGCGGTAGGGTATTCGCCTTTCACACAGCCAACCCATGTTCTATTCCTCCGCCCCTCTCGGAGAGCCCAGCAAGCTACCGAGAGTATTGTGCCTGCACGACAGAGCCTGGCAAGATACCCGTAGCGTATTGGATATGCCAAAGACAGTAACAATAAGTCTCACAATGAGAGATGTTATTGGTGCCCGCTCGGACAAGTCAATGAGCAATGGGATGACAGTGACGGTGACAGTGACTTTTCATCATGCCTTTCAAGCTTTACCTGATATTTGTTAGCAAGACATTCTTGTTTAGACAGAGTAAATGGAAATTGGAGTCATGATAGATGAAGATAAGAGGTTTTAACTTTGATGAAAAATGTAAATAAAAATTGGCAATGGAGGACATATCCAATGCAACTATATTATCTGATATGCTGATTACTGTAGTTGTCAAATCCAGCAAGAAAACATGAGAGAGAGATAGGCAAAAAGTCTATATTTGAGTTATATGACCAACAGAAATTTGATTGTGCACACAACTGAAGATAATAAACAGATTAGCAGTAGCAAAACTTAGAACAAAGGAGACTGAACACTTTAAATTGCTTTATCAATATTTTTTTATTTAATGTATTGATTTTGGCCAAGCCCAATATTTAAATATAGTGAGACCTCAATAATTACCAGTTCATTTTTCTTGCTTCTTTATAACTCTGAATATGGTTCAATTTATAAGTGACAAAGTCATTTTTCTGACAACATGAATTTAAAACAGAGTAACATGATTTGTAGAGTAGGACAGATAATCTTCCTCTTGCATGTGGTCACCTGGAAACGTGAGATTTCCTGCCTGCACCAGTCCATGTAAAAAAAGCAAAGGAGATGGAATTATTAGAAATGAAAGGATAAGTCATTGTGGAAAAGATAGACTAGTTGACCTTATCCTAGAGATTTGTAAGTTGGGACAACAGCTGTTTCCTTCAGCAAATGTTTTAGCAGAATAATACCTTGGCTATAATTATATCTATGTTTGTCCTCCATTGAAATTTATTTCCAAACCTTAGCTGTTTAAAATAGTAGACATTAATTAGGTCGGTTTCTGTAGACCAGAAAATTGAAAGAGATTTAGTTGAATATTCCCTCTCAAGGACCTTTGAGAGGCAAAGCCAAGCTATCATCCGAAGCCTCAACTGATTCCATGATATCTTCTTTTAAAAGGCCACTCACATGGCCATTGGCCAGAGGCCTAAATTATTCTCTAGTTGGTTCTGTTTTTGCCACACATTCTGTAGGCCTGCTTAATCTCCTTAGAGCTGACTCAGAAAATGGCAGCAATTTTTTTCTGAGAGAGGGTTCCAGAAAGAGAGATGCAATGGCTTTTAAAACTTAGTCTCTGGTGCCACATCTCATTACTCCCACCATATTCTATTTTGTAAAAGCAAGTCACTAAGTCTACTTGGTAAGCAAGTCACTCACTCAGGAGAGAATTAGGCTGCACATTAAATTGGAATAATAGTTGAATGTTATGTGAATATACACCTAAACAACTAGGCCTATGAAGATGAGTTTTCTTATCCTCAAATAATTCTTAATTCTATTCTTCATACAGAGTGGTAAAGTTGGCATTACCAGTCAGTAAAAAAATGCTATTTTGATTATGTTACAAATATGTTAGATACATCATGTATACAGCTTATTAAGTCTTTATTTTCTTAATATTTTTGGAGTGAACTAAACAAGAAGTGATCTACCACATAGTAACTATTTTTCTCAAAGCAGCTTTGCATAGTTTGTATTCTTTCTTGAAATAAGCAGCAAGAAGCTATACGCTTACTTTTTATATTTTTCACAGCAACAACAATTGACCTACATTTTGCATTCTGGGTAATGACCATGTTCCAGAGATTGCATATTCAGTATAGAGGAATATGGTATCAAAGTAAGCAAAGGTGAAAGAGGCATTTACATTTTTATATGAGTACCAGAGTTTTCAGATAATACATAAAAGAAGAGAAAAGAAGACAGAGGACGATCTATCTAAAAAGTCACAGAATAGAAATTCCTAGAAAGAAAAGAATACCTTTCAGAGACAGGGGACAACTATCCAAAGCTCTTGGAATTACTGACAAGAGAGATTGGAAGAAAAGGATAAAGGGGTAAATTTTGCATTTGGAATCTACACTAAGCACATGAATGAAAGAAATAGACATTCAAATTCTAAACTCCATAGTATAAGAGAATAGAAGACATTGATTTTCTGCTTTTTCTGAGAAGTCTCACAGAAGAGATAGGTCCTTGGGAACAAACAACTAAAGGTTGTGTTTAAACCAAAAAACTGAAGATTTTGTTTAAAAGATTGGTAGTCTTGCATCAATGAACCTCTAAGAGTGCCCCACATATATCCAAAGACTGAAAAAAAATGAGTGTTGGCCAGAATATGGTTTAAAAAATAAGAAAGACTCTTTCACTGTTAATAGAAATATTATCTAGTTCAGACTCTATAGAAAGCAGTATGGATATTCCTCAAAAAAAGCAAGACTAGTGGGGCTGGAGCGATAGTACAGCAGATAGGGTGTTTGCCTTGCACATGGCCGATCCAGATTCGATTCCCAGCATCCCATATGGTCCCCCAAGCACCGCTAGGGTTGATTCCTGAGTGCAGAGCCAGGAGTCAGCCCTGAGCATCGTCAGGTGTGACCCAAAGAGCCAAAAAAAGCAAGAGAAGAGCTGCCATATGATCCAGTGATTTCACTCTTGGCATTTACTCCCCAAACAAGTAAACATTAATTTAAAGAGATATAGATACATCTATCATCATTGTAATGCTTAGATAATATCCAGAGTATGGAAAGAAACCAGTGACAGGTGAGTTGATAAAGAAGCTATGGAACATATACACAGTAAAATTCTATGTGGTTGTAATAAAGATGTAATGTTGCAGTTTCTGCTGCAATTTGGATGGAACTGGGAGGCATCATGTTAAATGAAGTAAGAGAGAGAAGGAATAATACAACATGATCTCACTCTATGGGATATAGAGAAACAAAACAAAAAAATAGACAGCAACAAGTGATGACACACCTTTGGCCTTGGATTGCAAAACTGATTATTAGGCCATGAGAGAATGTATTGAAGAAGTAAAGATAAGACTAGAAGACACATAGAGCTAGTGGTTGAGAGTCATGGGTTCCTAATAGGTTATGGGAAACACCTATTAGTTAAATAATCATATCTTTCAGTAAGAAAATACAGAAATTTGGGACCTAATCAATAATTCAGCTAGCTGGGTTTTTGCTTTGGAAACAGTTGAGCTAGGCTTGATCCCTTGCACCAAGTATGGCAACCTAAGTCCCATGAGGAGTGATTCCTGACCATAGAAATAGAACTGCTAGGTGTGGCCCCAAAACACACAAAAAAGTAAGTAGAGTTTTAAAAATGTAAAATTTTTAATGTATTATTTTATCGTGGACAGAATTAACTTAGTACCCTATGAATTATTTATAATATTATAAATATCAATAGGCATGAACAAAATCAAGTGAACAATTAAGTTTATTATTGCAAAATCTTCTGCTAGAATAATGTACAAACATCAAAATCTATCTTTGTAAATTTTACATCAATATAATATTACCTTTAATGATAGAATCAGGGCTATAGTTTGATATTATTTTGCTAGTGATATTTTGCTAGTGTAATTTTGATAGTAACAGAATCTAGGTCAAAGTGATAGAATTCAAGGTAATATTTTTAAATGCTTGGAGTATTTGCATTGTATGGCAAGAAAATTCTAATTATTTCTTATATTTTTCTATGTCTTCTAAGAATTTATCTGTGTGGGAATTTTTTCTTGGTTTGCTTTATTTGTTTAGAGTTTTTGGTTTGTTTCTGTTTGGGGGTCACACCTAGTGGTGCTCAAGGCTTGCTCCTGGCAAGAGTGGCTCCGAGAGTATTTCTCTTCCTGACATCTGAGGGGACCATATGGGACACTGGGGATTGAACCATATTGGCCCATCAAGGCAAACACCCTACCCACTGTGTTACCAATGCCAAAGCCCTAAGAGTGTATTTTAAATATAACCATAAGAAGGGAAAAAGGGAAGAGCACTTTGATGTATTTTTGTTTGTTTGTTTATTTTATAATCTATTTAATGGAAACTAGTAATCTTCATATTAGCAGCAGCTATCTTCCTAGTATTCTAGTAACTGTGTTGACATTTCTCCAGGTAGATCAACTAGACACCCAGAGTCACATCTTGATTTATCATCAGCATCTGAAGATCAGACCTAGGAAAAAACTAAGTCCGGGACACGTGTGATATCATTATAGAGAATATTCATCTTTTTCTGATTATGACAAAATCAGAACAGTGAGAGTATTCTTAGAAGAGCACTTTGATAGATTGATGAAAGGGCAGAGTAATCTTCTTTTTTATAATCAGATCATGCAAATGAAAAGTCACATAACACAGACTTTATAATAATTGATTTAAATTTGTTTCCTGTGCTTGAAAGCATGAAATATTATCACCCAATGTTTGGATTGTGAAGAGTAAAATCACTCCATCTTATTGATAAGAAAAAATCAATATAAAGATATAGCTAAGTTACATACTTCATAATTTCTTTCATGAACTTTTGTACTTCAACAAAACTATTTTATAATTATGTTGAAATAACAACTTATCAAAGCATTTTTTTATTTTTTATTTTTTTGAAAAATAAATCAAATATATTTTATTTTATTTTTTAAAAAATGTAGTTACCATGAATTGAAAAATTATTCATGAATTTTTTTCAGGCACACAATGTATTTTTTTTTACAGAAACAAAATCAGTTTATTGGTTATACTTAGAGGGGAAACAATTATGTCTTATATATCTCAGAGCCTTGAACTACTGAACAAGCCTGGCATACCTACTGGGGAAAGAAAGAATGTTTGAGACATTATGGAAATGAGGATACTTAAGAGAATTATCAGCTAACACCTAAGCAAAGGAAAAACTGCAACATAAATATTACAAATAGCTCTGGCAACAAAGCATTTTATTAAGAGTAAAAAAAATTTCCTAATAGAAAGAAAGAAAATGAATTGCCCATCACAGGAATTTAAATGTTCATTTCTGATTCACACAGACAATTTGACTCATTATTGTAGATAATACATTTTTTTTGCTTTTTGGGTCATACCCAGTGTTGCTCAGGGGTTACTCCTGGCTTTGCACTCAGGAATTACTCCCAGGGGTGCTCAGGGGACCATATGGGATGCTGGGAATCGAACCCGAGTCGGCCGCATGCAAGACAAACGCCCTACCTGCTGTGCTATCACTCTAGCTCAAAAATAATTATTTTTTATTTATCCAAGTTATTCTAGTATCAGAATTGGAAATATACTACTGAGTACAAACTGGAACGATCATAACCAAGTAAAGGCAAGTTTTCTCTAAAATGGGTTAGAGAATAAACTTGCCATCTTTATGAATCTGGCTTTTCCACCCTGTTCCTCCATGGTACTTGAACTCTGATTACCTTCTCCAGGATAAAGGTAAGACTCAGCCTACATAGTCATTAACTTGGAAGATATTTTGAACATCCTGCCACTTTCGTCAGCTAGCTGAGAGAGACAAATTTTCTTCTACTTTTACTAGATCTCTGACATACAGAGAACTCAAAACATCTCCCTGGAGACTGGAGATCTAAGTTTAAGTGATGTTTGCTCTTCTATCTGACTCTGAAAGACAATATTGTTTTCCAAGTGGGTGTAAAGATGAACATGCAACTCATCTTAAGCTTTGATTGATGGTAGTCACATTGCAGTTATGTAAGTAGTACAGATCCCTAATTGTATTATAAAATGACAAGCACAGAGTGATGGTGGGAGGGATCACCTCCAGAAAATATAAAACTTCGTAGTCTTAAGCAGATTTTGCCTCATGTTACAAGATTTAACAGACTTTGTTTTGTCCAAAGCTGCACAATTTTAAATGATGTCTGATTTAATGTGCTTAAGTAAAAATATTTCCCAAAACATCTCATTTGAAGCCAGTATCCTGGTGACAGTAACAATGGTGTCAATTACAGAATGTTACTGACAACAAAAACACTCAATTCGCCACAAAGGTCAGCAGTAAATCTCCTTTAAATATGTTCAGCTCATAAAAGTAATGATTTTGCAACTGTGATAGAAACATGTTCATAAAATCAGCATTTAAACATGAAGACACTGTAAATTAAATGAAGATGAGATGAATTTAACCAACTAATTGTCAAGTTGAAAAGGAGAGAAAATGAACAGAAAGGCCTCTCCAAAGTGAAAATAGGTCTCAGAGTGAGCTCAGAGGCTAAAAATCCCACGAAGGAGTTTATGAAAGAGTGACTTGAATGTGACACAAGCATTTACTGATACTGTTTGCTTGTATGTATTCTCAGAATGTATCAATAAACGTAATATAAAGAGAGGCTTTTGATATTTGCTTTCCCTTCATCACCTGGAAATGAGGAACTTTTGTCTCAACTAGGTAAATTCTAGTTTCATCAAAATCCCGAAGAACAAAGGGGAAAAAATACAGCGCAACCAATGGCCAATCTTATTTTCAAACACTGGAGGTATAGAGGCAGCAGTAGAACCAAAGTTGGATTTCTCCAGCACGCCTAGGGAATGCTGAAAAATGTCTTTCCCAGGCAGGTGCAGGCAATTATACAAGCCCCATAAACGTGTGCCTCAAGTCTGGCTGCCAGGGTTTTCATTTTGTTTCTCTAAATAAAGGAATGGTGCACAAGGGTCACTTCTGGGGCAGAGAGGCCAAGCGCTACTCTACATATCCACAAACAAAGCAAGACCCTGGGCCGTAGGGCATTCCCCATTATGCTCATGAGTGTGAAGTAAATCTTGAAGGGCTTCTTAAGTGTGTTCTCACCATTCGTAAACTGCAGGCGGAATTTGGGTGGCCTTGCTGTGTTTGACCTCTGCTGGCCCCACCTGTTGTTGACTGCAATCTTTCCTGCAGACGCAGGGGAAGGGCAAAAAAGGGCCACACCAGCTTTATAGCTTTAAATCTACAAAAGATAAAAGACAATTTGTGACTGAAATTTTGTTTTGCCTGCATGGTAACAAAACCATGGCCATCAGTGCTTTAAACCAATTTTTCTTTTGCCTTCACAAGAGAAACAAAGAAGTTTGTAGCCATGGGCTAGGGCAGAAGGATGTGAACCCAAAAGTTGGTATCTGAAAAGCATGCTTTTAATTAAAAATAATTTATATTGAAATAATTACTTAAGTGCCTTATGTAAGATTGGATTTCGCAAAGATTGTAAAACTAGCTTTCTCTGAAGCAGTACTTATATTTGGACTCTTTCTTTATGACTTTTTGACATAGGTGACCATATACCTCAACTTGGTAAAAATCAATTGATACTGACACAAACCCTAACGTACTGAGATGTTTCTCCTTATACAAATACACAGGTCTACAGTATCATGTCATTAACATGTTGTATGTTGGTCTCCTTACGTGACTTCTTTGGGCTTTATTGACTTATTTCTTATGCAGAGTTTGATCACATGGTAAGCCTCATTAAAACTGAAAAAATACCAAAGTAATTTTTCAGAACAAAATTTTAAGTGATCTTGTTAGTATCAATTAAGAAATATAAATAGATCTACTATTCTTTTGCCTAGAACATTCAATAGGTCCTGAGGAAAAAATGCTTATAGATAAATCAAAAGAATATTAGTAACCAAAAATCCTATAATATATCCAAAATATAATAAACTATAGATATATACATGAAATCATATTCTTATGAAACAATCTGAAAATAGTTTTAGACAAAAGTTTTATTTTTAATAGTAGAAAGCTTTTTTGTAAACTTAGAAGTATAGTTTTATTATAATAATTTGGAACTCACAAAAATGCAGAGGTGAGACTCACAAATAAATCTCAGAAGAGATCAACAAGCTGCAGAGATGCCTCCAGATCCCATGCCCGGCTGAATCTCATATCCAGAGCACCAAAGAGAGGGGTGGATGAGTCTGCCACCTACCTAAACAGAGCCCCGGCGGCCAAAAACTTCCAGTACCCAGTTGCTGCCATGCTCAAGGCTAATCTCCACAGGCTCAAACAAGCGTCATCCATGAATGAATCTGCTGAAATACTCAGGTTTGCAGGATTTGGGATGAAAATCTCCATGTTCTCACAAAGACAGGAATGGGCAATCTCCCCACACCCCTCTGTTCTTCCTGGTGCCTGGCAGTCACACCCTTGAACTGTCTCTGGCATGCTCATTAACGTCCATTATCCAGAGATAATAGTGTTTCTTTATATCCCGCATTTTTCAGAAAGATCATTCTGTATCTGTCTCTCTCATTCTGGATGGCTTCACTCAGCACAGTATCATCCAGTTCCATCCACATAACAGCAAATTTTGTCTTATTCTGAGTAGAATTCCGATGCATGTAAACACCTCTCTAGTCCCACATCCACACCAACACTTGTGTTTAGTCTTTGTAATGTGTGCCAGTCTCATGGTGTGAGGTGATATCTCATTGTTTAGATTTGCATTTCCCTGGTGATAACTGATTCAGAGCAATTTTTTTATATATTTGTTAATTATCTATATGTCTTCTCTGAGCAAGTGTCTCTTCATCTTTTCTCCCCATTTTTAATGGGTTCAATTTTATTCCTTTCAAATACTTACAAGTACTCCAAACCTTTTAGTACTTACTTCCAATCCTTTTTTAACTTTTCCAGAAAGTTGGAAATATAGGAAACCTCCAAAAGAGTTTCTATGAGATAAATAGTACCCGAAAAGCAAACAGAGATACCACTGAAAAGAGAAAGTATGTGCCTATATCATTGATGAATATAATGTAAGACCCTTAAAAAAGTGACAAACTGAATTTATCAATATGTGGAAACAGTCATAAACCATGATCAAGTGGAATTTATCCCAGAGATACTACTATAGTTTAACAGATGCAATTCAATCAACATAATACACCATTTCAGCACCAGGAAAAATAGAAACCATACGATCATATCAACAGACTCAGAGAAAGCACTTGATAAGAACCAACATGTGAGTTCAAAGGTGGTGAACTACATATTCAGTGGCCAGGAACCATCTCCCCAACCTCCCCAGCAGAAGAACAGTGATGAGGACCACAGAGTGATGGGAAAAATGGCCCATTTAATGCAGAGCTGTTTGCATGCTTATAGAACATCTGAGGGGTTCAAGGTATAGAAC